>NC_054546.1:32181326-32781326 GCF_017654505.1 Polyodon spathula | reverse complement strand
TCCTAAAGCTGAAATAACTTTTGGGAATATAACAGACTGAAGAGGTCTAAAGACAGATATTAGTGCACAGATGAATAGGGCCGTGTGGCTACATTCTGCAGTCATTTGTGGTTGCTTTGTGGTTGAGGGCTAATACGAGAAAGAGAAATGAAAACTAATTATATTTTGATTTGTATACTTCCATTTGTAGTCTAAAGCAAGAATGCATTACATTAGATGTAAAAAAAAAGCACAACGTTGATCACTGACTTCTGCAAAGTAGCCCCAATGACAAAAAACTGACAGAACACTCCCTCCATGAAATCCCTCCTTCACATTCCTATAATTATTCTTTTGCGTGCAGCTGTGTCCAGTTTCTCTTGATGTGTTTCCCAGATTCCCACGTGACTATCAAGTATTCTTTGGTATTATCCAATGTTCTTTGTAAAGCATGTACAGTATGCACACATGTATGTGTACAATGTGTGTTCTCCCGATTTCTGTTTAAGTGTATTCTAATCCTCCAAGGACAGCTCATGACTGCCTCAAACCACAAATAGAAGATCAAGAGCATCTGGTGACACATAGAGAAAAGTCACATTCTTTGTTAGGATGAAGCAGTTTTGTGGAAAAACATCCTTGGTCAATACATCTTGCTGAATACCTTGGTTCAGCGTCTGGATTATGTGTGTATCGATTGAGTCCTTTTACATGTACCCTCAGTCACCTGTCACTTCTTTCCACAAATAGATGATCTGTACATTTGTCATTCTATGGATACACACTGGTGTTTGATTTTGTGGTACGGTATACAAATAAAATCATTTGGGCCCAATCATAAATAAAGTCTTTGACCATACATTGTAACCAGCCTACCTAACATCACAATCCGAGCAGTAACTGTCACACAAGCAACACGGAGACTGCAAAGGATACTTGTACATGCTACTGTTTAGTTCATATGCTCAACCTAAAAACACTGCTAGAAATATAAGTTATAATTTAGCATGACTTACTTCAGAGGTCACAAATCATATTTTGCTGTTTTTTGTTAAGATCATGTTTTTGCTTTACTAGCTCTTATGTGAACGTTACTTGTAAATGATCCTAGTTAGTTAGCAGTTCCCTTTTTAATGAAACATACAGCAGAATTAACATAACAATGTTGGTTCTTCATGGGAGGATGTCATTAGAATGTAAGTGGCAATTTTTTAATGAATCCCGTTGTGTTCCGATTGAGAAAATAAATGAAGCCTCCATTATTGGAACCCTTGCATTGCCCTAAATCATTACAAGAACAACATTACATTAACAACAACAAAAACAACAGCAGCAGAATATGACCAATAGATGTTGCAAAGAATCCCGCAGCATCAAGCACATTTAACATAACTGTATTCAAACTGAGGTGTTTTATTATTATTATTATTATTATTATTATTATTATTATTATTATTATTATTATTATTATTATTATTATTTCTTCGATGTTTCCAGTACTGAATAAGATTACACAGGTTACTGAAGGGACTAAGTGTATGTCTACTATATAGTATTTAAATCTGTATCATGCACTTAAAACATTAATATATGTGTGCTTCTTTTTTTTTTATCATAACCCTAAAAAGGCCCGGATATCTGGGTATTTTTCATGCCGGGTATATATATGGATGAAGGGTATATTTGCATCCTGAGCCATTCTAAAAAAAAGCATAATACCCCAGTAGTGACGTCAAAAAGTGATAATTCTTCTAAAGGAAAATATACTTGAACTTTGACCCATTCGACTCCTTGAGACCATCACTTTCAATTCAAACAAAAAATGTCTCTTTTCAATCACTTGACAGCAACCACAGTACAAAAATGTTCATTAATGATCAAGAAAATGAGAAAATGTTAAAAAAAAAAAATAGATGGGATGTTCGTATCTCAGAGAAACTGGAAAGGAACGGGAAATTAAAACAAAGTAAAGGCAATCATCCAAATAAAGCTGAAGCACTAACGGATAATGACATAGAACATCTGTACAGCACTGAAACACTACGTTTAAAAACTGTACTGCTGAACCTCGTCTTCTTTAATATTAGCATCACAAGGGTATCCATGTATTTATACATTACTCAACCTTCAATCTCGTAATTTATGACTTTAGAGAAACCTTAGATGGAATTATTTTCCTGTAACTCACTGAAGCCCATATATATATATATATATATATATATATATATATATATATATATATATATATATATATATATACTGTATGGACATACCTGTTTTCATCAACGTAGAATTTAAAATCCTGACTCCGTATAAATTTTTTACTTTTTTTTTTTTATACTATGAATTAAATCTAGAAATCTTTTATTTAACATCCTGTAATCAAAGAGATTTTGAAATGTCAATTTTTTATTTTTGTCAGTGTTTTGATATGTATGTGGAAAACTACAAAGGGGTATGTAATTCAATATGTTAATGTAACATCATTCAGCACGTTTCATTCGACTAAAACTAGATAATTCTATAGAGTGATGCAAAACTTTTAGCTATAGCTATATGTATTAATGATATTTGAAGCTGCTTATTCTTTAAGGTTCTGTTGTATAATAAAACATTGATCAAATCGAATGCATTTCACTGTATAAGCATTGTAAAAACAACTATACCAAAACTTTTTTTTAGCTTTGGGAGGCAATGCAGCCCCCCTGATAAGCTCAGGGAGGACACGGTGCACTCCTTGCATGTGTGTGCGAACTGTGGGGGCTGTTACATTGAGGAGGGGTGTGTGTTTGAAGAAGTGGTTCCTTCTAAAGAACAGGGCAGGGAAGCTGTGCTACAAACCAGATAACACAAAGCAACCAAGATATGCATCAACTGCATTGTTCTTCTGTCATTTGAGGAACTGTCGTAAGGCAACATGTGATACTCCCTTATTATCTAGAATACTTATATCTAGTCAAATTCATTTCTGCAAATACAACCTATGGTAGTTCCATAGTAAATATTACATTTTTGTCTGTCACTTCTAGGCTAAATTACCATATTTTAGACTCTTGTCCTTTGCGGATGAGTGAACCTCTGATCCAAGCAACAGAGTGGTACCCAGCATTTTATAATAAGAAGACCAAGTTAGAAAGGCCAAGATAACATTGCTAAGGAGGCTAAAACCAATTCCAAAATGTTTTTCCAATATTACAACAGCAAGAGAACATTCAAAGAGGAGGTTAAATTTCTAAGAGACACAAATGGCAAAATCATAGACAAAGGAAAAAAAAGAGCTAATATATTAAATGATTACTTTTCACAAGTCTTTACAAAAGGAGGATATGGACAGCATGCCCCACATGTCAACCTGTACAAAATTATTACATTTTTTCAAAATGGAAAATTACCTATATGGTAACAATATCCTGGGAGACAGTCAACATGGTTTTAGGAAAAGGAGATTATGTGTAACTAACCAACTCGATTATTTTGAGGATGCAACATCGATAATGAATAATTGCAAAGCATATGACATGGTTTATTTAGATTTCCAGAAAGCTTTTGACAAAGTCCCACATAAAAGATTAATTCAAAAACTGAATGCAGCTGGGATCCAAGGAAACACATGTACATGTATTAGGGAGTGGTTAACATGTAGAAAACAGAAAGCACTGATTAGAGGAGAAACCTCAGAATGGAGTGCGGTAACCAGTGGAGTATCACAGGGATCAATATTAGGTCCTCTGCTATTCCTAATCTACATTAATGATTTAGATTCTGGTATAGTAAGCAAACTTGTTAAATTTGCAGACGACACAAAAATAGGAGGAGTGGCAAACACTGTTGCAGCAGCAAAGGTCATTCAAAATGATCTAAACAAGATTCAGAACTGGGCAGACACATGGCAGATGACATTTAATAGGGAAAAGTGTAAGGTACTGCACGCAGGAAATACAAATGTGCATTATAAATATCATATGGGAGATACTGAAATTGGAGAAGGAATCTATGAAAAAGATCTAGGAGTTTTTGTTGACTCAGAAATGTCTTCATCTAGACAATGTGGCGAAGCTATAAAAAAGGCCAACAAGACACTCGGATATATTATGAAAAGTGTTGAATTTAAATCAAGGGAAGTAATGTTAAAACTGTACAATGCATTAGTAAGACCTCATTTTGAATATTGTGTTCAGTTCTGGTCACCTCACTACAAAAAGGATATTGCTGCTCTAGAAAGAGTGCAAATAAGAGCGACCAGAATTATTCCAGGTTTAAAAGGCATGTCATATGCAGACAGGCTAAAATAATTGAATCTATGCAGTCTTGAACAAAGAAGATTACGCGGCGACCTAATTCATGTATTCAAAATTCTAAAAGGTATTGACAATGTTGACTCAAGGGACTTTTTCGACCTGAAAAAAGAAACAAGGACCAGGGGTCACAAATGGAGATTAGACAAAGGGACATTCAGAACAGAAAATAGGAAGCACTTTTTTACACAGAGAATCATGAGGGTTTGGAACCAACTCTCCAGTAATGTTGTTGAAGCTGACATCCTGGGATCCTTCAAGAAGCTGCTTGATGAGATTCTGGGATCAATAAGCTACTACCAACCAAACGAGCAAGATGGGCCGAATGGCCTCCTCTCGTTCATAAACTTTCTTATGTTCTTATGTTCTTAGATGTCCTTGTTGTACACCAGTATACTGATCCCTTGAGAGTCTGGAATGCATGATAGAAAACATGTTAAAATGCAGATAGACTGTTACTGAAAACACAGTGAAAGACATTGCTTCTAATTCAAGCGTGAAGGCGCAATTATCCAGAGGTAAAATTGCTTAAGATAAAATTGTGTGCATTACTGAAACTAAAAATTGAATTTTCTTGCCTCTTTAGCATTCTGTTGCCTTTTATGACTGTACTCTTTAGTTAAGACATTTGAAATGGAGAAGTGTCTGGAGAAATGATGAATGAATGATTCTGGGGAGAAGCAAACAAACAAGAAAATGAAACTGGGTTACAATCTTTTTTTTTTTTTTATAAGATGCAGAACAATTTTGCAGGAGGAATTGGTTAAAATAGTTATTCTGAGGAAGAGGCTCAGACTGTTTTTGACAGAAAAATTTACAGTGTGACTTCCTTCTATTTCAAACAAGTAACCTACTGTACTGGTAGTTCATTTTGCCCTATAAACATTACTTAAAAAAAGTGTGTCTGACCCTAACTACATTACTAGTCAGTACCTGGCTGACACTGTATTTATATCAAAAGAGATATTTTACTGTTCAATTTCTGGGAGTTTGGTCTAGTTAATAGTTAATTAAACATCAGGATAAAAAGTCACAGGGAGTATTCTCCAGCTCTTGTCATTCCAGTTGCCTTTATTAACATGGCTATACTGTGTGTGTGTGTGTGTGTGTGTGTTTTGTGTATATATATATATATATATATATATATATATATATATATATATATATATATATATATATATATATATATATATATATATATATATATATATATATTATATAGTAGTGAGTGGATAGAACCAAGAAATTAATCACCATACTGTATATTTTAATTAATACCAGTTGGCTTAAAACACCTACACGTGAACGAAAAGCAAATCTAATGGCACACCCATACAAAAGGGGGTCTGATTTTATTTTTGAGGAGTGCCCAAAATACTGTTATGAATTTCTCATATGTTTGGTACTTCATTGAAACATTCTGAAACCAGTAAATGGTGGAACAAGTTGCAGCTGATTTGGTAATGGGTAATGCAGTAACTTTCAATTGTATTCTTTGTTGTTGACCAGCTGCATTAAATGCTGTACCTGACTCTGATACATTACCCATGTTAAATTCTATAAAGCGTACTTTTTTTAGCTGTCCCCATTAGAAGTCACCATAAGCAGATTTGGTTGTATTAAATTAAAAGCCTGTGCACTGAAATGTTCAGAAGTATATTTGTAATAAACACACTTTTCCCTAAAAAGCAATGCTGTGTCACCTATCACTTTCAGTTCAGTGTGAAACCAAATAATCTGTTTCTCAGAATGCAAAACTCAACCCTGTTCTCCACTCTGAGGAATTCTAAGAATACGTGAAAGGCCTGTTAATGCTGAAAAACAGAGAATTACCTTCATCTTAATAGTATGTATGTGCAGAAAAAATTGTGGACCAAACAGCTATTGTGGAGGTACTGGTTTCAGAGAGAGCATTTGGTAGAGTTTCCACATGATTTCTCCACATTGTCACTGCTTCCACTAGGAGGGTGTGCTTTCCAGTTAAGATAGCTGTTTTATCTTGGTACCACTGTTTTGTGATTGTTATGGTAATTTGATACGGGCTCTGTTTGCCACACTCTAAATCTATTTGAACAATGTTTTCAAAACCGCAGTGTTTTTCAGTGTCATGCACATTGGTTACAAAGGGGGTGGATGGAGAAGGAAGCCAGCTTTCAGATCAGTAACCGCAATAGAACTCTGAGGCAAAAAGCTTATTTTTCTATAATGTTTTATTAAACCGGAAATATAAGAAAACCTGAATAAGCTATAGGACATTTTTGTTTTATGACACTTTTCAAAAATGTTTATTTATTTATTTATTATTAAAAAGTCACCTGCCCCGTTCTATTGATTCTGTATTATTATTTGTGATTGTATAAGTTTTTCCTGTTGAAATTCAAGAAACATTGATAATTGTGATTTGTTTTTTCTTTTTATAAATTTAGTGGTTAACAATTTAGAAATATCCAATTATTTTTAGGCTCAGCCCACTGTTACCACCCCTGTGCTGACTTGGGAAAGGGGAAAAGACAAACACACGCTGTCCTCTGAAATGTCTGCTATCAGCAGGCTGCTTCTTTTCACACTGCAGGCTCACTGTGCAGCCACCCAGAGCTACAGTGGTGGAGGACAATGCTGCCCTAGACAGCTTACAGGCAAGCTGCAGGTGCCTGGCCAGACCACAGGGGTTGCTGCTGTGTGGTGAGCTGAGGACACTCTGGCTGACCTAGACCTCCCTCCTCCTGGGCAGTGCTTGGCCAATTGTGCACCGCCCCTTGGGAGCTCCTGTCCTTGGTTGGCAAGGGAATAGCCTGGACTTGAACTGGCGATGTCCAGACTATAGGGAGCATCCTGCACTCCATGCAGAGCGCTTTTACTGGATGCGCCACTCAGGAGCCTCATAAGTGTGATCTTTTAAAGTGTGTTCCATAAGTGCTACTGTATGTTTTCCAGCAGCAGACATGGAGAACACTTGCAGACAATTTTCATTGCTGGGTATTTTGCATTAAAGTTGATGGCAATCTTATTTCACCTGTTTAAGGAAACTGCCTGCATTTAATGAAATCATCTTCATTCACATACTTGTCTATTGTAACTGAATGCACTGTAACATCCCAAATTGACATTTTAAAAACATGCACAGCGTGAGCTTGCTACAGCGATGAAGAGCAAGTGCAGCCATTGCCTATCGTGTGAGATAGTCATTGCAGATTGTTTTTCCCACTAGATGCCACTGGTTCCTCATATTTTTACTTCTTTTTGTTTAAGTGTCATTCTGTCTTCCTGCTTAAAAAAAAAAAAGTATGGTAAGTTCATCTTTTGTATATTTCAAAACATGTTTTAGATTTTAGATATCAAAGGGCAATATTTTGTCAACAGTTGACTGCCTGAGTGATTATTCAATGGTTTTATGGGCCTCATAGTCAGTTTTTGTTCATGAGACCTTGTTTTAGCCAATATGTATTTGAGAGTGATGGTAGTTACACCTATGAGGTTTGAATACTGTGCAGATCAACTATTGTGTCACTATACATTGCCGCACTTTAACAGAGAGCTAGTATTCTCACAACTCACACTGTAGACTGCCTTTCTGCAGTACTTAAGTTTCTATACATACTCTCACCACACATGCATATTACTGTATACTAAATAAATAAAGTATATGGTCAAAAGTGGAATACATCTCCTTCTTGTTGTTCTTTTTTTTAACATGGAACCAGATAAGGACCAATGTGCAATATCTATCTCACCAAAAACAAAGAGTCATGCTAGAGGGATCTTAAAGATGTGATATCTACAAAAGGGGCTTACTTGTTCCCTCTGTTTATTCACATTCCTAGTAGCTAGCCATGCAATAAAAACGTGAGGGCCAAGTTAGCTGATCTTTTTACTTTACTGATCCTTTTATTTTAATAGTGTACTTATTAGTAAAAATATAAAAATATGAATAATGAGCTTGCTTCAAACAAGAGTTACTATAGCAGTTAACCTTTGCCCTGTAGCTAACTCTGTGGTGCAGTGACCCTGGTTGAAGGTTATTGATAACATTTCCCAGTTCTTTGGCAAACGCACTCAGACTAGTGAGTCAAATATTAGCCAGACAGATTACCAAAAACCACAACTTAGCAGACAGATCTTTTATGCGTGTAGTTACCTGTGATAGCATTACTGATTTAATTACTAATTATTGAAATGCAAATACAATTTTTCAGTGTCAGCCAATTATTTTCTACATTAAGCACTAACTTGGTTTTTAACTGTAGCGTACGAGGAGATGAACATTCCGAATTTAGAACGATTGCCTCCGAGTTCCATTTCATACACATCAGAAATCAAAAGGAAGAGTGTATCATAACATAATCTACATCAACAGAGCGATCTTTTTTTGTTAGGGAGGTTGTAATAGTGTATTATAAAACAAATCATCTAATTGCTGTATACCTGTGTTGTAGTTTGATGCACCTGCTAGATTTCAAGCAGTAAATATTTCACCAGCAGTTTGCCATCTACATGAAATGTAAAGAAATTGTAAAATTAAGGCCTTCATATGATTGAGTGTTCAGTGTTATGTCAATGTTACATCAATGTCATTCAGCATGTATACACATTATAGGTCACAAGCAATGTTTGGCTGCTTGCTAGCACTGTTCTATAAGAGAAGGCAGATCAGCATGTCACATATCATCAGTTTTAAGGTCACTACATTGGCCTCCAGTGAAGCATTGTATTGACTGGAAAACATTGCAGCTCATTTATATGTTTTTAGTTTAGCCTATTTGCTTGATTGACTTGTTCCTTACAAAGTGGCCTATACTTTTTGACACCCTCCAATAACGATCCTTTGGTAATATCAAGAACTATATATAAACATCTATCTATCTATCTATCTATCTATCTATCTATCTATCTATCTATCTATCTATCTATCTATCTATTATAATTTACATATACAGCAAATTAAAAGTTTAATCTGTCTCTCTCCATTTTTTCAGATGTGAGTCCAGTTAGTGCGTGAATTAGTGATTGAGGTGCAATACAGTTTTACAGTGGTACAAGTGAAGTACAGTTACGGGTTTGCGCTGGCCTCTGGTGACAGCTCTGTAACATGTAAGTGAATACATTCAACAAAAGACAGTACAAACAAACACTATTTATTTCACCAACAGTACAGGTCCTTCCAGGTCAATAACACAACCAAAGCAAAGGAACAGATAACATCACTTTGACCCCTATTTATACCGTCACTCATGACCCCTTGGTAAACGATTGCAGCCGCTTTTAATGATCTGCAGATGCCACAATATTTGTCTTCCAGATCAATGAGTTAGTGTTTTGAAGCTCCATCTCTTTTCTACATGACCGACTTCCTTTTAACCCTTGAAACGAAGTTTCAGGTCAAGTAGTCCAGAGTATTCTGTTGCCGTTACTTAGCGCCCTCACATGTCGAGAGGGAGATTTACCACCAAGAATCATTGTCTTTCTTTCACATGTACACAAACATGGAACAGTGCCTATGTTTATAAGAAACTCAAGCCTATTGTTTACATAATACAGAAGATGACCAAAACATTGTAATGTAGGTAAATACAATTATTTCTAAGTTGTGTTAAATGATTTCCTCAGCCCTTGATTGTATGTAGTAGTAGTTCATATTGTAAGAATTACGTAACTGTTAAGAATTACAGAACTGACTCTTGTCTGTTATATTGTCTTATCTTGTTTGTGTTGTTTCTTCAAGAAATGAGCATGATTATTGGAGGTCGAAGTCAACGTCAAGAACTTATATAAGATAAAGTCAAATATGTTGTTCTCATTTATTAGGGTATTTATTATAAACCACGTATTGCAAATCAACCATTAAGGATTTACTTATCCTCATCCGTGAATAGATGTCTCCCCATTCATAGAACACTCTGTTTAATACTAGTTTATGAGTACAATCTTCATTTTTGTATATTTATAGTTCATACATAGTGTGTAGGATGTTTTGCATTATATCAGAAATCATTTTACACAGTTTGAGCAGACAGAACTGCTCAGCCCGAACTACATGAGATGACATCTCTTATAGCAACAAGAGACACTGTGTATTAACAAGTAGATATAGTTTTCATAAAATCCAAACACTTTTAAACTGTGCATGTAAACAATGTATTCCATCAGAGTTGGAAACTAAGTGCAAATGTTTAAAAACAATTGCCTGAAGCGTGGGAAATAAACGTGTCCAAAAAAACCCTGTCCATTAAGTCAATGGCCAAGAGCAGAGTAAACGTCTTCAAGTAGGCCTTGAGGACTCCAATATTGGTTTTACCACAGCTGTTAAAACTATTTAAAACATGTACAATATTGTAGTAACTTTGAAATAAACGGTATCTCACTGTGCTTCAACATGGCACACACTACCCAGTGGAAGATTTCAAATAAGGATGCATCTGACATCAAACTTACCTTGCAAACTACTTTTTATTTTTGTTTAATAAATTATTTGGTAGTGTGAAAGCACCTTCAGGGGTAGGATCATTTAACTTGGGTGTTAGTTGAATGAGCTCAGATCCGTGTATGCCTAATGCAAAAATAGTGTTAGTTATTCTGTGGAGAAAGTCCAGTCTAACACAAAAAAAGAACCTTACTGTTCATTAATTTTTGATAAGTATATAGTATATATAAGTATATAGAACCAAATGTTTCACAATATTTATTTATTTTCAAAAAACAGTATTACTATATCGAACTTGTGCTATAGAAACAAGAGCTTTAGTAGCAAGTGATTTTCAAACGAAATGCATTAATTAAATTAGTCTGTTAATGCTTTGAAATTGAGTTGATGAAGTCAATAATGAACGCATTTATTGTTAAAAAGTTTAATTGGTCGCAGGTCATGTACATCACTTCCTGTCTCAATGATTAAATAAGGGGAACTCATTAATCAAAATGCATGTTAACAAGATCAAGAAAAATTAATGGAAGCAGAATTTGCTGTTATGGAAACTACTAGCGTACAGGGAGACAGCTCTCTTGCCTGCGAGCAGCAGCCAAATGGAAATGAAATAAAAAATAATGGGAATATCGATTTTGTGTATAATTTGTAAACTTAATTTAAAATTGTACATTTTGTCATGCAGAATGTACATTTATTTAGATAACTTTGCATATATAATGCTGATTCATGATTATCTGGCATGTGGGTAAAATTCGGACAGCACAGTTTTTTTTTTTGATGAAGCGGAGGTAAGCCATTATGTATATTGGTTGGAATTTATTTTGTTATGTTGACATTTACTTGTGTATATATTTTAGTATGTACACTTGTAAGCTATAAATAAACATGTTTGAAGTGTAATTTATGTTTGTAGTTGTTAGTTATTATACATTTATACCATATATGCAACACTTCATTGTACATTAAGCTTTTAAAATTACGATAGAGCTCCCCAACCAAATACACAATTTGTTTATAGTTAATTGTTAGATGAATTCCTCTAAGCATGCATTTTCTCTGGTATTGTTTGCTCACCTCCACGATAAATAAACTCAACATGAATAGAAGTAGCTACTGAACACACTACAATATTATAAGATGTTATAATATGTGCATACAGATATGTGAAGGTGAGAGTGTACACTGTGTGGGGGGAGTCTGGCAATATTACAAATACGTTAGACAAATTCCATGTCAATGGTCTCGATCACATTAGGTATTCCATTCATACCTGTGATGATACATTTTGAAAACAAGCCCCATATTGTATTTTACAAACATTTGAGCGACACAGTATAGGTCATTGTAAATAAAAAACCTGATTTGGTATAATTTAATGATGACGCTATCAAAAAAAAAAAAAAATAATATTCATGATTATAGCAACAGTGTTTAACTATTCTGTAAATTTTTTGTCTAATATTTAAAAAGTGCAAAGTGGGGTTGTCAGGTCTTGTTTGTGTGTGTGTGTGTGTGTGTGTGCTTAATAGAGAGACAGACTACATGCATGTCTCCAGTCATATGTGATTTTCATGATCAAGTCACCTTAAATTCTAGATATTTATTACTGCCATAGCCTTATCTTTTCGCCTGTTGATTCGCCCCATTGCCACTGTCCTTATACATCCATGCACCCTTCCTGCGATGTTATCGGACAGTGTGTTCTGGGCTTAAGGTTACAAATTGTCAAATCAAGTGAACAAATCTCATTCATAACCACAAGTATATAAAAGTCTAAAATATTTTACATTTTCTAGGTAGTTTTGCTATTGTCAGCATTGTATGTCTGTTAAATGTCTGTTTCAAGGTGTTATATAGTCTTTTGTTAATTAAAACCCCCCTTTATCCAAGTGAGAATTATTAACTCCTGATAAATTATGACAATTAACACAGATTTGCTTTTAAAACAATAGTTGCAAGAAGCACTGCTTGTTATATTAATGTTATTTTGTAAATCAACATGATTATTGAATAATGAGATAGACATAACAACCTCTTGAAAATGATAAAATCAATGCTACTAACCAATTTTTGATTAACACTGGAGTTATCATTAACAAACTTTTAACCTTTAGGTCTAAAAAACACAGCTCCGTATTCAGGACGCATTTATCACTGTGAAATTTTTGCAAAAAAGAAAACTGTTGAAAAGTTTCTAATAAACAAATATCTCTGGTTAGTTTAAGAGCTCCTGCAGTCGTGGTATTTGTTTCTTGCAAGTTCAGTGACATTACCAATTTTCATTTCACAGAGGGTGCAAAATGGTTAGTCCTTTGTGAATACGCCCCACAAAGTTTTACAGTGTGCGTTGGTCATATCAATGCAGCAATAAATACAATACATTTACACATTTCCTACTATTAAAGAACAGTATAATTTAATGATGATGCTGTTAATAATAAATGAAACATGCTTATAGCAGCAGTGTTTAATCTGTAAATATTTAATATGTCATATCAATGCAGCAATAAATACAGTACATTTACACATTACACACTACTATTAAAGGATAGTATAATTCAAATGAAAAATGAAATTAAACAGGGTGTTATGTTGCTGCATAATAATAATAATAATCTTTATGTAGCACCTTTCATAGTGAACCACCGTCACAAGGGGTTTTACAAGATACAAGACTAACAGACCGTTCACACTTACTGAGTCTCTGGGCCGCCTCAAAATTTCCATTCACAGTTGAGGTTTTAGGGGGCCAAAGTGCGTTCACATAAGTGGCTGAAAAGGAAGCCTAAATTGTGGCGAAGTGCTTGTCGGGAATGTAAACAGTGACGTAAACACCACATTCCCAGAATTCAACATAAAAGATTGAGCTGGGAAATTTGCAGACCTAAATATGGCAATCTTATTTTTTGCAACACTGTTGGTACTGTACTTATTGCATGAGATACAGTAAAGGTGTGTGTTGACAGTGCAGTCGGTTACTGTGGAAAGAAGCGATTGTGTTGTATCATGCGTAAATGCAGCAAACAAGGACATGTACATTACATTAGTCACAATACAGATTATTATATTAATGGTGACTGAATATGCAACATCATATGCATTATTTATCAATATTGACATTTACAATCTTAGCTACAATCTGAAATGTGTGTATATATATATATATATATACACACACACACACACACACACACACACACACAGAGCGCAAGTTTTATCGTTTTAATGAAAGGTGTACAATGATGAAATACTTGCCAGTCATGACTGACCCAGCATCATCAGTGTCAAAAGTGTCGGTGTATTCAGTGCATTCCCCATTACTATTTAACGGGCTGGAGATCGACGTAGGTTCCATAAAATCCAAGATCCTTGGTGGGTTTATTTCTGGCCTGCTTCTCGATATTTCCGAGAGTTCTCGGACAAACTTGCAGGTTTTCACCAGAGATAACACGGACATAAAGGAGATAGCTGCTTCTGCATCCAGTGCTCAAAGATCACAGACATTTGCAGAGCTTTTTGAGATGTTATAGTAATAAAATAATGACTTGGATCACATTATTGAGGAGTTTGGTGATAAAACGAGTGATCGGAAGAGTATCTACGTCTATAAAGAGGCATGTAAAAAATACAGCGAACAAGGGGTGGGGCTTGGATGGAGATGCAGGACTGTCCTTTTGCGATTCAATACATTTTAAACCTGTTTTACTCTGGGCCTGCGTTGGGTTCACTCATGCAGATAGGCCGGCCCTGAGGCGGCATTGGTACTTTAGGCCTCATCAAAAAGCTGGTCTAAATTTCACCCAACCCAGGGCCACCTTTTCATTTTTCGGGCGTTCACACATGAGATAAGGCAGCCCTGGGCCGGCCTAA
The DNA here is from genome assembly GCF_017654505.1 of Polyodon spathula. Classification (NCBI taxonomy): domain Eukaryota; kingdom Metazoa; phylum Chordata; class Actinopteri; order Acipenseriformes; family Polyodontidae; genus Polyodon; species Polyodon spathula. The sequence continues at coordinate 32,766,761 of NC_054546.1, read as the reverse complement.
ACCACAAGTGTGAAAGGAGTGTGAACTATGCATCAGTTTCAGAGTCACTTACAAAACGTCTCATCCCAAAGACGGAGCACAAGGAGGTTAAGTGACTTGCTCAGGGTCACTCAATGAGTCAGTGGCTGAGCTGATGATTTGAACTGGCGACCTCCTGATTATAAGCCCATTTCTTTAACCACTGGACCACACAGCAAGTAGTTGGTGTATTTCCCTAAACATCCAATTGAAATTTATATTTATAATCAGTGTCTGAACAAATCAAGAAGTGTAGTATCACTGTGTTCACCTCCAGTGAGCAACTGGAAAACAGTCAAAGCCACAGAAAGAAGTTGTTATCCTCATAAAAACCTCTGCACTGGTACAGGGGAAGCAATGTGCAAGCAATTCATATTCAAGAGCTCATATCCTGGTTAATTATTGATGTGGAATTTTCCAGGGTTCATGCTTTGATGAGAACTCAGAAACATAATAATTCAAAAGCAACAGTGTGGTGTGCCCTTTTTGTTTTAAATCTTCAATGTACATTAAATATAGATCACTTGTTCCTCTAGTAGATTGATTCTTTTTTGCTGTTGTATTTGCTTTTTAGGTCTTCATACATGTTTCAATGTATGGATTTAAATAGGGGTAACAAACTGTAAAATGTTGCGGTACTAAAGAAACTTATACAAAAATAAGTAAACAAATATTTAAGTTAGTGCCTTCTTCAGTGTGCTCAAGAAGACACTAGCCAAAACTTTTACTTGGCTTAGTTTATTATGCATTTTACCTTAGAATTCTAACTGAACATGTTGAAGTTATGGACATCAAAGAAAAATGCATTACATTCCATAAAACTTAGGAAAACATGAAATATCACAAACGTAATTCAACCTCGATAAGCATGATAAGCCTGTTATTAAACTGGGCTGTATACAAACATAGAAACCCTTACAAATTAGTTGCAGAATTGCTTTAAAAGTGCACAAATCTCACAAGCATACTGTATAAGCATGCATTTTTTTTTCATTTGCATAGAATCACAAGAAGTGGCATGGTAGAGGGGAAATGTCACTCTAAAATGGAAAAATTGGTAGGTCAAAGAAAAGTTAGCACTCAAAAATGACAGTAGAGTTCCAACAGTTTGCTTTGGCATACTCAAAATATCGCCCCCACCCCCCCACCCCCTGGGGGAGGTTCGACAGGCTGCCTGGCTGGTAGGATCTTAAGAATTAAAGAAGCTTTGCCAAGTGTGTATCAGCAGGTTAAACTTCCCATATGCAACTGTACACCAAAATATAATTTGCATCAAAGAACAGCCTACACAGGAATATCATCCAATCTTTATGATCATAATAAAGCTTTAAAGATACTGCTGGAAATTGCCCTTTTAACCATTAAGAGATCCAAACCAAGTTAATTAATTAGTGCATGCAATAAAACTTAACCAGAGAAGGCCTTATCCGTGGAGACCATAACTACAGTACACTTGATCATAAATACTGAGGTAAAACTATAAAGACAAACCTTACTTGCGTCATCTTATTGGCTTAATGCACAAGGGGGCAGATTGTAAAGGCCAAGTAAATATAGTCATGTATTGTTCACACAGCTTAGCAGAAGCCACTGGAACAGAATCAGTTGACTTTTGTCACCAGCTAATATGCTGTCCGTTTGCAGCTTTGTAGAGGCTGTGGCAGGGCTGAGGCTCTGCTCATGTCATTTTGTAGATAGTGTCTCTGTGGTTTACGACTATAGGGTATTTTCAAAAAGCAGTGTTATTGTGTCAAACACGTGGTACAGTAACGAGAGCTTTAGTAGCAAGTGATTTCACCGTGTAACTATTTTTTTTTTTTTTTTCCTGGGTAGTAAGTGTTATTTCCTAATTGCTTATGCCTCAAAAGTATAGAAAATGGCTATTATTCCCCACAAACTTTGCTTTTGTGACCAGGACAGTGATATTTCAAAATATCACTATTTCCAATGGGAAAACGGAAAAATTTGTGTCTTTTCGTTCACATAAAGTCAGAAAAAAACAACATATGAATCCAAATTAACATGTATTTATACTAAAGTAATACAAAAATGACTACAAAAGGTTTAGAAGTGAGTAGTTTTTTGAGATTTATGATTATACTGTATTTAATACATGTTAATCTGGATTCATATGTTGTTTTTTTCTGACTTTGTGTGAACGAAAAGACACACATTTTCCCGTTTTCCCATTGGAAATAGTGATATTTAGGGGTATTTTGCCACATCTTATATACAACTCTTTTAATGTGCATTTTGCAATCTTTTTTTGGTTAAAAAGAAAAAAAAAAGGGGGCTCCCAAGTGGCACATCCAGTAAAAGCACTCTACACAGATGTGCCCTGTAGCCTGGAGATTGCAAGTTCAAATCCAGGCTATGTCACCATCAAACCATGATCAGGAGCTCCTAGGGGGTGGCACCCAATTGGCCAAGCACCACCCAGGGGGAGGGAGGGCCAGGTCAGCCAGGGTGTCCTCAGCTGCAGGGTTGTCTGTAAGCTGTCTAGGGCAGCACTGTCCTCCAACACTGTAGCTCTGAGGTGGCTGCATGGTGAGTCTGCAGTATGTAAAGATGCAGGCAGCTGACAGCACACACCTCAGAGGACAGCATGTGTTCACCCTTGCTCCTCCCAAGTCAGCACAGGGGTGGTAGCAGTTAGCTGAGCCCAAAAATAATTGGACATTACTAAAGTAGGGAGAAAATAATAAAAATAATAATTGGCAACAACTAAATTTATAAAAAAAAATAGAAAAATACCATAAGTCATCTATATATATTGGTTGGAATTTATTTTCTTCTGATGACATCGTCTTTTGTATAAATTTTAGTATGTGTACGTTTGCAGGCTATAAATAAATATGTTTGAAGTGCCATTTGTGTTTGTAGTTGTTAGCTATATTATACATGTATACCATGTATGTAACACTTCATTATATATTTATTAAGCATTTAAAATTACAATAGAACTCCCTACCCAATACACAATTTGTTTCTAATTAATTGTTCAGTGAATCTTCTAATCATGAATTTTCTCTGGTACTCTTTGCTCCCCTCTGCGATAAATAAACTCAGCATGATTAGAAGTAGCCACAGAACAGTATTATAAGAAAATTTTATATGCATTCAAACGTGTGCAGGTGGAAGTGTACTTTGTATATAAAGTGTGGGGGCAGTCTGGCAACATTACTGATACATTTAGGCAAATTCCACGTCAATGATCTCGATCACAGTCCCAGTGGATCTGTGTGGCCTTGTACGCCTGTTCTTCCTCCTTGTGTGGACAAGACACAGGTGTTAAAAGCCACGGACACATTGCAAATCCGCAATCACCTAAGGAAACCTTATTGTAATATCTAATAAGCCGTTTTCTATACCGAGATTTCAGTTGTATAATTCAAATAAAATCTACAGTAGAGGTAAGCTGTCATATAATGTATGTATGCAGAATTCAAATAGGCTGTATAGTTGTATTGATAATTTCTCAGCAGTAACATTACACTTTGTGCAAATAATGGTATATCATTTTAGCAATGCAACAAACGTTCCGCATGGTTACAAATAATTAAAACAAGTATAGAAAAGGCTAAAATATTTTCATAACTACAAATATTGAATTATCTAAGTTGTCTGCAAGAAATTGACTCTGGTCCTGTACACACTCTCTCTCTCTGTATCGTTAGCTGCAGGAAAAAGGTTAGCAAAGGTTACATTTCTCTTTCAAGGTGAGTTATATACTGTTTCGTTAATTAAAACCCTCCTTTTCCAAGTGCAAATTCACTCTTGATAAATAATGACAATTAACACAGATTTGCTTTTAAATTTCCACGCAAACAAAATAAACAGTTGCAAGAAGCACTGCTCATTAAGATATTAACATTATTTTGTAAATCAACATAATTTCAGAAATCACATTAGCACGATTATTTAATAATAAAATAGTCATAACGACCGCTTGAAATTACCCAAATCAATGCTACATACCAGTTTCTTGATTAACATTGGAGTTATGATTTACAACCTTCTGAAAATCCTGCCCCATGTACACTAGGACACTTTGGGACAGTTCAGGCTTTTCAACTCACGGCGCAATGCATTCTGGTATGTTTGACCTGTGTCGGGTACCTTTCACAGCAGGACTACACAGGAATAAACAAATGTAATGATATATAACTAGTAAAAACTTGCAGAATGGGTTAATTAAATATTTTTTTCTGTGTGATAACTTGCCAGTTTTATACAGCAGGGCCACAAACATTGTTTACTTGGTGTCTGGGCTTAGTGTTTGCTACTGCTTGTATTTGATTACCTAATTTTCTAGTGTTTTCCTTTCACAAAAACGCAAAAAGGGTAAACAGCTTTGATGAAAGTTTTCTAACAAACGATTTAAAAGTTTTTATATACAATTTTTTAAGCCTGCCACACTGTTTAGTTTACTATTAATAAACATTTAGAAAAAATAAAATTATCTCTGGTTTGTTTTTGCATTGCAGTTGCTATTGTACACTACGATCCATTGATAAACATCCTTGTCTTGTTAAGCACAAAGATCTACTTTATTTACCTTTTCATACCATGCAAGTCTCCACAATGCAACAAACTCAAGCCACTTCCTACTAATTATACTATACTGCATAATGTAATGAAGATAGATATACTGGTCAACATGTAAAATGAATTATTTATTTTTCCTCTGCACTGCGGAAACTGCAGGAAAAAGGTTAGCAAAGTTAAATTCAGAAAAACACATACAAAAAAATGTGTTTGCTTTTGAAGTTTACATGTTACAGATTAGCCTCATTGTGCTGTTCAGAAATATTGACGAAAGGGAAAGATGCTGTTGGTGTGTGTTTAACATTGGGTTATATTAGGGTTTCCACCTATCCCTGTTTTGCATGGGTCATCACAGTTTTGAGGAAGGTGTCCCAATATGCCTTCCCAGGACACTAAACGATCTTTTTTTTTTTTAATCTTATGCTTTACATTCATGTAGATAACTACAGCAACACCACAATGCTGGTACGGTGCATTAAGCACAGGTTCGAAACATATACAATATTACTGTAATAGACGCACAGCATTAATTGGTTGTCAATACTACAGTAGTAATATTATGGATGAATATAGAATTTCTGTAGATTTTGGATGAGTATTGGATTTCTAAAGAGGATTTAAACTTTTAACAACCCCTTTCTGTTTGGATGTCCTGTTTCTTTTAGATGGCAACTCTATATAAATTAGCCATGTGTTTTTTAAATATTCTGTACTCTACCACAGAAGCACCTATGTGCATAGAGCTAAACTGGTTTAGCTTTTGTTTTATCTAATTTGTATCAGTCAGGACAATCTTGCGCTAAATAACCACCTTTATTGTACTACAAAATCTTACAGATTTCCAAAAAACATTGAACCCAAGCAATGGTTGAAGAAAAACAAGTAGAGTAAAAATAGTTGGAGCACAGCCTGATCCTTCGAAACATTCCGGCGACACCTGCCAAAAAACAAACAGTAAAATAATACATCCATGAGACGTTTTCATCCCGGTGAACAAAAAATATTAGGCAGAGGAGCACTGTATACTCCCCCGCTCCCAACGAGGCTGGGAGGGAGGTGGTGGTGGTTGGGGAGGAGGTGGTAATTCGAAAGCACTGCAGGACTGAGTTTGCGAATTAGGTTTATACACTGTATAGGTTGATGGGAACTTGTCGGTAACTGGCTTGTAGATTGCCCAAAGAATGTACCAGTCACTTGTATTAATGATGTTAGATATTGTCTGCCTGAAAACCATGCAAGCTTTATATTCCCACTGAAATATTGTTTAATGTACCACTACTAAATGTGATGTATAGGACTGTTTCCCCTAATTGTCAGGCTCAACTTGTTTGACTAATTTTAAAAAGTAACACAGTATCCCCTGTAATGTGGGCTACTGCAGTCCTTGGGCCTAAACTGGGGTCTATCTAAAAGCAAAAGTCCCATCATCTAAAAGACACGCCACTGTATAAGGTATAAGATAAGCCAACAGTTTTGTGGGGGGGTACAGGTCGATTTGTTATTATTCTTAATCTGGCTTCCAGTTATTGAACAACAACCACTTCACAATAATGCATAACCTTTCTCCGATACATCCTCTGAAAACACACCATGAATAATTAAATACAGTTTATTATTCGAGGTTGATATACATGGATGAATATACTCCTAAGAATTTGTCCAAGGAATGAATTTATTAAACATGCAGTCAATTACACAACTAACATGGCACACAAGATATGATGATAAGCAATTTACACAATTATACAATTAATATTACATGCAAAAATGTTACGATTTGAGCAATTAATATCACATGCAAAATTAAACACTAAAGTACCATGAACAATGTATTCTGCTAAGCGTTCTTTGAATTATCCATAGTGAATTTTACTGACATCCAAACTAAAAAGCATGCTTAATATCACACCGACCAGAGAGAGAGCGAGAGAGAGCTTATTATAGGAGCACGAGTGGGTATACTTAATCTCTGTTTGTGGAAAGTCGATGTTTCTGATTCATGATGTCAGCTAACCAGCAGGAAAAGTTTTCTTGAAGCTTGATTGTTTATTTTACCATAATCTGTTGCATAAGTATTTATGTACTGGAGCACTAGGTTAAAAGCGTTCTGCCTTTTTATTCTCTTTGCACAATGGCAGAATTCCCGCTGGTTGTTCTCATTGGCTAGGTTTGGGATCAAGGTCTCCTCCCTGTTTCTGCCTTAAATGGTATTATCGTAATTTCAACAATGTGGACATTTAAAGGACTATGACACGCGCTAACGTTTCCTAGTTCGATCAAAAACTATTTTTATTTCCCCTGGAAGAAGTTGCCTTTCTTTTGGTGTTAAACATTTCAATATATTTTTGGTTATACAGAAGTTCCTGTTTTGATTCTGGAACCAGTTGGTTAATCTAGCATTAGTTTAAAAACATAAAAGTGAGAACAATTTATGCTTCTAATGATTTTAAGGTGAGGTGATGCGAAGGGTGAACATTAAAAAAGAAATTCTTTACAATCTTCATTATGTGTACTGTACAACTGTACTGTGCCTTTTCCACAAGATGTACTCCTCCTTTGCAACCAGGAGCCTGTCTGTCTGGCCTCCCATTCTGATGCAAATGCACCCCTTTGATCATTTGGCAATCAGACAGCATTGTTTTCAGTCAGGGTATTGTAAGATATCGATTAGCAGTGCTTTAATTTAATCAATAGATAAGGGTGGTTCTGTCTGTGCCTGTTAAATCAATTGGATATTTAAGTTAATTATTTAAATAAAGCCCATATGATCTATAGTCTTACTTTTCTATTGTTCAAATTGTTTTATTTCGTTTAGAAAATGTGCCAGGTCTTGCATTAAAGTAGAATATGATATGCATTCGTCCACAGACAAATCACAGTATTCATTTTAAATGTAAACTGCTAAGAAACTAGCAGTCAAGCATGAAAACAAAAACTCAGACTAACAGGTCCTAAAATATCTCTGCCCTCAATACTATCAACCATCCTTGAGTAAATATCTCTGCCCTCAATACTATCAACCAGCCTTGAGTAAATATCGCTGCCCTCAATACTATTGAACGTCCTAAGGACAAGAGGACATAAGGACAAGAGGAATGTGTATATATTAATGAATGATTACTGTAGGCCAATGTAAAGTACAGTTTAAAGATAAAGTCCCTGGTAGTATTTTTAAAATACAAATATTTGTATTCCTTTTGAAATGTCTTCTAGTTGCCAAAGTTTTGTATAAATGTTTAACCCTTTGCAGTGCTATGTCGGACCAGGTTTTCCCTTTCCAGTCCGATGTCAGACACTGTCCGACATAATCAAAAAGATGTAAAGCACAGGTCTCTAGTTGTTTTTTCTCCGGAAAAAGCCAAGAAAACCTTTCAATGGCCGAGTGAGACTGATAGGAGCTGAATGAAGCAGAAAAAAGGGCGTATCTGATAGCCCCATGCACCACAGAGATAACACGGACACAAACAAAGCTTCTGCATCCAGCGCTAAAAGAATATCACAGACATTTACAAAGCTTTTTGAGATGTTATAATAATAAAATAATGGCGTGGATCACATTATTGAGTTTGGTGATAAAACAAATGATCAAGAGAGGATTTATCAGTATGTACGTCTATAAAGAGGTATGTGAAAAATATAGCGAATAAAGGGTGAGGCTTGGCTGGAGATACAGTATTGAGTATCCTTTTGCGATTCAGTGACTTTTAAACCTGTTTTACTCCAAAAAAAAAAAAATTATAACAGCATGTGTAAAATAAACAGCGCATGTGAAAATAAATTGGACCTCACATGCCTGACAAGCGTTGAATAAATGGACCGCTAAGGATAATTTCTACATCGTCCCAGTTGCTACCTCTTAAAACTGACATTAAACCAACATTGTTTGATCTACTACAGTTATGCTTAGCAACCGTAGTTCTGTTACACGCTCGACCTAGCAGGGGAGTAGTTTGAATTATGTCACCGCATTGATGCAATAAGGCCGGCCCACAGCCTGCGTTGGGTTCACACATACAGATAGGCCGGCCCTGAGGCGGCATTGCCTACTTTAGGCCCACATCGAAAAGCTGGTTTAAATTTCACCCTGCCCAGGGTCGTCTTTTCATTTTTCGAGCGCTCACACATGTGTGTTCATAGTAAATCCTCGATCTTTGTAACACGTCAATTAAATCTTTTTGATAAGAGAACTAATCAACCCAGATAAACTCTAAATGATTCATTATTGAATTGTTCCTACAAACTTATGTAGGATAATATCCATTTTGATCCCCCACATTTTCAATGTATGCGTGAATACATTTCCTAAAGGAAAATGCTTAACACTAAAATAAAGCAAAATAGGACTCATAAATAGTATACATTCACACTTGTGGCTGCAGAAAAATAGATTGAGGAAGGAATTACTAAAGCCTGGTTTCAATACAGCTTTTATAGAATCTGTTTAAAACCTAAATATAGGGTAATACTGTATTTACGTATTTATTATCTGGTACATTTGGTTTAGACACCAGTTTTGATTCCACATTTAGACTTAATGCCATTGTAGAGACGAATCGGAGGATTAGCGGTGTGAGCTTGCGACTTCAAGGACCCTTGTGCCTAATGAAGGCAACAAAGGATCTTCCACATTAAAGCAGTAGAACCTGGAAAAAATTTGCAGAAGATATCGGACAGTAGAGTGCGTGGCTACCCTCCCAGGTGGGGGCAAGCCAGCCCTATCATACACAGTAGAGACTGTGTCCACAATCTAGTGCGACAGCCGCTTTTTCGAGAGGTGCTGTAGGGTTTGTATGAGTGACACCCTGCTGCCAACATCCCATATACCCATACAGGAGTTGTGTACCGACAAAGCCTGTAGCTCACTGACCTGCTTTGCGGAGGTGATAGCCAAGAGGAAGGATGTTTTCATAGACAGATGCTTCAACTGTATGGAGTGTATGGGCTCAAAAGGGGCCTTTGTAAAAGCCTCCAGCACAATATCAAGGCTCCATTTGGGGAGAACGTCCCTCTGTGGAGGGCGTAATCTGCAAGCACCCTTGAGAAAACGGGGTGCTAAGAAATGCTCACCTGGAGATACAGAATCAACGGGGGCATGGCACGCAGAAATGGCTGCCAAATACACCTTCAGTGTAGAAAATTACCAACTGACATCGAGCAGTTCTTGCAGAAACTGCAAGATAACTGGCATAGGGCAAGAGACTGGGTCATGATCCTTACTCAGACATAAGTTCTGAAAATATCTCAATTTAGATGTATAATGCCCCAGTAGAGCCTGCCCTAGTGTTCTGCAATGTACCGACGACTGCTTCAGACAGCCCTAGAGTTGACCAGTGGTTTCGTTCAAGGGTCAGACCCATAATTGGAACCTGCCTAGTTCCGGGTGCCAGAGAGTGCCTTTCGTCTGATTGAGGAGATCCATGCAAAGCGGGATCTCCCAGGGCTGGCCTTGTAAGAACTGGCACAGGGTTGAAAACCAGGTTCTCCTGGGCCACCCGGAGAACTAGTGCCTTCTCTAACCGGACCTTTTCTGGTACTGGCGGGAATGCGTAAAGGAGCATTCTGGACCGCTCACGGGCTAGGGCGTTGACCCTGACTGGACCGCTAAGCAGTGGAGGGAGTGCCACAGGGGGCTCCGCCGAGGCAAAGAGATTGACAAGAGTCTTCCTGCACCGTTCACAAATGCACTCTACCACCTGAGAATGGAGCCACCTCTCTAACAGATGCGTACCCTCCCTCTAGTGGAGGTTTGCTGCCCAGTTCGCCACTCCCAGGAGATGCGTCGCCCATAGGGACAGCAGATTCCATTGTGCCCAAGTAAGGAGCCAGAAGGCAATGCGGTGTAATCCTAGGGACCGAAGGCCACCCTGGTGGTTGATATACGCCACCGCTGGTGTTGTCCATCCGGACCAACACATGTGCCCCTTCTAGAACCGGGAGAAAGTGTTGGAGAGCAAGGTAAACAGCCTGCAATTCCAATATGTTTATTTGCAGGGATATCCAATGACCCGACCAGGTGCCCAGGACTCCTCTGCCTTCCCAGACTGCCCCCCAACCCAAGTTGGAAGCGTCTGTCGTCACCACATGACGGTTTACCACTACTCCTATCTGCCCGCCTTCGCGCAGGGCTGCCGAATACGAACGAGACACTGTCAGTCAAAGGTGTCCATTGTGCTTTGGATGTAAGTGGAACGCATTGAGCCACACTTACAGCGGACGCATGCGAAGTAAGCCCAGCTCCATGGTTGATATGGCCATGGCCATCAGACCCAATAGTTTCTGACACAATATCAAGGTAACCTCTAATCCCTATTGAGACAGGGAGAGGCAAACTTGAATAGCTGCTACCCTGTCATCCAACAGGCATGCGTGCATTGCACTGGAGTCCAGCCGGATCCCCAAGTACGTCGTGCACCGCACCGGTGTAAGCTGACTCAATGCCATGTGGGCCACTGTTCCCTCTCGTGACTGGGAACAAATTAACCTGTTGTCAAGGTAGTTCATTAACTTGATCCACTGCAACATAAGGGGGTCAGGATAGCATCCACACATGTACGAGGAGCTAAGGAGAGGCCGAATGGCAGCACGGAAAACTTGTAAATGCTCCCCTGAAAGGCAAAGCAGAGGTACTTCTTTTGCGTGGGTACAAATGGGAACACAGAAGTACGTGTCCTGTAAGTCTGCTGTGGTAAACCAGTCACCCGGCTGGATGGACTGTAGGATGTAATGGTGACTCAGCATTTAGAACCCCCTTTCTTTCAAAAACTCAGGCCTCAGTTCTAGGATGGCGCGAAAGCCGCCATACTTCTTGGGTACCAGTATCTCGAGTAGAACCCCTTTCCATGGGAGATGGGGTCTACCAGACGAATGGCTCACTTGAGCAGCAAGACAGCCACTTCCTTGAGAGGGTCTGTTACGGATGTATTTGTGACCACTCAGAAGGGAGGAGGCCTCATGCAGAATTTGTAGTGCATAACCGGTGTACATGGTGATGAGCACCCAGGAGTCTGAGGTGAAAGTGTGCCAATATTGCAGCTGGTGTGTTGTGAAGGGCTGGTTCTGAGGCTGCAAGTGAGGCACTGAAAAATGCCTGAAAAAAGCCTTGTCTCGGAGGCCAGAGTGGCACAATGCACATGCCCATCATTGTGGGGCATGTTTGCCCTGCAGGACATGCAAGCATGGAACCACGGTATGCTCGTCATTGTGATACTGCATTAGGCGTCGCACAACACACCTGCACAAAGTGCAAGGCACGGGAGCAGTGAATCATCACGTGCACCGAGGTATCGAAGCACCAAGCAACACTGCACTAACTACTGCTTGCACCATTCAACAACCTTGCACCAGGAACACCGAGCACTGCGAACACCGTGTGCTCCGAGCACTGTGGGCGATATGTGCACCGAGCACTGCAGAGTTGTGCGTACCGAGTTTAAGGAGTGCAGCGAGGACCGAGTGCATGTAGCACTGTGTTTACCAGGCACTTTGTGCACCGAGTACCATATGCACCGAGCACAGCGTGCACCGGGTGTACCAAGCACAGAGAGTGCTGTGCCACCAAGGTACTAACACCGTATGCGTTGAGCACTGTACAGACCGAGTACCGTGCACACCGAGTACCTTAGTGCAACAAGCGTCGTGAGCACTGCGTATGCTGAGGCGCTATGAGCACAAGGCATCAAAGTACCATGCACACTAAATGCACTGAGGACCGTGTGCACCGAGCACCACAGCAGCTAATTCACAGCACAACATGAGCAAAGCAGTGCTGTGTGACAGGGTCGACACACTGGTGGACAGCACAAAATATATATTAATTTAAATTTCTTCCAGCTGCGCACACGGCAGCCAGTGGAATTGAACTGGTGGAGGAACTGTGTTCTCACCAAGAGTGTAGGCTAGAAAAGTCAACACACGCACTCCTTTAAATCAATACTGCACAGGAAGTCGCTCACATACGACAACCAGTAAGAAAACGGAGCCTCCAATGCAAGCGAGCAGGCTGCTGAGGAAAGGAAAAAAAGAGACTTTGAATTGGAGCCGTTGATTCCATGAAAGAGGCAAGCCAGCTTTCAGCACGAATGCAGGGGAACTGCAATCTACTCAGAAAAGCTCTTCAAAACACACTCAATTAAACACAGATGTCTTACTTTACCGTAGGTGAGAGGCAAAAGAGATCATGGCTTCCGTGAGCTGACTGTTTATTCCCTCGGTGGGCGGGACCAAGGGCGTCACTCCAGGAAGGGGCCTATCGGCAGCTCTGATATAAAGAGCTCAGTGAATACATACCAATAGGCAGACATATCCCATAAGTATGTTGTGGTGGTTGTCTTCGAAATGAAAGGGAATCTATTTTCTTTCTCCATTTGTGTTGTGCATCACGTACAGATTGGAGACTATTAGACTGAAACTGTGCTACAGCAGAACTGATTTGATTTCATCTAGGCCCTGGTATCTACTGTATGGATGCGCCATTATGAAGTCAATGGTGGCATGTCACAAAGATGGCCGGAGTGGGGGATGTCAGACCAGAAACAGGAACCAGGAAATAAACAGAGAAGCTGTTTTGTTTTGGGGAAGCTGTGCACTTGCTTGCGCTCAGCATTTAATGAATTAACAGAACAGTAAATAAAAAGGATGTAACAAGCAAAACACAGGACATGGCACTGGTAACCAAAATAAATAAACAAACAAAATGGACTAACTCTAAACAACACAGTGAACTGATATTTTACTTTAAGTTATTATTTTATTATTATTACCTCCGTCTGCACACCCGTTCTCCACTCACCGAACACACAAAACCCAGAGTGAGTGAAAACATGCAGCTTTTATGCAGCTGTACCGAGACTCGATTGCTAATCAGTCATTCAATTGGAGTCGCGGTACAACTGCACGTGAATTAATAAAGTGCAATTCCCCGTGCTCACATATTATTACTTTACCTGCATGTGAAATGCTGTGCACTCCTCGTGCCTAAATACAAATATACATTTTAAACACTTGTATTACACAGACCCGTTTATATCCTGTGACTATACACCAACATTAACATACAACATATAACACAAAATACACACAGGAGCGGGCACTTTGCCACACGGCACCATACATTTTGTTTTGATTCAGGCCCCGGAACTTTTAATGCTGAATGTTGTCTTTAAAATGTCTGCATATCCCAAATTGAAGTTTAAAAAACAGGAACCAAAAAGATCTTCAAATCAAGAAAAGGAACCAGGGGTGTGGCAGATCATTATTGACACATTTATATTTTAATTGAATGAATGAACAATAGCTAGCACTCCAATACAGAACACACCCTATTTCAATAAAAAAGTAACCCTAGAAATAATTTTCTTAATTTTCAGTGTTTATTTTTAAGGAGTACACAGAATGCCTTACTTCAGCACTTTCCATTTAACATTGACATATTTATTTAGAGCTGACTGGTGTTTTTTTTTTTTTTTTTTTTTTATTATCGTAAGTGGAATCTCTCTTTTCCTCCAGTTCTTCTCAGGTTTAGATAGTAACTTCAGAATAGTAAATTCCCTTAGTGAAAAACAACATTCTTCTTAAAACTCAATTTGACTATTCCGTGAAAAACACAACATATTAACTTAGAAGTTAGAGAAACACACACTACAGGAACTGATACATTTCTCTCCTGTTAGTGGCAGTTTTCGGATGAAGTGGTGAAGTAGGGATAATGTAACAGGGCATACCTCTTGAAATAGGGCCAGATCAGATCAAATTAGGTATTGATTTTTGACTAAGATAAAACAGAATTCATGACAGTTCAGCATGGGTAACACAAATACAATCAACTGCTTAGAATCATCAGGTATTTTTACATCTTAAAATAGCAATCTGATATTGCTGTCAAATTATTATTATTTTTTTTACTGTTGTATGTATTTAACAGGTAATACTCTCTGCCATAATTGAATTTAGCAAAACACTGTCAGATCAAATTTACTGAACTTAAAAATGTATATACATGATTTAAGAGTGGGTTTAGTAAATTAGTGGTTTTCAAAACTCACTCTACTTTAAAAGCTGCATTTATAAACACATGCTGTACATTTATAAATTCTGAAATTTTAATTTTTAAATCAGATTTTTATAAACGCCATTGCAGTTTTAACATTGCAAACATTAATTTGCATAGTTTTGTTTTGGGGGTTCCACATTTTGAAAACAGAAAAATGAGGAAAGGCAAATTGCAAATAAAGAAAGGTAAACTTTACAGCATTGACTGTAACTGTTTAAGTATAAATTTGTCTGTAAGTTTCCTGAAGCCTGTCACTCACCACAATAATTAAAGTCCACTTTTGTACAATAAAGTCAGACAAAAAAACTCAAATTCAAGCAGATGTTTATGTGCAACATATGGTCTGTGAATAACACAGGCCTTTCTCTAACCACTAATGTATATGTGCGATTATATTATATTATATTATATTATATGTGAGATTATATGTGATTAACTATATTTGTCCAAAAGTACTGGACACAGAAATTGAAGATAAATCTGAGACTGGTAAAATTGTAACATCAAAAAAGAATAATAAAATAATGTAAATCTAGGTACACAACAATGACTGTATATTTCTAATTTGCAGACATGGTAGGTACATATAACTTAAGCAATACACAATGTTGGGGAATAATGCTTTACATGTAATGCATCAATAACTTATAACCTTAATAGTTATGTTGTTCAGACCAGTAACTAAATGTAGAAATCCATGTGGAATTAGTATCCCAATCTAAATTGATCTGAATCTTGCAAAGATGATATTAATAAATCAAACCCTAATAGTGACTATGTCAGAGAAAGTCAGTAAAATAAAACAGACAGTAAGAACACACATAGTGGCAATCACCATCTTTTTATTACCAGTATTACCCTCAGTAACCTTTGGAAGGTGAAGTATTACCCTCAATAACCGATCTGTATTCAAAGCTGTTTCATATATCTGTGCCCATTTACCCCTATTGCTTGTTCTCAAATACATTACCAGAGACACTGTGTTACAAATACAAACTTTACTTTAGAATATGAAACACAGCTAGGAACTTGCATGCCGTTTACAGTTAAATAATCTTCTTCATATAATATCTGTAATACCAAAGTATATACAGTGCAAGCAAAACATCTCTTGATTGCACAAAGTAGGATGCTTTTGAAATATGAAAGATGGTTTTCTTATATTCAAAATGCATGCTGTTATACAGGATGAGTTTTACACACACACACACACACGACACGCACCACACACACATGTTTGTATTCCTATACTTGTGGGGACTTCTCATTGATGCTCACTATATTTTTATTTACTATTTCTAACTTCGGTCAGACAAAACTCCACGCAGGGTGAAAGTCGACAACAAAGTGGGGACGTCCATACAACGTTGTTTTTTTAGGAGTTACTATCTTTGTGGGGACATTTTCTCAAATTTTGTCCCTACATTGACAATAATACCTGCCCACATACACACACACACAAACACGCACACACACACACACACACACACACACACACACACACACACACACACACACACACACACACACACACACACACACACACATATATATATATATATATATATATATATATATATATATAGGTATGGCTTTTTTAAAAAATATGATCTTTTTCTTACCAACATAGCGTTGTCTTGCAACAAAACAAAATAATAAACAAAATAATAATTTGTATTGTTTAAAACTGTCAAGAAACTACTCAAAACTCCTTCCTGCAACTAAACTGTTTCTTTTTAGCTTTATAAATTGTATTCCTTTTCTAATAGTTTGCATTGGCTTCAAGAAAATGCACAGCAAAATGAGTGCTGGAGCAATGCTGACAAGAAGAAGCACTCAATAATATATTCGACTGGCCTAATGCATGGTTTTAACTAAGAATAAATGTGCTTTTTATGGCATGAAAATTCTATTTCCAAAAAGACCAGAGCTCATAAATTTGACTAACAATGCATGATAACTTTTATTTAAATATGAACAGGAAGAACAGTGAGAATCATATCTCTGCTGTCAGCCATTTTCATTTCCTCTTTTATACTCTTTACCAGGAGACACGGATCTGTCCTGTTGCTGGTGTGCAGCTTCTACAGGCACACTATTCACTGACATGAGTCACTCTGGCTTCACCAGATATTACTGGAAGAAGGCAAACTTTTTTGCTTCAGGAATAGAAGTGGGAATGTACCTTTTAAAATTGCAATATGTACAAGTCTCAATTTAGCCTTTGAATCTCTGTGATGAAAACAATTATTTCCAAAGAGTGAAAGTACAGATTAATAAAATAGCTGCACATTATTTATAAGCTATTGTGTTGTACAAATAAAATAGCTTCCCTGTTTACATGTGGTGCTTCCTGGATTTTCGCTGCACAATTCTCCAGTTCAGTTGCTTGCTACCATTAACCCTTAAGTAAACTACTCCTTTATTTCTGTTTGCAGTATTTTTATAAGGTTTTATGTTTAAAAAAAAAAAAACAAGACAATTATTCATAACAACTGGTTTCCGATGACAACTGAAATATATATATATATATCTATATATATTATATAGTATATATATATATATATATAAATGTATAAACCGAATAATGTTCACAAATGTTATTTGTTCTTAGTATTATTACATTTCTCACCTATAGTACAGTCAAGAAAATGTCTTTAATTCAGTCCCCCGCACTGCTATTGGACTGAGAGTCGTCTAACTTTAAAAAGCTAACAAGTGGAATTAGACTGGAAAAATAAAACGAGTGTGGGAGAGAGGAAGAAAAACTAACTAGGGGGATATAGTCACAATTACTGAAAGTCATTCACAGTTAAACATGAATAAAACACAATTAAAATAAAACACAATTAAACATAAATTATGCCCTAAATATATGGTGGATACATGTATGTGTAAAGAATACATACAGTACATCCTTTATAGAAGGGTACAAACTATATTCCAGCTTTTACATTGGTTTAGGTACCAATTACATTTACTGGGAATTAAGATTATTATTATTATTATTATTATTATTATTATTATTATTATTATTATTATTATTATTATTATTATTATTAAATTTAACTATGAATGCACTTTATTTTTAATTCCAAGTGTGAATCATAGGGGTTTGTGCAGAAATATCTTGAACTGCATCACCCTAGGTCAGATTGTTCCCTGCTCTTATGTCACTGTGGTTAGTTAGGTAAAACTGACAAAAGTTGCAGCAGATGCCATGACAAAGAGTCCAGCCAGTCCCTGGTTTGTGATTGCTTGTCCTGTTTGATTGACAAGCTAAAGAGGAAATTTACCAGAAATGCTGCACCAGGAGCCCCTGTTGTGCTGGGAAGTTGTGCGTGTGTAGGTGACAGAGCCTGTGACCACAATGTACTACTGGTTTGGGGTGGATGATCATTCCGGTGCATCTGTTAAATGCTGATTAGTGCAACAAACAACAAAAAAAAGTATTTTTGTTTAATGCACACTTCCTTTACTAGGATGCAACAGTACTTTTGTTACTTGTTGCTCAATAGTGAGTACATAGTTGGTACACAGTACATTTTTAATTTGAAAGGTTTTTTAAATTCAAACGCTGGCATCAGAGGACTTCTGGGTGCTTGGACACAGTATATGTCAATACAAATAATTCCCTTGCCAAATCTAGACAACATAATGTCATATCTTTTCATGAGACAAACATTTGACAAGCTGTCTTCTTAAATGGTTCCTATGTATTTCTCAGGCGTTATAATTGAATGTTTAATGATGCTATCAGAACATCAAAACTAACTTGATTCTTATTTGTAATAATAGCACATTATTTATTTAAACACCATTATTATTATTATTATTATTATTATTATTATTATTATTATTAATTAATGCGCAACACTCTCCCACTCCACCTTTTTGTATATTGAAAGGTTTGATCCAGAATCAGCTCACCTCACTGTCCCATTGCGCAGTGCTTACAAAGGTACTATGAAATGTTCCTGTCAGGAGAACTGAGGAAGCCAGCACCTGCCGTGTAATGACGGCAGTATAGGTTACTGGCCTTAAGGTTTGGGTTTCGGTGTAGGGAGAGGATTATTCATTGTTTTATTAACAATAATATGATAGCCAATCAGAGTGCTGTGTTCTGACAGGAGAATTCTGTGTTACCTTTGTAAGGACAGCTCCTATTGTACACGCTTAAGCGCGAATGAGACATTTTTTTGAAGGTTATTTTTTGAACATTTCCAGTGTTTTTCCAGTGTTTATTGGTGTGACAGGGTACACCCACCTCTATGTTTATTTATATTATTGTTGTGATATTATTATTGTGTATTAAATATATGTGTTATTTTGGTTATTTAAAGCAAATTGTGTATTATTATTATTATTATTATTATTATTATTATTATTATTATTATTATTATTATTATTATTATTATGTAGTTGGTAGGGATGATGTGTGTCTGCAGCTAATCATTTATTGACGAATTGGCTGTTGTCTCTACACCCATTAGAGAACCTGTGCAGAATGTTGTCGAGGGAAAAACGAGGTAACTGACAACCAGGTAATGCCTTGACCACTACATGTACCAGCAGCTTTTGCTGAGGGTTGGTTGTTCAGAGAGAGCTGGGAGTAACGAGAGAGAGAGAGAAAGAGAGAGATCAATCACAGAGTAAGGTAAAACCATTGCTGGCCTCATTCTGGTCGATATTTGTTTGAGTTGTTTGTGTTTATTTGTTTTACCCAATGTGCCTTTTATTTTGGGCTTAGTGTTTTGTTTTATATAATAAATACGAGCACATTGGCGACTCACCACGCAGTACTTTGCCTGTGCATTTCTTGGTTTGACGTCACCCACCAAGCCATCCTGTCACAATTGGATATAACTGATTTCAATTTTTTGTATCAGGGTTATCATTTTTTATCAGTTAAAACCGAAACTCAGAAGCCCTAACTATTAGCCATTTTAAACCAAATACAAAAAACAATAACATGAATTTGAATAACTATTACTACCCCTCCCCAGATCTCCACATTGAAATTTGTCTCCAAATGAAGTGAAATTAATTCAAATTGCATTTTGCCCTCCTGCATGTGCCGTTCTCGCATGAAAGATTCACTTTGTGAAAGACATGCAGCTTGTATAGAAAGATTTCAACACATACATGCAATGTCATGTAAAGAATCCTACATGTTTCACCTTTCAATTCATAACATGTAATGAGCCCTCATGCCATGGATGAACTAATGAACTCTGCTTTAAAAATACAACGCATCAGTGTGCCAAGAGATTAATAAAAAATAAAAATAAAAAAACTATTCAGACCAGCTGATAGTGATGGCTTTAAGCAAGCCTAGCCGCTGTATAGCATTCGTTGTAACAATATGATTGACAAAGATTATTTATCAATCTCTGTTTTGAACAAAAGAAGAAATATGGTTTTAAGATATCGGATGTCTAATGGATAAAATTATAAAAGTAGTTACTATATACCAGTGTAGCCCTTTTACATTTTACCACAATATTTATGCATGGTATTTTTGCACATTTGCCATGCTTTTCCCATCATTATACTATGCATTCACCACTGTTTACCCTGGTTTGCCTTATTTGCTGTACCATACCTCACTGTTCTTTACAATGCTTACCTATGCTTTACCATGCTTTCCCTATGCTTTACTTTACTTTGCTGCAGTATGCTTTTACTATGGTAAACTTTATAAGGGAGGGATAATTACTTTTAAAAAGTAATCTGTTCCAGTTACTGTACAAGTAACTTGAACAAAATTTTAACAACAGTTAGTTACAAACTTCTCAGGCAGAGTTTACATAATTTATTTTTATTATCCATCAATTATCATTAACCACTTAATCCTTTACAGGGTTGTGGTGAGCTGGAGCCTAACCTGGCAGACACAAAGTGCAAGGGAGGACTACATCCTAGACAGGATGCCAGACCATTACAGGACATCACATGCACAGAGGGCAATTTAGAATGACCAATCAACCTGAACAGCATGTCTTTGGACTGTGGGAGGAAGCTGGAGTACCTGGAGAAAACCCATGCAGACATGGGGAGAACATGCAAACTCCACACTGACAGATCCCTTAGGCTGGAATTGAACCCAAGCCCCTGGCGCTGTGAGGCAGCAGTGCTAACCACCACACTACCATGCTGCCCTGTTGTTGTTATTTACTTATAATATATATTATAAATATTAAAATATTCTTTGAAGATCCAGCTTTCAAACCCAGTTCCCCCTCATGCCATTTTCTAGCAAAAGAAAGGAAACAATCCTTGGTGTTTTACATTGACACAAATCACATCAACAAAATTGACTTTTTATATTGAAAGCACTTGTTGCACAATTGCTATAACTCTTTAATGCTGTTTTTTGTCTAACACTAGTATAGTGTAAACATGAGGTTTACTATATATTAAAGCAACAGTATGAACATTATTGTATGTACCTTTCAGTTCTGTTTTATTTTTAGGTGTATTTTTAACTGTTATACATTCCAAGAACCCTTTTATACATCTTGCAAGGATGTATAAATAGTCAACAGGCCCAGTTCTAGGCAGCTATATTTTACAGTCTACAAAGGCAATAACTAGGATCCAAAGAGTTAACAATAAAGTTTTGTATTTTTTTCCCCACAACTGTACTAGAAACACACTACTCTGAATAATGATACAGATCATTTTAAGCATAATTGTGTCCATGCATATTATTAATGTTGAGTTTTGTAAATTCTAGCAAGCATTAAGTCCTGTATTTTCCACTATGGGCAACTTGCAGGCAAATTACCCATTCTGTACAAATGTATAAAATTGGCAATTTGTCTGCTGTGGAAGTTCTGGCCCCAGGGTTCCAAACTACAGTAAACATTATTGTTCTTGGCATCCTGACAAAATCTCCCTGAAACCTTCTAACTGTGGTATAACATTGTAATAGCATATCAATGTTTTGTACAGCACAGACAAAGTATGGTATAGCAGATGCAATCATTCCTGAGAAAACCCAGCCCTGGTTAACATAACTGTTGATCAGGGCTATTGAAGTGAGGAGGACTGTCCCAGCAGCAATGTGAGCAGTCTTTTGTTGAATCTCCTCTAGATTGATTGTGGTTGTCACAGGAGTTAAACCAGCAACAATGCCCATGCTAAACCCCTCCCTGGATATCTCACTGTTCTTGCATCATGGTTTAGGGTTCTCCAGGCAAGCTCAAAGCACCTCAAAGCCAGGTACAGGCAGATTTAGAGAGAGATTATAGTAACTCAATATTGGAGCAATAGTCAGTCTTGTCCTCATTTTAATTTTGTGCATTTTACAGATCAGGAAAGAGACCACCAATGACTATGCTGTAGTGCACCTGATCTTTACATTTTTTAGGACTGGCTAAAACATAAAAAAAATAAAAAATAAAAAAACGCTGGCAGCATTTTCTGTGAGAGCAAGAGCTTTGTTCCCAAATGTTGTTATGTTGGTGATCAAATCGAGACCGCTGTTGCTACCACTTCTGCAATGTTGGGCAGTGTTGATTTGTCAGGGCAAAACACTGACTATCTCTCAACACCCTGACATCCGGCGGACCACAGGGACGGATGCCTCGGCCGAACAGGTGCAGCTGATCCCAGAGTGTGATTTTCAGTCACAGGCCCTATAGAGTCCTGTTTCGAGGGACAAGCTTCAGATCGAGGAGATAAGAGCCTGCCACTTCTCTTATTATCTTCTTCATTTATCTGTGCCAAGTGCGCAGTAAAAAAAAAAAAAAAAAAAAAAAAAAAAGAAAAGAAATGCTGTTAGATCGTTTGTTGTGTTATTTTTGTGTTTCCTTGCATGGGTGACACACATTTTGTTTGGCTTGGATAAAAGAAGTAGATACATTTTTCAATAAGTTGTCTTTTTCTGTGTTGGTTTTGAAGACTTTTGGAAAATTGATCGGTCAGTTCCACTGTCATATAATATAGTTTTACTTCAGAATTTATAGTATGGATTAGTGTTTAAAGCTAAGGATGTTTTTGGTTATCCTCCAATGAGATTTGTGTTTTTACATTTATTTACAGTGTGGTCATTTTCAAAAATGCCATAATTGTATTATAATATTATAAGTATCAATACACTAACAATAGGTTTCATTTATTTTCTGTCATATAACTAGAGAACTTATAAAAACATTATTGTTATGCAACTTGACTGGTCTGCATCTGTTCCTGTAACCCAGATAAGGTTTATCAAAATACCAATCCATAATCTAGAAGCACAGAGCAGTCTTACTTGTGTTACCTGCTCTCTGTATACACAATACTGTTCACTATCAGGCTACTCTTCCAATTATAAGGCTATAGTTGGTTCCCATTTCAACCAAAATCCATTCCTCTCACAGTAGTACCTCAGTATAACCACAACCTCCCCAGAATGTACAATGGTTGGCTCAGACTGAATCTGGCTCAGATCACAAGAGAAAGGGAGTCTCAGATTGGAACACTGTATACATCACAAAACCACCAGACACTTTGGCACAGTCAGCAGTCTCTAATTGGGAGGAGTGAATGGCATGAAGTTCCTCGGGTTATGTGCATCGGGGAGCTGATGTTACAAAATACAAATTATTTATGATATTTGCCCTTAAAAAAAAATTCCCCTCCCACACTAAATATGTATTCTCCCCTAAATAAACCGTCTCCCTTTCTAATGTGTGTTTTTATAAAACCTGGTCTTTTTGGGGTATTTCCTTTTTTAGGGTACTGAAATTGAAAAGATTTATTATGATTTTCAAGTAGGCCTTTTTTATTTATTTTTTGATATTTGATGATACATTTTAATAGGATCAGGTGGATGTACAAAAGCAACTTGATATAATTTTTTTTGTTTTGTTTTGTTTTTAATACATATTAGGATGTGGGAATATTTTTTTTTTTTTGGCGGGGGTATTTTGTTGGAGCTAGGCAGCAATGGGGTGAAATTATTTGTCTTCCTAGTAACTTGCTGTATGTCAAGGGAAATAAGAATTTTAAAAGAAGGAAGATCCATTTTATAAAGCATAGTTTCCAACGGTAGATTTATTTAAAATACATTTTTATATTTTGGAGGCGGAGTACAGGGGAGACTTATTTTATTTTAATTTTTTTAATAATTTACTGTTGCCAGTGCCCTTGGCCTTACTTTTCGAGTGCTAAATAAATAAATAAATAAAAAAATTATAAATAAAACAAACAAATAGAAATGGTTAGCTCCCAAGAGAGACAGCATTGTATGTGAAAAATAAACTGCTAATGGTGTTTATTTGAATGGTATATGACAGATCGTGAAACCTGAATTAAGGACTGGGCATTTGTTTAATCAAGGCTTCGAAATCAGCATACTGTATTTACTTCTTATCTGCATGTAAATAATGTAGTTGTGAAGATATTTCAGTTTAGACTTTTTTTTTTTTTTTTGTACGTCACATTCTCAGATTGCAACTGGATCACTGGCATAGGACTGCTCACCTAGCACAGGAATTAATGAGGTACAAGATTTCTACCCTCCTAATCTACCATTTATAAATCTGCATACATTCAAACTTGTTTAATATCTTGTCAAAGGGACTGAGCAAAAACTATGAAAACAAGTGGATTTATCATAAGGTTACCAATAACCTGACAAAATAATAAGTGATAATACAACAGATAGACTGGCTTTGCAGTGGAACTTGAAATACAGTACTCTCTAATCCATTGATCACAGTAGTATTCGTTAAAAAAAGGGTTTAGTTTGTAATCTTCTATACTGCAAGACAATGTTCTAATTAAACACATAAAAAGATGCAAATATACACAGCTCTGGATGTTACATTGTGCTACTTATTTTTTGGAACATTTGGAATCTAGAAACTTAAATGCATGTAAATCTAATATCTTATAATCTGATGCTTTTATTTTAGTTGAGGAGAAAATCAATTTGACAAATGTGAGTCATATTAGTGTGATGAAATAAGGGATTATTATCAGGTGCTTGCCCCCATTGTCTCTCGTTATATTTTGGTATTAAGCAGAGGGTACAAAGTATAGAAGTTCAGTCAGGGAACTCATGCTATAGATATTTAAATATGTATTATAGATTAGACACGATAACACATTTATGCATATTATATGTTCTTAGATAACATATTTAACATATAATGCATCTTTGGCCTTTGGCCTAGAACCGCTGCCCATACATTTTTCCACTGATAAGTGGAGAGGCTGACTGTAGGGAAGCCGTGGGCAGGGGGCAGGATAGCTGCCCTCCCCCTTAGACAAAGCCAATAAACAGTTGGAGCCCGGGCAGGAGGAGGCCAACTTTAACTCACAGCAGGGAGGTAATGGATCAGGCAAGATTTAAATCCTTTCCCTGACAATCACTGGACAAGTAATTACGTTGTTAGTGATAAGGTACTGCTATTTCAATTGACAATTGTCTGGTTATTGACACTTGTTAAACTTGATTTGACTGACTGATTAAAAGTGAGTTCCCTGCCTGAACCACCACTTTGCTTTATTTCTATTAAGCATGTTTGACTTTATTTGATTTTATGTGAAAGAAAGGAAAGATATTACATATCTTAAGCACAAGAACCAGGGGAGGGTAGGGATAATATTGCTTTGTGAAAAGAAAGTACTCATTTTTGTACCTCTAGATACCATTAAAAAAAGTAAAATAAAATATTCAGTCATTTTGCAACTAGACAGAGAATATTGGAAAGGAGATCTTCAGTTTGGGATCACAAAGTATGTCAAAGTGTAGGTTCGTTATGAATCGGATTGCACAAAGTAACAGCCTTGCAAAGTGAGAGAAGAATACAAGCCAAGCTAGGGGTCAGACAGATTAAGCACTTAGTTACTAAAGATATAAACAAACACACAAAAGGGACACAGATATTCCCTTTAGAATGGTCAGGCTTGCCAAACCCCTCCACAGAGCGAAATTCATGGCATGAAAAATGTAACACGTCCAATAAATTCACAGCTAGGATAATGGATCCTGTTATGGGTAACAGATGACCTTTGGTGTTAATTCAATGATCTTTGGTATATATATAATATATTTCCATATATATATATATATATATATATATATATATATATATATATGGATATTTATTATATATATATATATATATATATATATATATATATATATATATATATATATATATATATATATATTATATATATCTATTATGACATATATATTATATATATATATATTAAATCTATATATAGTATATATATGCTATATATATTTATATATGAATTACTGTTTATAGTTATCTGTAACCTATAAATAAATATGTTATAATATATATCATAAATATATTATATTATAATATATATATATATATATAATATATACGACTCCGAATTAAACACTACGACATTGAGTATTCTATCTGTGCTATTCTAAGCAAGGGATCAGCTATATTAATCCGCAGAGATGAATTTGGTTGAGCTCTACAGACCTCTATAACACACATTATATCAAATAGCTCTGGATTAATTAATGGGTGATAATGGACCTACGTGAACTACATTTCTCAAGGTCCATTAGCACAGACGGACTGATGCTCTGCCTCAGGTCCTTCAAAATTCAATTTTTTTCTCTATATATTTTACTATACTTACTCTTATTGGTATTTCATAATTAATTAATGCTTATGTAAAGGTTAAGTAAAGGTCACATATTGAACAGTTTTAAGACCTACATTGTTAAGAACTGTTTATTGAAGTGTTTACAAACATTCTCTTACTTTTGATTAATCAGGGCTTTCAACAATAAACCAAAAAACCCTCTCTAAAACAGTTGCAAAAAAGGTTTTGAAAGAGTATAACAATGTTTTGCAAATAGGGCCCATTTAACATAAACTTGTTCATATGTAATTACATTTTAATTACAGGTGCTTATCATACTCTTTAGTGTTACAAAACATTCAAACTGTTAATGTTAGAAAACAAGTAATTAAAGTTAGGTTATCCTGCCTTCAATAGATGACCAAAAGCTTGTGGAGTTTTAACATCCCAGAACTGAATTCAAGGGGCAGTTAGTCACCTATAAAAGTCTCAATAAGAGTAGAATTGTAGAATGTACTGTCAAATTGTTTGACAAGGATGACACGGAATATATATTACACATTATGCATTTGGAACAATATTAGGTTATAATATGATGTAATTAAGAGAGTTAGAAAGGGAATTAGAGAATCAGAAGACCTATATTGCGAGGCCATTTTATCAGGACCTGTACCTTATACTGGGCTGGGCCACTGTTGTCCTTGACATGACTTGACAATGACTCCACAAGGTGCTGGTGTCTTGGGGGATTTTAATCTATTCAGTCATTATTATTTCCTGGATATAGTGCAGAGAGGCATGGAGAGGAAGGAGCGTGATGACAATTGTGGAAGATGCCCATCATGCTCTTCCAACCAGTCTCACACAATTCTGGCACACTGGATGCGTGCATTATTGTCTTGAAAGTAACCATTGCCATCATGGAAAAAAGTGCAGAATAGTTGGAGGGACTTGATCCACTACGATGCTTTTGTAAACTACAGGGATTGACATGTCACATCACAAGGTCAACATGATTTACAGCCCTAATTCAGCCAAATCCAACTGGTCAGGCAGGTAAAGTGACCAGGCAGTGTATATCATACATTAATTAAAATAATTATACAGATACAACTACTGATGATGATAATAATAATAATAATAATAATAATAATAATAATAATAATAATAATAATAATAATAATAATACAGTCCCAACCAATCCTGTATAGCAGGCCTGACTGTTTTGTATGAGAATCTTTGTGTAAAACTTCTTTATACAAAGCTTTGCTGTTACATACTGTATAACAAGTAGATTGTTCCAATGGAATTTTCTGCTCTTGATTTATTTGTAAGTAGGACCCTGTGGATCCATTCACTACCAGGCAACAGCAGTTCAAGATCAGTTAACACAGTGGGATTGGTCTCTTCCACAAAAAATGGTATGTTGAAACCTTGTTTTGGATTATAATATTCAGTTAGAAATACAGAGATTTATACAACTTTTTTTTAAACAGTGAAATTTCTCAATTGTGGTATAAAACTGATTCATACCACTAGGCAGATGTTTTCAAATACTGGAACAACTCGGAGCGGAACCAGTTGAATATAGAGACAGCAACACTCATTATTGTATTAGGATATTAGGAAATCAACTCCAAAAACATGTTCTATTGTCCCCTGGGATAGTGTACATTTAAATACTGACATGTGTAAAATCTTTTGGAACTAAAAAAAAAAGAACAGCTACAAATGCCACTTCCTAAAGCATTACTGAACACATTTGATATTTACTTTCCACATAACCTGGGTCATTTATCAACTGTGCTATTAAACAGACACACTCCTGCATAAACTATTGGTAACTATTGAACTGGAGAACAATACACTGAATGTTAAAAGCTTCAGCCTTACAACCATACAAATCCTGTCTAAGATTCTCCTCCTGGATTTAAAGGGGCAGTCTCCTGTGAATCATATTTATATACCTGAATTGTTCCCCCTTAGTTAATTATCGACTTTTACTTTAGTACAGCCCTGGCATTTACAGCTTGTGTACACATATGCCCCAAATTAATTATTGCTTTTGAACTCTGTTTTAGAGGCTGTGCAGTAGTGAGATGTGCAAATAAAGCTCATGCCATAGGCTATAATGGCTTTGGTTCCCCACATAGCTGCTGAACCATTTAAAAGATGTGATT
Source organism: Polyodon spathula (assembly GCF_017654505.1). NCBI lineage: Eukaryota > Metazoa > Chordata > Actinopteri > Acipenseriformes > Polyodontidae > Polyodon > Polyodon spathula. Next base: position 32,738,393 of record NC_054546.1, on the reverse strand, counting down.
CTGGGTTTCACACCATCTGAATCCATAAGAACCTAATTAGATAAAACACATTAGTCTCAGCTCAAGTCTCTACACAGGTTTTGGGAACAAAATCATTTCACTATGCTCTATGTTGTCTTCTGGGTTTCTATTACACTTCTATATCATTTTACAATGTAAGAGCATGTGGGTAACTATAACAAGTCAAGGCATGCACATCAAGTGGATATGTTATACATTTATAATGAATCTTAAAAAGCCAGATAAGTCTCTTTAACTTTTAGTGTTTTTGAGGAGTTTTGTACCTATCAATTAGATTGACATTTAGCAAGTTCATGATTTATAAAAACGTAATTTGTCTGTTTCATTATAGTGTGTTATGCTGTATACAAGTCACCCTGATAGCAACCAAAATGTGTATCATGTAGTAATGTTTTAAACATCACACCATGGTATACGGAAATTTTGTAAATTTGAAAACCACCTTGGTGGAAGGGGGCCAAGGGGGGGGGGGGGGGGGCGCTCTGACACCCTTAACAAGGTGAAGTATAATGAATAGACGACAGATGTGATCATGTCTCTCTATGCTTTATCTTATGCAGTAGCATCAGTTAATAGAGAGACAACCAGAATCAGATTCCCTGCAGTTTGAAGACCAATGTCTATACAATAGTGTCTAGACCACGCTTCATGGCACCATGAGCACAATGGAAGTTAAATGAACAAATCAATAATACATTAATGACCATTATTACAGGGATATAGTGGTGGTGTCAATAGTTTCACATGTAGCTAGAGAACTTGAGATCAAACTTGTTTCGGACATTCTTTAGCAGAAGTTATTGAGAATAAGAATCTTTATAAGGGAGTTCTTGTGTTTAACCCACATATCTATCTCACATTGAGGGAAGTTGCACGTTAACTGCCTTTGACGGAAACCTACTATACTATATATATATATATATAGATAGATATATATATATATATATATATACACACACACACACACACACACACACACACACACACACACACACACACACACATATATATATATATATATATATATATATATATATATATATATATATATATATATATATATTGAAATATTGCGTCTATACATTTTGAAAATGTGAAAAAGTCTATTAAAATTTTGAAATAATTTGACATAGCATTGAACTGTAATCATGTGAGTGTGAATTGTGGGATATACTATAACACCCTGTTTCTCTGTACAGCTGACTGCAGGTCACTCATATCTAAACACTCAGTAGGGTTACATTTAGAAATTCTCAAAGAGTTTCTTTAAATAAATTCAATGGCAAACATTTAGGACTAGAAGTCTTTCTCAGTGTCTTCAGTTGAATTAAGTAAGGTCCTTTAATTTTTAAGTTTCTTCAACATTTGTATTAGAAGGCAGGAATCTAAAAGCAGAAAATGATACTGGATGGAGTCCTGATCCATCACTTGTACATCAAAACAGATCATTTGTTTGTACTTCAAGTTAAAGTAAACTACCTTATCAACGACTGCCTATTAAAAATATGCTCCCCTTTTTATTCCTTTTGATGGATTTTCAAATATTTGTAATGACTATATTCGTTATTCATAGATTTAGCATAGTCTTGATTCAAGATGCAGGCATACATTTAGCAACACATGCCAACAAGGTCGTTCAGGATCTTTGCATCCCTAAAAGTAATTCATTCTAACAATTAATTATATGTAGAGAGAATAGACAAGTTCGGTATGTTTTAGAATTTAAACTTCACGCATACTGTTTTAAAAGAGATAACCTGATAGATAAGCACCAAAATATTTTATTTTACAGTCAAAATGGATTCATTAGCAAACATTCTTTGGCAAAATACATTATGTTTAGATTTGAAGGAGATTCTTCTACCATTATATTTTGGTAATCATTTTGTCTTATAAATACATTCAATTACTGTTCAGTCTTTCATGCATTCATTTTGCATGTTAAAAGAACTCTTTGGCACCCATTCTGATTTTAATACACAAAATTAAGTCTTGACAGATGGAGAGAGTGCTTTATATGATGTAATAGCAATTTACTGTATGTTAACCCCGAAGAAGCTAAGTGACTGAAAAACAATATGAATCAGCAGCTAGACTATTGTGAGCTACTGGAAACTTCCACGAGACTGTGAACCATGACATGTACAGTGGCTATTCAGTCAAAACCAGCACCTTTCTAATCTAGCACGCTCAGTAATACAGATAAGATGCCTTCTGTCATTTCACGCTATTGTCAACACTCTATTTGCGATCTCATTTTTTAAAACCTTTAAAAGAACATGTCCAGTTATAATCTTATTTAACTGCAGATCTAACAAAACAAGTGCCAAACAAGCATTGTAGATGACTGTGGCACTATAGTGAAATTGCTGAGAAGAGAGATAACCTTTTCAGTGCCATTTAAATAAATGGGCAGGTGTGTCACAGTAAGAGTTGAATTGCTACATAGCTCTATTAAGGTCACATTCAAGGCGTAGTTATCTAACAGTACGTAAATTCACCACCCTGTGGTTAACTGTGCATTTTTTTTCTATCTTGGCCCACCCCTCATCTTTTCAGTTTGTGTAAATGTATGTACACAAAGGAGTCCTTGTTTATTATCATGAACAAGCTTGCTTTCTAGAATCCTACTGAAAACTGACATTGTACTGTGTTCAAGATTGTATAATACAATCTTTTTTTCTACTCCAAACGGGGCCCGAACACAGGCTGAATCCGAGAATGGGATGTGAAACCAGACAAAACAAAGGAATGAAAATCCCCTTTAAAGGCATTTTACAATCAAACAATGTTCAAACATTAATCTAATCTAACAAAAAGTCAATTAGACAAACATTTTCACCTAACACATGGATAACGGCATAATACAAAATGTTTGTCTACTTACAAGTTTTACCTCACACTGCAAGAACCTTGTCTTTTTCTGGTCATGCAGGATCCTGTTTTGATCTTGTTAGTACAATAACTACAATACTGTTAGACATCACTGGTTCTCACTAAAAAGCAACAAAACCGTTGAGCACAGGAGACACTACTAAATTCCACAAATATTTAAAAAACAAGCAGCTTCAAGTTACATTATTAACATTGTTCCCCTCTCCCTGCCTTTTGATTATATTTGCAATCGTTTTCCATTGTATCTGATTGTTGTTTCTGAAATATGCATAAGGAAAGTGCTTTGAACTGTTTTCAAAAGCTCAGCAACATATTGAGGTTCTCTGAACATGTATTTTCTCTTCACTTCCCCACGTTCTAGTGCATTTCCTTGGCTATCTGTATGACCTCTTAGTGAGGTTGTTCTAAATATCCCAAACATGCATATTGTGATCAACAAGTACAACCTGGACTGGAAAGTACATTTTATTGTATGAAGGTAGTTTTATGATAAGACTCATTCAACTCAAATAAACCTGCAGTTAAAAACTGCAGAGGTACAATTTGACGTTAACATATTACAAAAATCATGTTTTCTACAATATTGTTTATTTTATACTTACTTGTAAGCGAAAACAAGCACAATTTATGAAATGCACTCCATCTAAGACATCCTGTCATAAATCTATATTATTTATTTGTTTAATTGCAAGACTTTGTGGTACAATTATGGTATGTCATTTTATTGGCTTGATTAATTTTTTTGTTAAAGTAAAATTAATTGTTATGTTAAACTAGTAAGTTGTATTTTCCACACACAATTTCAATTTTGTTTAATTAGGAACCTTGCGCCACCTTAAAAGTCCATCCTGTGCAATTGTGAAGCAAATTTAACTATGTGGAGATGTCATCCTAATAGCAGTTAATGTGGCTTTTGGTTTATTTGTATTACTGTATTTGGTTTACTGTAATCTTTCCTTGTTTTATTGTATTGACCCTCAGCCAGCTTCCATTAATTCAACCCATTTATTCATTTATGTCCCTCATATGTTTCAGGTACTGTATTTTTTAATTTGAATTTGTATTATTAGTAAGGGGCTTTGTGATAGGCATCTTAGTTGCAACGGGATGGCAAGATGGCTGCAGATGCATTAAAGATGCATTAGTTAGAAAGACCAAGCAGCTGAAGCAATCAACTCAGATTGTTACAGTGTCATTAACAATTTACAGAAATAGACAATTAGTAGACAATTTGAACAACAATACCAGTGTGCAATGTTGTGCATTAGCTAGACTTACAAAAAAATATTGAAATTATTTATTTTTAATATTTGAAGGGAGGAAGGAAAAAAAGGCACACAAACCCACACAGTTTAAAAAAAAAAAAAAAAAAAAACATTTTCCAAAGAAGAATGTACCTACAATTAAATACAAACGCAAAGGCTTCATGGGTTGCAAAAGCGTGTTTGCCCATGTTTGTTTTCATTACACCTAATTTAATAGTATGACAGTATATAAAAAAGCCAAATGCTAACACAGTGAGAGTGGATTCAAAACAAACATTGACACGTGTGTTACTGTTGTGTAACAGTATGTAGTGATTGCTGTAACACAGATTTGTTGGTGGGTGCTAAAGAAAGCAGCCAACAGCAAAAGAGGACCTTCACTGCAGGCACATACTGAAAGGATGTGAATGTTATACAACAAACAGCAATGCAGAAGTTAAAGCTAGTTGGCTTTTTTTTTTAGCAGAAAAGTTAGGAAATATCACCTGTCTCATCTTTCCTGTTATGCTAAGTAACTGATGCTTAGCTCAGGGTGCTCTTAGAGTTTGTAACCTGCCCAGAAAGCTTCAGGACCAAACCACTTTGCCACCCCTGTGCTGTAGCTGCAGGAGTGTTATGTAAGATGAGAAGACTATTTTCCTACAACACGCTGCTGGAAGGTGATTTCACAAAAAAAGAGGAAGTCTTGTCTGTTTATCTCGCTCGATCCCCAAGCCCTAAGTTTCCTGTGGCCAGATCTGCAGTGGAAGCAAATGGTTAGCCGCGGTACTGTGGTCGTTTTGTACCTATCAGCAAAACAAAACACAAGCCTGTGACAAGAGGAAACAAAAATGACAATTTATTATGAAACCCGCTCCTGTCGCCCCTTATCTCGTTACTTAATTAGAAGTAGTCAGGGTTAAATAACAGAGCCCACCACCACTGTGTCCACCTGGTTATCTTGCCTCACATCTGCTAATCTTATCCTTAAAGAATCTCCAGCAGCTTTTCTTTGTGTGATGTATGCTCTGCCATCACAATTTAGCAGTATTACCCAGATATAAACTGCAGCTGGTTTTCCATACACTACTTTCTTAACTGGGTAGAGTTTTCATTTTGTTCAAGTTGAAGGCATTGGTCTGTCACATGACAGAAAGAAAGTCAATGACAGTCTGGGAGAAAATAACAGAATAACCTTCTACTCAGAGTCTCTCTTGTGTCAATTGATAAATCCGAATTGTAACGTTATTTTATCTTACATTTTGGAATAAGTAGTTGAATGTCACAAGAGGAAATATGCTTGTGTCCAAAAAAAAAAAACACACCATCACGGGTTTTGTATTAAAGATGAAATAATTACGTGCTGGGACAAGTGTTTAATTGATTCAGTTTATTAATTCCGGACACAGTCAGAACAAAGACTTGACTGGAAGTAGCAACTGCCTACATCTAACAGTGGAAAATCCAAACACAGCTGTGTGGCGGAGTGTCCCGCCCCTTTGTTTATTATTTATTTTATATTATGATTTATATGTATATTGACGGCGAAAGCTGTTATTATTTATTGTTTTTATTTTATAAACCTCGTGAGGATGTGTGACTGACCAGCAGCTGATTGTAATTAGCTGACAGTCACGCATCTTTATTTAACTTGTGCAGAATGTGACCGAGGGATATAATTGTTAGCCAGGTAATCCTTCGGACTCCACTATAAAACCCTGCAGTTTGGGCTGCAGGGGAAGGTGTGTTAGAGGCGAGACGTGAGTCTAAAACACCGAAATAACAATTGCTAGACGATCTGGTTTATTAACCAGCACGATACGTGTTTGTTTGGCCAACGTGTCTCTTAATAAACGCTGACCAACGTTGCGTCTCAGTTTTGCATCGCCATTCCTTCTTTTTGAATCTGTATTTCTGGTCTGACGTCACGCCTGCGGTCATCCTGTTCACAAGCAGACATAAAAAACATGAACCTGCTCATTCACAAACCGTCCTTCGAATTTATTTGCTGGCTCATTACAATGTATGCCAACTTTATACTGTAGGTAAACACATTAAGAAACTTCACTTCTATCAGTAAATTATACATCGCGTTTAATCAGAACCAGTCACAATATGGATTCAAATTTCAATACAGTACATCTGTATACACAACCTATGCATAGAATGCTCTCCCGCACAAACAAAACAAAACTTTATGTTAAATAGCAAGTCCCTCTTTGATAATGAGTTAACACATTGTCTGTAGGGTTTATTTTATCATATAACAGATGTCATTTCACAGAGTCTCAGTTTCCAAAACATGAATGTTTACAATAATATACACCCGTCACCAAAATGTATTTGGCCTTATTAAAATGAAGGTAAACCTGCAGTACTTTCTAACGTTTTCCATGCATTTACTGTGAGTTTTTACTATGCTTCACCACTCATGCTCAGTGATTGCCCAAGTGTTACGGTGCTTCATGATACGCTTTGCTATAGTTTCACAGTGGTGCACCGCAGTGTGTTTTTTTAAGGGAGGTTAACAACAGTTTTTCTTAAGGTTTGCTTTTTTTTTTTTTTTTTTTGGTTTCTGTCTTTTGTGCTTCATGCTGTGAAACTGAAACCAACAATAAGATTCACCCGAGTAGGCATGCAGATATAAAAGACTAGGCACAGTGTGATGATGTGAAACAGGGACTTTTCTTTCACCCTTTCATGCATGCAAGACCTCATATGGAGACGGATTAAAAAAAACAAAAAAAAAACACTTCTAGTCCTTATATGGAGACATAGTATGGAAGGCGCAAATGCGCGATGACCTCACAGGACCTCATATGGCCAATTTTCCACATTTAAAGCAATGGATACAATTGAAAAAAATATATCATATAAATAATTACCCTTTTAAGAGAGAAGCTACCAAACCGTTTTTCATTTTTAAGAGGCATACGGATGATCAGGGAGTTCATAAAGAACCATACAAAACATATATTCACGTTATATTACTAATGAAAGAAGACAATGTCTGCAACATAAAATAAGTTTAGTTAATAAAACAGCTGTATGTACTGCATAGTAGCAAATACATTTAAAAAAAGAGAGATAAAATCATATAAGGTTTAACCAGACTGAAAAAGACACAGCTTTAGTATGTTTGTGATACATAAACATGTGACATGTTGCACTTGTACGGCACTTCTATGACCAAAAGTTTTGCATCACCTAGAATTTTAGGAATGAGACATATTTTATATATATATATATATATATATATATATATATATATATATATATATATATATATATATATATAACCTAACATAGCAAGGAGGGGGTTAATATCCTCTCTGCCAAAAAAATGTGCGAATGCACATTTTGTTAATTGTTTTATTGTTAATTATCCCCAGCACCTGGCTATCATTGTAAATTAGAGCCAGGTGCAGGGTATTTAAAGAAAGTAGCCAGTGTGCATAGGGCTGCTGCTGTGTGGAGGGCCTGGTTGATGGTGTTTTTAACTGTGAGGAAAAATAAGTACTGTGTAAAAACCTTTTTGTGTGTTATGGTTTTTGTTCACAGGTAAACAGCTTAGCTGTCCTGATTGGTAGTTTAGGTTCTTGCTTGTGTATAGTTAGTGCTTGTAAGAGCTAGGTGTTTATTTCGTGTTTTGTTTATTTTGTTTGTGTATTAAATAACGCGCAAGCACTGCTGAAACTTCCATTCTGGGTCCTGTTTTAAAGGGGCAATGAACCTATGTGAGCTGCAATCTTTTCACGACGTGCATATATGAATGTACTGTAGATCTTTGCAAATCTATCGGCAGCCATAATAGTCAGTATTTTGTGTTAGATTTCTAAATGTCGCATTGTCACTATATGGGAAAACTACAAAGCGGTATGTAATTCAATCTGTTAAGATAACATTATTCAGCAGGTTTCTTTTGACTTTATGAAACAAAATTAGTTAAATCTGTAGGGTGATGCAAAACTTTCGGCCATAATTGTACACAGTTCAAATGGCTCTAGACTGTTCCCTTGTTGCCAGTCTTTCAGAAGTTTATCCAAAGGGGTTACAAGGATCCTAATTAAACTGTTGATCTATGTTGTTATGAGATGGTTACTGGACTTCTCTACAACAGACCATTAAATATTTTGTTTGTACCACAATAACATAAAACCCTGTAATTATTGCATCTTATTGGCTCAATGTATAATCTTCTTAATACGACTAGAAGCTTGTGTATGCTTTTGCAGCATGTTTGACGATGTCTCTGTGGTATTCTGTAATACTGTATTTACAGCTGAGTTCCAACAACCAAATATACTTCCCTCCGACATGTATTGGGACAGATGTACAATGCGTGAATCACTTGAGCAGGATGGGGCATTTGTCTTCTCTTATATATGGGCTTGGTCACACTATTTGGGCTACATGATTCCAAATATGTAAGTGTTCAGAAAGCCTTTGTTCTAAATTATGCTGTTTGAAAGTTCCATCAGTCCAATGTTCTAATCCCAAGTAAAAAGACAGTTTAACCAAAGCACACTTGTCTGTTATTTATCAGTCCTGTTTTGTTTTTAAGTTGGCTTCATTGAATACATCCAATATGAGTCTTGTAGGTTATATGGAGGGGGGGGGGCGGCGGCGGGGGGGTGGGGGGGGGGGGGGAATGGCAGTAAGTTGTTTGGATGTTATAGTTAAGAAATATATTTGAATGTGAAGTTATATTAGGCTTGCAAACACAAAGTTGCTGAATTTGAAAAAAGGAATCAAACTAAAACAGGCATTTAACTGAACTCTGCAGAACATGTCTGCTTCATTGTTTTATTCTAAGACACTAAAACTATGCCATTTATCATAGGGTATTCTTTCTGTCAAGTCACTTTGTACTGAAATAATTGGTTTCAAAGACCCTGGTTAGCCATAATCATGACCAAATATGACAACGACATTTAACATTTTATAGGATTTACCTTTCCACATTGACCTTCTTGTGACCTGCAGATTGTAAAGATATGTTTTTCACATACAGTAATATATATTCCACATATAGCAGACTATATAGTTTGAGGTTTATTTCAGATATATGATAATTATAATATCAAGAAAAAAAGTTCAGAGTTTGCCACTGTAGTCAAGGTTTTCCAGATTCAGTTGCTTGAGATGGTAACAGTAATTGCATCCTAGAAAGTGGGAATATTTAGCATTCAAAGGGAATATACATTTTACAGTGCTGTCAAAGAAACAAGGAAGTGGAGAACACACAAAACGAAGCAGGGACAGTCCGCACTGAAATGTTCTAAAAATAAAGACTTGAGGGTTCTTGAAATGGTTTTGTAAATTGAGTTTGGAAAGACTTGTTAGCAGGCAAGGTACCCTTGTGTAAGTGTAATGATGGAGAAGTTTGTTAAAGGTGAATTAACCAAGGCATCAAAAACATCACCTTAGCACTGATTACAAATAAGTGACTAATTCATAACAAACTTATTTCAGGATAGAATCTTAGTTACTCATATTAGTGATATTTTTAAATAGATTAGTGTTATTTTTGAGATTAGGTACAATATAAATTATTGTATTCTTTGCATTTGATAGTAAATCATGTTATTTTTCATACAGTCCCTTATTTCAACCAGGAAATAAATAGGATTTTTTTTTCTTTGTTACAATGCGTGAATTTGATTTGTGTAAATAACCCCTCAGATCAAACCTCCTGTGAGGTAAAGAAAGGGGAGGTGGTGGGAGAAACTAAGTGAGACAACGAGGGAAGAGGCAAGAATAAACAGTGTGTGTTATCTGGTTGTAACATAATCCTAGTTTATTTTTGAGAAAAAGCAATATACTTTTTTTTTTTTGCTGCTTTTTTAATATTGGGGTCTATTAAATTTATTTACAGTGAATGACAGCTGTTTCTAAAAACTGCTATCATGTATTAAATTAGGACCCTCTCTGGTCAGATATATTGATGCATTGATATTACTGATAAAATGTATTTTAAAAGTTTAGGTACCATACTGTATCTAGATTACTTGTAGTAAAACGTTTCATTGGTAAATCTTACTATGAGATGTTACACATTATACATATTTCGTTTATTTTCTTTATATTCAAAATATTGAAATACTTAACAAACAGTATTTATTTGTAGTAACACAAGTATAATAGAAATAAATTGAAAGTTAAGTCTTAACAATTACACATTCTTACTTTCAGGAAGAAATATATCAAGATAGATAACTAATTCCAACTAGAATGAATGCTGTCAGGCTTCCTTTAGAAGTTAAATCCTGAACTTAAAATATTCTATTCAGTTCTTATATCCTGTTTGTTATCAACTGCCAACATCTAATCCTATCCACAATTAAACAATAGTGTCAAGCGTTTTCTCAAATTGCGCCAGTACTCTGCTCCCTAAATTATTCTCTTTACAATAGACGTTATCTTGATTTACCTAGTGTGAAGACGTCAGATTTAATAAACTAGGTTTTAGCAAAAAAATACAACTGTATTCAGTCTATCTAAAATGTGCATCCACTCACCACTGTGTTGATAGTTAAACAGGGATTCATGTGTACCAAGTTTATGACAATCAAACTTCTTACAGAACAGTGTATTTGTAAAAAAAAAAAAAAAAAAAAAAAAGTGCCAGGAAGGATATTACTTTAATGATTTAAATGCCAGTGGTATTTATATCTGTCACAGACTGTTTAGATAAATGGATTAGACTGCAATAAGTGCATGTTGTGGAAAAGTGTTTAAAAATGGTGATGGTGGAGCTGGTAGTTTATAAAGTCATGTCTGTCTGCTCCACAAATGAATCTTTTGAGACGTGGCAGCATCACATTGGTTCACTCATCAGTCACAGCAATACCTTTGAAACTGTGTTAGACACTGTAGCTCTCCAGCAGTTCCTGGACAACCTTGTTACTACGATAACTCACTTTTGTTTTTTAATTGATTTATTTTCATGAGTTACTGAATCGACCACCAACACTTTTAAAATACACGTGGCTACATTCTGAAAGAAATTTAGTCAAAACCAATTGCTTTCTGAGAGGAAAAAACACAAATAAAAATTCTGAAATGAGTAAGATAGTCAGACTATGCCCCTACATTTCATTTAGGGACCTAGTCTGACATCAGCTCTTGGTCTTTTTAGAATTTTATTTGGTGTTTTAAAAAGATTGAAGCAATATGAGAGTAGGTCGGCCAGGGTGTCCTCGGCTTGCCGCTCACCAGTGACCCCTGTGGTCTGGCCCGGCTCCTGCGGGCTTGCCTGTAAGCTGCCCAGAGCTACGTTGTCCTCCAACGCTGTAGCTCTGGGTGGCTGCATGGTGAGTCAGCAGTATGTAAAGATGCGGGCGGTTGATGGCACACACTTCGGAGGACAGCGTGTGTTTGTCTTCACCCCTCCCGAGTCAGCGCAGCGTAGTGGTGAGCTGAGCCTAAATGGACACGACTAAATTGGGGAGACAATAATAATAAAAATAATTGTCGACAACTAAATAAAAAAAAATAAAATAAAATAAAATACTCTTCCCCATTGTCAGAAACTAGTTCTGATTTTCACATGCCTACAATGGAGGAGAAGCCTGAACACTCAATGCTTATGGAAGTTTTCCGCCTACATTTAAAGAACCATCACCAGACCCCACACTGTGCCTGTATCAGCTCTGAGAAACTTACTTGGGTCTTATGTGTTAATATATGAAATATATAACAACATTCATATGGATTAAATTATACCATTAAAACAGCACCGGTAGTTCAAGAGATATTGTAATGTATTTAAAATGCATATTATATTAGGTCTGATTTCAAACTACAAAGGTTGCTTTCATTTTTCTCTCTGAAAGGGAACATTATACTATTATGTAAGTAGAAAAGGACAGGGCTATATAAGATGGGAATGTTGCCTGTAGGTGACTTCCAAAAGCTTCACCTTTAATGGAACAGCCATCAGGGTACATTTGCAGAAAATAACAAATTATAATTTTTTTTTGTTTAGGTGTATCCAGTTCAGTAGGCCAGCTTGTGAAGTTTTCCTCATTTTAAGGTTATTCTTCCTACTTTAATCCCTTTTAAAACCTTATCTTTAAACAATACCATGTTTTAAAATATTTCTCACATCTCATAATGCTTTATAAGATACTGAAGACTAAAGTTGCTTAAAGATGGACAAGTTACCTACATAGGATTAAATACACATGGACAACAATAAGAATGAAATACTAAACAAGTCAATTTCTCCAAATGGTAGTTCCATTAAAGGTGAAATACCTTCCATAGTAAAGGCTTCTAGGGTGTTTTTTTCAGGGTGAATAAAAAATTAACACAGGAGAAATGGCCTTTTCTTGTAAAGCTACTAAATTAGGAAATGCTCAGACAGGGAAGCTGGGGCTCAAACTGTTTTTAAATCGCGATTGGAAATGTTTTTTTAATTTTGGTGTTCTAATCAAAACTGCACTTTCTTTTTGTCCTTTTTTTAAATTCCAATGTTATCAATGTTTTTATATTAGACTGTTTTTACTTGTTATATTTTTACAAAGTAGCTTTTTATTTAATTTTCTAGTTGTACATTTTAAACCACTTATTTTTTGTCCTTAAATTTCCATTCTATTCTTTTTTTTTTGTCACTGTTTTCAATTTTAATGGTTTAATTGTTCATTTGTGTGAAGCGCTTTGGGATCCTTGTGATGACAGGCGCTATAGAAATGTGAATGGTATTTCATTTGATTGTCAACATTCCCATATCACAGAACCTAGTCCCTTGGAGCAATTGAATTAAGTGTGGTGCACCAACATGGCTCCGGTCTGCCTAGATTGGAGGGTGAAGGCAGAGGATGCTGAATACTAATAGCCAAGTATTACAGCTTAGGGGGAGAATTTATTATTTTTTTTTGGAGAAGGGATGCACATTAGAAAATTAGATAACAGAAATATTTGGATGCCTTTAAGCCTTTCCAAGGCTTAAAGAGAATGTAATAAATATTGTTCTCGCACAGCTAGACTGACATTCCACACAACGATAGACAGATGTAGACTCGCATTGAAGATGCAGTATAAATATCACTCTGTTATGTGAACTCAGGTTAGTCCAATTTTGGCACGTAAAAGAAATAACAGAACAGAAAATAAAAGAACAGAAACTGTACATGCCAGTTTCCTAATGGAGGTTATTCTGTTTTGTTACTGACTTGGCAAGATAGCAGAGATAAGAACAGTGATTGTGTAAAGCTTGCCCCATTTAGGAGAAACACTCCAATCAATGTATGTGACTTGGCTTGCTATTAAATAACTGTTTACAGTTGTGTTCTGAGAAACTTATTCACTTGTATTGTTTCCCGTTCTTAACAAAAGTTGTGCCCCTTTCACACGGCTTTAACTCTTGAGTGGAGGCTGTTATGAAAAAGGTTTGGTATCCATGAATAATATATTCAAAGTTGCTATAAAAACAAACCAACAGCAGTCTTTAAAACATCAAAAACATTTTTTTTTAAATAACTTTTGGAAAAGGCTTGTTCATTTATTCAGTCCAGATATTAATTTTATGGTTTAAAAAAACAAAATGGAGCTGCTATTGGCAACATGAATGAGTCAATGTATCCATTACACTATAGATTTACTTCCTGTATCTGGACCCCAACAGAGCTGTACACACTTACTGTATCAATTAATGCTGCACATGAACTGAATTGATAGTGTAATACATTACCTATACAAATATACATTACCTGACTACAAAAATGATACAGTATTTATGATGTTATATAAATGAGTAAAAAGTTTTACTTACAAGAGCTTTATGTCAACCTTCAAACTGTGTTCATTGCCAATCATAATCAAGCCAAGTACATGTAAACCTAACGCTCTTTCCAGTCAGCGGTGTGCTTTGTTTACCTCCTCTTCCCAACTCCTCAACCTCATTTCCGACTGAGTCAAAATGCCTATTTTCAGCGCCAGCTGTTGTTATATCTACCAAAATTTCTAGGGAGGAAAAGAGAGGCAGAGTGCCAAGACCAAGTCATAATACTGTGATGCATTCTCCTGTCAAATGTTGTTTTAAATTGTAAGAGTTGTCCTGACTGAAGCATTTCTGGCTGCCCCCAGATGGGAGGCTGTAGTTGTAATATTCATGATGTTCGCAGATATTTCCCAGGTTGGGCCCTTGCCTCTAGAGTTTAATACCTTTCTGTTATCCCATCCTGGTTTATAAATTCAGTAAATATAAAGAGACAATTGGCTGGCAGAGCTTGTATTAGGACTTCACTCCTACTTTGAATTGGGCAAATTTAAAATAAATAAATAAAAACGGGCTCTAATACCTGGTATGTATGGATTAGAATTCGAATTTCATTATTCTTTGTGGTATTCCTTACGGATGTGTTTCTATATCCACTAGGGGCAGTGTTTCAGGGGATGTACAAGATACTTGGTGAAATGTTTCAGAGCCCTTTTAAAGACACTGAGAAAGACTTCCCATGCATTTTTGTCATTTAAATGCATTAAGTTTCTTATTATTTCCAAATGTAGCACTAATGTGTGTTTTTAATAGGTATGGTTGACAAATTTGAAGCTAAACACAGAGAGAAATACATTACTTAAGATAAGTGCGATATTGTAAACCCCTGTCAAGTTGCTCTAATGAGACTTCTTTGCTCATGTTTGATTCATTTCTAGAAATGAAACAAATTATTAAAGCAGGGCACTACTAATTCTCTCAAATCCCTAATTAAAAGGGTGGAAACTAATTGATAAGTACTTACTGCTTTCAACACAGAGACTAATCCTTCAATGAGGTGAACGACTAGCCTATATTTACAAGGATAAGACAGTCTGTCTAGCATGATACATTCCTTAATCACTCTTTGGTCCTTTTATTGACGATTCTACGGGGGACACATTGTTGCTGATTTACTCAACAAACAGGTTTTTAATGCTCCTCTAATCGAATTCAAATTATTTGTTATTGAACTCTCAGGTTTGGTTTTATAAAATGGGATTGTCCTTAAATTCTTAGAAATATGAAAAGACCTCTTATCCTATGAATAAAGCTGGATGAATCACAATTTTATTGAGCAATGAGCATCATTCTCGTAAAGACATTGTAAATAATATAAAACACTGAGCAGTTGTGCTGTCTGTCCCATGGATGTTTTAATGTGCATACATTTGTGGTTTTTAGTTTCTAGCTGCAATAAATGAGACTAAATCAGCATCTACAAAAGAAATGACATGACAGAAAATTGCATTTGTGTGTATTTAATATAGGTCAGGTTTTTTATTTTTTCAGGTTTTTTTTTTAATTTGCTGGGTTGATCTTAATTTTCTCATGACGTTGAGAGCGAATGGGTCTGTTTCCACCCTGCTGGCTAGACAAACACACATATTTATACGACATATATACTCCTTCTACAGATTTTGACATAACAACTACCAGTGTAGTTACACAAGCAAGTAAAATACACACATGTGGACACTGACTTTGTTACAGTATTTTAAGCCCATGGTCCAGTGGCTTAAAATAACAGGCTAAAAAAGTGTCTATAAAAGAAAGGATCTAACACAAAAGGAACAGTTTGTGACCTGGAATCGTTGTGAGTTAATTATTACCTCCTAAATGGGACACTTGCTAGCACCAATAGTATTGGGAGACTCATACCTGCGGACCAACATGCTGACAATGACTGCTCTAAAGCATGTTTAGTTGATGACTGACCCATTGGAGCCAGTTAGTGGGAGCCTGTGATTTCACTGACATAGGTATTGTGTATGTGGCAATGCTATCTATTTTAGTTGTATTTTCTGAAAGGAGAAAAGTTGTTATTGAATTACTTGCACCCAAATGAACTGTATTGTTTATTTCTAGTATTGTCAGAATGAACGTATGGTTTTTGCTAACTTTGCACTGGGATAAAATACTTAAAAAATGCCCAATCTGCCTTACAAGTGATCCAAAGACACTTGGCACGTTGAGAACGTGATGTTTCATTATACCTGACGGGGTTTGTTTATCTCTTGGTATGTGTCATTAGTCAAGAATGGAGCCAACCTACATCTCTGAATATTGGGGAAATGTAGCACGGTCACTCCACCAGCTCTCTGTAAATGTTATATTAGTCTAAATTGGCCAAAGATACTCGCCGTGCATATATATATGTGTGTGTGTTTAAACAAATATACTACCCCTTTCATTTGTATTAAAAAAATATATACTTATTTACTTTGTGGGTTATCTGACACAAACCCACAGTGACAAAGAAAATTGTCAGTTTGTGTGGGTTTTAGTTGCACAATAAACCTGCCAAAAATAATTCTCTGCGTATTGTTCGGTTGAGGACTGTAGATTGACAAACAGCAAAATATCAAAAGCGCTACAGAGTTTGAAATGTGCCTGACCAAGAATAGAAACATTTAACTATGTTTTAAATAGCTTTGTTAGACAAGGTTTAATTGTGGGTTTAAGTTATGATCCATATGCATCAGCAAAAAGTGCAAGAAAAAAAAAAATCATCTCCTACAAACTCTTATACTTATACCATAGTGTACTATGGTAATTTCCCAAGCATTTACCCTGCTTGTACAATGCTTACATATGCTGTGCCTTGCTTTCTGTGCTTTATCACTCTTTGCTCTGCTTCTGCTAAGCTAAACTTTACTCTAGAAACTGCCACTGCAGATCAAACTGACATTCCTGTGTGACAATCAGTGCTAAGGCCTGTCAAACCATTACAGATCACCCAGAAACATCCAAACATGGCCACTCTGGAGCTGCAATCAGAAAGTGATCCAATACCAGTAAGAAATGGAAGAAACAGTGTTGCACTTGAAATATCTGTACATAGTAAGTATATCAAACTAAGGTGGGGACAGCATAAGGTTAATAGTAGTGATGCCTAGGCTTAAGGCGGCCCAAGGCTCGTGAATGAACCCACAGGAGTAATACCTTTCACTTTGCTTAATAATACAGTACAGGTCTGCCGTATCTGTCCTTCTTTATACACACTGATTTGCTCCATGATTGGCTTAAGAAACCAAAGCTGCGCAGTTAAAGGCTTTCCACTAAGTCATCTTGAAAAGAAATGCAAGATTTTAGGCTCAATGTCATTACGGCTTGCACTGTTTTCCTTTTGTACTCTGTGTTTATGTTGGATCTTGTTGTGCAGGGTTTCCCATCTTTCATCTGACAGATGCAACACAGAATGTCTCGGGATTAGGGCCCTGCACATTAATATTCCAGAGGTGGGGGAGGGGAAACATGCCACACGTTATCTCGAGAACAGCTTATCTAACTGAGATACTACAGCTAGAATTTTAGGATTGAGACATCATTTATGAACAAAATTTAGATATTTTATTTAACATGTAATCAAAGAAATTACAAAATGAGATTGCAAAAGTGCAATAGATGCCATAAAGGTAGTACAGTAGTATTTGGATTTTGAAATGTCATTGACATTTGTTGTCAGTTTTTTATGTTAAGTATATGGAAACTACAAAAGTGGTATGTAATTCACTATGTTAACGTAGCATTATGCATTCATGTTTCATTCGACTTTCTGAAGCAAAATGAGTTAATTGTATAGGGTGATGCAAAACGGACGAATTAGAAATGATGAACCATATCAAAAGAAATGCATATCAACATTATTTCTATAGCACTGGATGTTACAAATTAGCTCAGTAAAGGGATTCAGTGTTGTAAATAATTTTCAATTACATAAGTTCCACCATAATAAAAAATATATATAATAGATGGGCTTCAGAGAGTTATAGGAAAATAATTTCATCAAGGGTTTCTGTGACGTCATAAATTACAAGATTGAAGGGCGAGTAATTTTATAAACTGTCACAGAAATCCGAGATGGGATTGCTTTCCTGTAACTCACTGAACAGGGCCATCTATTATTTTTTTTTATAATGCATGGATACTCTTGTGATGCTAATATTAGGAAGATGAGGTTCAGCAGTACAGTGTTTCAGTGATCTATAGAAGTTCTATGTCGGTATCTGTTTCTCCAGTTTCTCATACCAATGGACCATTTTTACTTTTTTTTTTTCATTTGTTTTTTTTGTATTCTCATTTGGTGATCATTAATGAACATATCTGTACTGTGGGTGTTGAGTGATTTGAGACATTTTGTGTTTGAATTGGAAGTGATGGTCTTGAGGGATCAAACGGGCCAAAGTTCAAGTATATTTACCTCTAGAGGAATTATCATTTTTTGATGTCACTACTGTGGTATTATGCCTTTTTTGTAGAATGGCTCGGGCTGCAAATATAGCCTTCATCCATCTCTCTCTCTCTCTCTCTCTCTCTCTCTCTCTCTCTCTCTCTCTCTCTCTCTCTCTCTCTCTCTCTCTCTCTCTCTCTATATATATATATATATATATATATATATATATATATATATATATATATATATATATATATAAGTGTATCTTTACTAACATTTGTGCATAGCAGGATGTGAAGCAGAGATCCATTTAAGTGCTATGGGTGTCGATACATCCCATACACAGATGTTCACTCTCCATTAACACTATTGTAGGCTGCTTTATTATAAATACAGAAGTAATTCAGCTCTATTTGTTTTCTAATCATAAGCTACTATTATGTAATAAATTGTCAATTTGAAGAAAGGGAAAAGGTTGACGAGAACAGTGTTAAGTGACTAATTGTGATGTCACTGTTTTCAGTGGTCTTGAATGTAATTCTGAGGTGCCTTAGGTATTTTAAAGCAGGAGACATGAGCCTTGCTAATATAGAGTATACAGCATGCTAAAAACAAAGTGTCATGGTTGATAACATGAATAGGGTTTCTCAGTGATGTGTCGTGGAATACACAAGGTGATGCGTACGCTCTGTTTGTATGAAAGATTCTGAGCATTCTGTAATGTATATTATTGCAACAGTGTCAACTGCTCTGCTTCTTTGGTTAGTTAAGATTATGTCATATCATTGTAACATACATAGTTATGCTTGCGTGTTTCCAGTGAACTCGAATATCTTTAGTAGCATTTCTTCATCCCTGAAGGTGAGTAATATTAATATGTGAGCATAATATTGAATTACACAATACTGGACCCAAAACATTATTAGGAAGTAGAGATAAAGAGCTTTTGCCAACATGTGTGGGTGACCTTGAGGTTATTCCCTGGCTTTGTGAGATGGGGGGGTGGGGAGGAAGGCTACTTTTTAATGTTGAATTCTCGTTTAAAGAGAATTAATTGACTACTGTATATGTCTGCAATAATAATAATACACATTTGCAGAAACTAGTTGGTAACTATTTATGAAAGATAGTAAAAATAAAAGCATTGCTGCGCATACAGTATTGAAAAGAGAAGCATATAAGAGATTAGATTAGCAATAAAGAGATACTTCCTGTGCTCTGAACGAATGGGAATATGAAAGTATGCGTCCCGTAAGTCCACAGTGGTGAACCAGTCGCCCGGCCAGACAAACTGTAGAATGTGATGGTGTGTCAGCATCTGGAACCTCTTTTCTTTTAAGAACCCGTTGAGGAGCCTTAGGTCTAGGATGGTGCAAAAGCAGGCATCTTTTTTGGGTACCAGAAGATAGATACCTTGTAGTACCTCTCTCCGTGGGTGGGCCCGGTTGTTTGCTGCTGGTGTGCCCTTAGGTCACCCAGCGAAGCCGTGGGGACTGAACTGTCTTGGTGACAGTCAGCATCTGAGGAGCTAGCCAGCAGTTCAATCTGTCCCACGCGAAAGCGCGGGAAGGGAGCAACGTGGCCACCTGCCGGGATGCCTCGTGCTCCCAGTAGGACCTCTGTAAGATCTCCACGGCTGGTCCAAAAGTATGTCCTGGCGATTATAGGTGTGTCTAGCAGTGCAGCCTTATCTGCATCGGGAACTCTGGCTTCTGACAGCCACACCTGTCTACAAGCCACAATCAAGCTAGCCACGCTCCGGCTGGCCAGGCTACCTTGAAGCCAGGTTCTTCCTCAGCAGGGGGTTCACCTACCTGCATGTCAGAGGAAAAGGAGGCCTCCTCCCCAGAGGCCGCTATAGAAAGCTGTGACGCCTTTTCCCATTCACCCTGAACTCCCCTGGGGGAGCTGGGGTAAGGCAATGGGGTCTACAACAGAGCTGGGACTACGGCTGGCGCTGCAGGTGCCTGTTTGGCCAAGAGCTCCAGGACCTGGGCCATCTAAGCTTTGAGGTCCATAATGTCCCTCGCCTCCCTGGAAAGCTTCACCCTTCTCGCCTGCAGAGATGGGGAGTGACTACATGAGGCCTGTGCACCGGGGATGTCCATCAGGGGATCCTAGGACAGGTCATAGAGGAGGGGCTCAGGGACTTCAAGAGCCGCTGATGGTCCAGCCATTAAGGATGCGGAACTCGCCGCCTTAGCCCTCCCCAACCTAGCTTCTTTCACCTGGGGCTGAAAAGCTGCACAGATGCTACAGGCCACAACTCTCTTGAGGGCCAAGGTGGCATGTTGGACGCCCAAGCACCGTGCACAGAGGGTATGTTTATCCTCCTGCCGGATATTTGCATTGCAGGCCGTGCAGGGGTGGAACCCCAACTTGTTGTGCATGGGCTATGCACTGAACACCACTTGCACTGTGCTCAAACTAGCCCTGTGTTGGAGAGCATGGCTGGAAGAGTCACTCAACAGTGGAGATACGGCAAGGCCTAGCCACATGAAGGAACTGTGTACTCTCAAAGAAATAGACAACCACTCGCGGGTAACTGCACAGGCAGTCGCTCACACACGACTGACAGATAGCAAAAAGCGACCTAACACGCAAGCGAGGAGACAAGCAAGCCAATTTTCAACACGAATGCAAAAGAAATACAATCTACTCGATTCGACTCAATGAGCTCTTTTCTATACACTCAGCTCAATACAGCGGTCTTACCGTACCATCTTGAGAAGGAAAAAGAGAAATGGCTTCTTCAAGGTGACAGTTTTATTCCTTCGGTGGGCAGGACCGAGTGCATCATCCTAGGAAGGGGCCTATCGGCAGCTCTGGTATAGGGAGCTCAACGATACCTACCCAATGGGCAGGCATATCCCATATGTAATGTCATTGGTTGCCATCTTCGAATTGAAAGGGAACTACTGCTGCAGTATCTCAGTGTAGTTGCCACTATGCAGTCAGCTTTTTAGTAAACAAAAGTTTTATTTATTTATTTATTTATTGTTATCCGTGATTATTTTTGTTGTTGGTAATTCTTAATCAGACATCCCAAATAACGCGTTGGTCTGATTTATATTACCCTCAACACTAACCTCAACTGTTATTAACAAAAATAACCAAGATCCAGGTTATAAAAAAAATCTTTACCACTAAATTCCATCTTTTCAGATACAGCAATATAGGTGTTTCTGACTGTATTTAGTGTGAAAACGAGTGGTATAGCACAGTATTGCTAGGGCAACAGTAACGATTCCCCTAAAGAGTTACTTGCGCTTTGTGGTGTTTACTGTGCTTGTCTTGAAGATGCTGTGTTGTTCTCCTCCTCCCCACTTCAGCCTAGAATCCTGCTCCTTCTGCCTTTCTTACAGCCTACTTCCTGTTTTTAGGACAGCTGTGGCAGAATGATAGTATCTTCAGGCTGCTGGACTTCCTCTTATCTTTCTTGTATGGTTACAAGATGCAACCAGTCTTACAGTTAATGACCACACAAGCCAGATACAGGCAGCTGGTGTGCAGCTACTGTATTTGCACCTCCAAAAACATTTATTGAACCGCATCTTTGCACATACTGCCTTTTATCTATACTATAATTTATATATTGATTTACTTAAAAATGTACTTCATGTATTTTATATTTGTTATTTAGAATATGACATTTTATTTCATATTCCAAAATATCTCTAATAATGTCATGAAAACCAACTACAGGTTGGGTTACCTAGCTTTGATGTAGTTTTCACCGTTTTGAAGAGTTAGAACCACTTTTAAAATCCCTTAACTTCCTTAAATGAACAATTTGGAACAACTTTTATAACTTAAATGTATCTCTTTTGGAAAGAGTGTGGGAAATATACTTTTTTTCTGAAAAGGTCGGTTATTTTTTTAAATGTTATTATGTATATATATTTTTTTATCTTAATTGCCCCCTGGTTTGAGGTTTGTTCCTGGTTGTGGTTGATTTCACAAGTGTTATCCTTTGTGCACTTAGTTCTTCTTTCCACTACTACTGCAAGCTGTCCAATAACCTTTGGCTAAATAGTAAATACTAGTTTTAGACATTGCTCCAGTATTTGTTTCTTTCAAGACTTTTACAAGTTTAATACAAAATCTATTTTATGGACTGTTATTAACCGTTAACAACTGTTAAAACATGAGTAACACTGTAGGTATCCGTTACAAGTGACTGTTCCAGTGCTAATGTGTCTGCATTGTTTTCTTAACTTGATTAAGCTCTGGTGTAGGCACAAAGCATTGTGGGAAAAGTGAGTATATGATTGAACATTAAAGAAAACAAACAAGTTACTTAATGTTGATTTAATTTTCAAACTATTGTAGCTTTTTCAGGAAAATAAAGGAGGATCACACAGGATTTGCAGGGTCTCGAATTCACGGTTTATTAAGCCGGGACTCTACTCTGGGCAGGTAAAAGCATACTGCTTTGCCAGCCAGTGGTACACTGACAGCTGAGCTGCGAAGTGCTACTCGGACTGACAAATAATAAAAGAAAATAAGTCCAAAAACACACTTTCCGCCGTGTGCTACAGCCACTAAGCGCATTCTCCAGTTCCTTGTTTTTGTAATCCCTGTTTTCTCTTCTGCTCTCCTTGACTGTTTCTGTTGTGCTCTTTCTCTCACTCTAACTTGTCTCTCCATCTCAGCAGCAGCAACAGCAGCCCGCCACATATCCCAGCGTCCAGTGCATGGCTTCCCGCTCTCGATCCCCTGGTGGTTGCAACATCTTATTTCTTGGTTTTGCTAACAGTGTTGCAACTTGGTATCACTGGCACAGCAAGCCGAGGCCCTGATTGATGTCGATTCTCCCATCTCTGGCATCCCTGAACACATGCTGCATTACACTGTATTTTGTACAGTTAGGCCTAGTCCATGGATAAAAAGACATTAGTGCTATGGTTGCTAGGCGATTGTGGTAGTGTTTCTAGTTAAGGTGATATCATGTGTCAATTTCTGATAGAAAAATAATTCAAATATAATTTAATTGAAAATCAGTGCTCTACTGTTGTGGCATAAGGATTGATTGTTTGTGGTCCACATGGATTCAATCTAAATTGACTGCATCATATATTGAAGTATAACTATTGTGCTG
Organism: Polyodon spathula; assembly: GCF_017654505.1. NCBI lineage: Eukaryota > Metazoa > Chordata > Actinopteri > Acipenseriformes > Polyodontidae > Polyodon > Polyodon spathula. The sequence goes on along the minus strand of NC_054546.1, from coordinate 32,714,973 downwards.
CCATTAGCTTTCATTTTATCCAGGTCATTATCATTATTGGCTTGACTGGAGCAAAATGGTGTTTAGAGAAGTTATGTCAGGACCATGTATACTACTGATCAGCTGCAGTATCTGGGCAATTCCATTTACAATTCTTTATGCAAGTGAAACAATAACATTCACTAGTGCACAATGCTATGATTGACAACTGTCATAAGCCTGCATTTTGGGTTTGCAGCTAGAGAGCATTTCTGTGCATTCTTTGGCATGATAAGCATTCATTAATCATAGAGTTCTAGGAATGTCTGCTGTCAGTGGCATTCTCATTTACAGTAAAAACATTGGATTATCACGGCAGCACAGCTGGAGAGCCGGGACGGCCTAGTTATTGATTTGTCAATAAACTTACGAAAATTCATTTATTTTACTCCTTTGTTTCTGCTTTTATTTGCTGGGGTAGCTACTAAAATGTACTTGGAGGTTTTCCATATTCCCCCACCCGTTGGACAAAACGGTGTAGCAAAGTTATTTCTAAAATGGGATTAACAAAAGCTTTAAAGTTGCAGGCCTAATTAACATTTAAACTGCACACTACAGGAGTGGTTCTTCTGGTGAACTTTGTATTATTGAAAATTGGTTTTAGATCATGTTTATCAGAATTTAACCAACTCTTCAAGGCTGCATTTAAAAAAAAAAATTCTATCAGCATGGTTTGAAAATATTACAATCCTTCTACAAACAACCTGGAGACAGTATCTTTGTGGATCTTTAAAAGTTGATCAGTAACCCAACTGTAAAAGAATCCTGGTGCAAACATGCTATTATACCCTTTTGTTTAAAGATTGCTTGGATAAATACTACTTGAAGAGAGTCCATGTTTAGACTTTGGCCAGCCCTGGCCGACTGCTATTGAATGCATTTGTTACATAAATGGGGCATAAACTATGCACAGGATAAATAGAGACTTTGTACTGAAATCAGCTTTTATATCGTTACATAATTCTTGCAGCTGGGAAATAAACAGGGTAACTAACTACTAAGCCATTGCTTTGATCAAAACTGCACCATTCCAGAACAGCAGAATTGAAACACAACGTGCCTTGTTTGTATCAAATATGGTTGAGCTGTTCTAGGATGTTGTTGGCTTAGCCTGTGCTGTGGATTAATTGGAGCCTTTGTGATGTTTTTTTTTTTTAATTGAAACTGTACTGTGTCCTGTTATTGATCGTCACTAGTCCCTACTCCTGTAGTACATAATATAAAGGACTGTGTTCCTGCACTGATTTGGGAAATAAAATAAAAGCAAATTACTGTCACACTTTATTTTAAGGGACACTTCTTTGTTTAACTGCTTACAACTAGCTTACTAACATGTTCACAAATGTAGTTGTGTTACTAGTTAGTTAAACTATATAAAAAAGTCAAGCTAAAACTGTTCCACGAACATCACATCCCTATTCGATTATATCATTGAAAGAGAGTTACATATGTCTGAAGGTACGTTGAAAGAGGTTACTGTAGTAATGTTTAGCAAATGAGACAAGGTGTTTATGTGTGTGTGTGTGTGTGTGTATATATATATATATATATATATATATATATATATATATATATATATATATATATATATATATATATGCATTACTTTTATAAATAGGTTAATGAATTTAAAAGTGAACAACATTTTGAATGTGTTGGCAAGATGGCTGTTAACAGTTAATAAACTTTAAAAGAACATTAAACTAAAGCAAGACCCCAGTATGTCCTGCCATAACAAAATAAGTTACTGGTAATGTAATCTGTGGTATACTACGGACAACCCAGAAAATGTGTTCTAAAGCCTTAGTTATTCCATCTTTTTAAATTAGTTTTGTTAAGACCTGTTCGTAGTTATACTTTATTTTGACTTCATTTTCTTGCAGACAATCTAGATTAAACTTTATATTGCTTGTTTTAAATAAGTATTCAATTACAATTGTACTTACCATTTTCATGAAGTTCAGTCACATGTTAATAAACAGGCAAAAGGTATACAATAGGGTATATCGGGAATATCGAATATGTTTATTAAGACTTTAAATTAGAAGTTTCCTGCTCCGTCAAACATATAAGGCAGAAAAAGATGACTATGTAACACATAGGTTATTAGGTTCTGGAATAACTAAATGACAATGATGGCCCTTAATATAAAGACACTTTTGATGCTATACCCTACATTGTGTATGTCTATGGCAGGTAACAAGAACTGAAGAGCACCTCCTGAACTCAAAGACTGAATTGTTAACTGTTAAATGTCCCTATATTGTATATATTTATTGTTTGTGTAACTTCAATAAACAACAAATTGCTATTTAATACTTATTTATGCCCACAAAGTAAAGCATTACCAAATCTTATCGTGTCACAGTATTTTTTTGTATTGATTGCGTAAAGAAAGCCAAGGTCCTTGTTCTGAAATAGCACAGAGCCCTGTTTAAATTTCCCCACAAGGGCATTTTACATACCGGTAAACAGTAATTCCAATATCATCTACAACTGCCTGCCTACACTGCACACAAAGGCTGGGCCAGTCAAATAACAATTTAGGCGGTATAATGTTGTTTGCCTTGTAGATAAACCCTGCAATAAACCATTGAAGTACTATGTTACCTGTCCTGCAAATACACAGCTTAACAGCTATCAGGTGAAGTATTCTGTTTAATGAGTGATTTTTTTTTATATATATATAGCCAGACACCTTTGTATTTGAACGCCACAAAATTGAAATAGATTTTTTTTTTTTTAGCACAATATTGCTTGTACAGATATTGCAAATCAAACCCTTAATCCAAACAGCCTCTTTCATATTTCACTCTGAAATAAACAAAGGTGTTCTGCACTACAGTGCCCTAGTGAACAGTGTACATGTAAGGTGTTACTGTAATCTGATTACAATTTTTAGTAACTTGTAACTGTAATGATTCCTTTTTTCAGACAGGTAATAAAATGGGGTAACTGATTACATTGTATCTGAAAAAATGAGTTACTTTTAGATGCAAAAAGGACTATAGCTAGTGCATAACTTGGCAATCAGAAAGTGCTGCATTTGTGTTACTGTAATAAGTTACAGTTACAGTTAACTAGTTCCAGTTTTATTCATGTACATGATACCTGAACTAGAAATGGCCATTGCAGAAGAGAGTTCATGTAAGAGCAACAAGCCACATGGAAGAGAAATATATTGTATTATATAGCATCCTTTCAAAATATGTATGTATTCCTTCAAGCATACAATATATTTACAAAATATATTTCTGAATGTTATCACAATATATTAAAATATATTAGAATGCATAATTAAAAATAATTTTGTAACGGCATATTACAATATATGTCAAAATATAACTGATTTATTTAGAAATATATTTTGCATTACATAAATAACATAGTTCCTGTGATAGCAGAAACATATAAGGGTTGCGTTCAGTCTTTTGCATTTAGACAGCTTTCAGCCGAATATATGTTCTACCTTCCATATGGAGCAGATATACCGTATTGTACCGTCTCTTAAAAGTGAGCATAACTTCTAATGATTGTTTTTGGCTCTCTAAAGCAACAAGGGCAGCAGTACCAGATCCTGGTATAAAATACAACTTGTGCACACAAGCCTGGTTCTTTTGTGCAATGGTTAAGATGCTGGACTGGGAAGAACTAGGATTATAAAGCAATACCTGTAAAAAGTCTGAGTTTCTAGTGAATAAGGTAAAATATAGAATATGTGCTTTTCATATACAGCAGACTACATATTCTGCATTCCTTGGCCTTGAATTTTTAGGGCCTGGGGCTGAAGTTATTTTTACAGCCTACACATTACACTAGATCATAAAAAAAATTAAGGCATGGTGATGTTCAGCCTTGCTAATTGATGAATATGAAGAAGAACATATTGCTAACAGGCACCTACTTATCTGAAAAGGAGGCACTTGACTGAACTGTTTAAAAGCTCTTTAGTGCGGTAATGGGAAAAAAAAAGTCTTCCCCTTTACTGAGAAGTATTTGGCAAGTAACTGCTCAAATCTTTCTCAGAACGTATAGATATAAAAGAGTAAGTATATTTGTCTGATGCATATCAGACTACGGTGAGACTTTTAAGTGTGGATGTTCAAAGTCAGATAAATTAATCCTTTTTTAAATACAATTATACACACCTGTAATGATTACTATATTCACACAATTATTGTTTGAGATTCAGCTTTTATTAGGGAGCCTAAAGCCTTTGTTTACAAAGATACAGGGTATTAATGCTTGTGACAGAGTCGCCAGCTGCTGTGTGGGTGCATGCATTCGCTGCTGAGTGACAGGCAGGTTGAAGTTGATAGCCCGCAGACAAACAGGATTTATTTACATATCAACACACTGAACATCTCACGTGACACTACCAGCAGTGGCAGCCACAGAGTTCATACAACACAGCGTATGGAAACTTGGGTGTGATCTACAATCTCTAGCTACAATCTCTGAACTAATCTTCTCTGTTCAATAATAAACTAAAGTTGCTGAAGAGCTTGATCACGGTGGATAAACAGATAGGCTGGATATGTGATGGACGGATACACATTGGGTTACTGTGGCTTAAAATGTATTTATTAAATTTTTTACTAGCCCTTTTTATAATGTTGCAATCATTCTCAGTGGTTTTATAATCGAATGCTGTTTTTGTCTGGTTTAAGATGCTTGCACCTGAATTCAGAAACTGCTCTTCAGTTATAATGGCCTGCTACAAATAGCCAAACAGTTTTTATTAATGTAACAACCAATACCGTCCAGCGATCTGCCACTTTTTTTTTCTTCGTTTTATTTCTAGTTCTTATCCCACATTAACCCACCAAAATAATTGATTTGTTTATGTATTGCCATTATATGGGCCTGCATATTCATAAACCTTTTCCAGTCCCTCTGAACCTGTGCCAGAGTGATCAGATAGAATCCTGGCAAAGATGAGGGACAGATGAATCAAAATGCTGAGCTTTGTGATAGGAGCCAGTGGCTAATAAAATATTTCTGACTGAACAAGTTGGATTCAGCCAGCCGATGTTATGAATTCAGAAGTCACATTTTGACAGGAAGACCCAATGCATAACCAATGTAAAACGAAAATAACAACTAAAAACTGATTTATGACCATGGCTATGTTAATGAAAATATCAAAACAATCGTGATTATGTTGAAAAAGATATTGCAGGAATATGTACAACAAGCAGAAAGTTAAGGAAAGTAATGAGCTGTGTTTTAAACCCGACAGCTTGTTCAGTAACTCTTTATTATTGGGATGTAGGTATCTGGCTATTGTTCAGATTAGACATCTGATGTCATTGTGATGGTTGCTAGCTGCACCTTATTGACCGGTAAAACCTCCTCTGAGGTCATCTAAAGTAAAGAAGGGAGTGGTGTTAGACCAGCTGGTCAATTCCCATTTGAGACACTTGATTGTGCTGCTATAAATATATACGTAGACTAATCATAGAACAAGGTATTAATCATTGACGACTGTAGATCTGTTGGATCACATTGCATTAATAGCGGTGAATGTTTTTCATACACTTACCTGCAAATGTACAGTTTGATAGCAGGTTTAAACTTTTGGATTCATTAACTGCAAGCGAACTTTATGCGCTTGTCCACGATGTGTGATCTGGGCAAGAATGTGTGTAACGTTTAAAAGACATTGACAGTTTAACGCTTTTCTGCTAAGTAAATGTTTAAATGGTTAAGTTTTGTTTTCGAGACTTTTTTATACTTTTTAAACTGTTTTGTAATATTGATAAAATAGACTTGCCAAGCTCCTGGTAGGCACAATATATTTAGTCTGTAAAGAAAATGACCACAAAATAGTGCCCGGTCCCTTTCAGTGCTGTTAAATACTAATTTGAATAGTAAAAATAGTCGCCACTTTAAAAAATGTTTTAATAAAATGTAATAAAACATATCGTCATGTTTTATATGGGAAGCTAGGGAGCTATAAAATACATATTGTGTAAGATTTAATAGAATTATTTAATCAGCTACTGTCCTTAAACTTTGCATCTAACGGAAATATTGCAGCTTTGTCTTATATATTCCCAGTTGCAACACATGTAAATGCAAATGCACAGAAACAAATCTAAATCAGAAGTGACAAACAGTAAACGAAAAAGCACATGAGCAAATTAGAGGAACCTGACTGGAACTAGCAGTTTGAAAAGTAGTTTCCAGTTGAGGAAGGGCTGAGGTAATAGCCTGAAACATCCTGAAAGAAATGTCCAGATGAGTAATGAAGAAACAGAAAGAATACTCAAGAGCCATTCATACAGATATAGTAATAGGTAGCTAGCTAGCTAGCTAGATAGATAATATATAATGATACCCACAAACCTTTATTCATACAAAAAAACTAAACAATCAATACTAAGTTGTGTTTGTCATGATTTAATCATGTATCTGCAATACAAGAACAATACATAAATTACAAGGACATTAGTTTTGTTGACTTTACTTCTGAGCTTGGTTACAGAGATATATCTATGATGCATGATGTAAGCCAACTGAAGGACATTATCCTTTTGGAGACCGGACAAATACATGAATTACTAACACTGCAACATACACTACCTTCCAACATTGAAACAGTTATCAGACCCCTTGATATCCCTGAATAGATAATGTGCTCCTCTTGAAATGAACGAAACAGCTTTTAATGAGCAAGTCATATCCCAAAGATACCACTTTGCTAGGAATGCAGAATGGTTAGGACATTTGTTGCCCATTTCACCCTTTTTTTATTAAATAATTTGATACCCCAGAAAAGATAACTGTCAATTGCATGCAAAGATTATAATGAGCAATGTGTCATAGTGGTACCCCAAATAAAGAATAGCATGGTCACACTGGGCAATGATTTAATGCATTCAGACATTTTTATTTTAGAACAATTTTTTTAAAGTGTTGCTAATGAGGTATGCTATCTTATTGTATGTGTTACGTGCAGTGTTCATGTATTGCAATGCAGTTATGGATTCTGACCTTGTGAGATGAGACGAAAGGGACCCCTATTTGTTCATTTTTTGACAATGTTTTCTAGGGGGTTGAGTAGTTTGATCCAGGTTTGCTGTTTCGGTTTTCAATAATGCAACAGTGGGTTATAAATACATTAATATCACCTGATTAAATCTAAAAAAAAATGCTAGAAAGCAATGCTTTATACAGTACCGTGGGGTTAAACTCTTTCTGATTCTGCCCTGTGTGAGTTTCTGCCAAGCCCGAGGGTGTTCAGAAGAGAGGACTTGGCTTATCATTGGAAAACGTTATCTTGTATGCTATTTCAACTCTGTCGTTCTATACTCTTTGTGGGGTAATGTGGGACTGTGTCTTTAACAACTTTCTCAGCAGGCAAGGAGTGGTATGTGTGGAGAACTCGTCAAACCTGTGTGTCTCTTTTGAGTGTAAAAGAATGCCTCATTGTTTAATATGCCCTATAACATGTGGCCACTTGCCAAGCAAATACTACACTACATAGATACCACAAGTTAGCATTCGTAATAGGACATAAACACACCTTTCATTATGAATCGGTGCTGAAGAGAGAAAAGGTGAGTGTTTTGAATCACACAGCTACAGCAATACCTTTCATGGCAAGTCCATTTCTAGGTTGCAAATCGTATCAGAGAACACATTTTTTAAAGTATTGAATTCTTATACAGTTTGTCTTAAACAAATGTCTTAAACACATTCACAATACCGTGGTAAATAAATACAGTCATTTTGTAGTTTGTTTTACTTATAATATGCTTTTACCCTGCTTTGCCAAACTTTTCTGTGTATTATTACTAACAGAAAATTGTGCATTACCTTGTTTGTCTGGGTTTTCCCATTGTATCCTGCAGAAAAACTTTTATAACATTTATAGTACAGTGTTATCTTAAAGAAAAAGTAGCTTCAAATGTAAGTGTATTTGCTTGTTCACCTGTATCCTGCTTTTTATTGGAGAAATCTGCATAGACTTCCTCATTGCATTCAAGTCAGATGACAAAATGGCTTTCCAGTTTGGCTGGTCCCACCTACTCACCCTCTATGTGTAGAGGTTGGGCCAGCAGAGCTGCAAGGCGAACGGAATGGGTGATTAGTGTTGTGGACTAAGGTTCAGTTAAGGCTAATCTGTGATGCAGGTTGGCGATTTAACCAGTACTAAATGCCCCAGAACATCCATACCCTGAATTGCATTTGTTGCATAGAGAATATTATGTCAGTTGTCCTGCTTGCTGACTGAATAGTAATTTATCAATATGATAGTGACTTTAAAGTGTCACAGCACACACTGCAGTGTTTACATAAAATGCAGTGTGTTATATTTGTAAACATAATGCCAACTCTGTTGAGGTTTTTAATCACACTTCATGGGTTATAAATCAGATGGATAATATACTGTTACTCGGGAGAGTTCGCCAAGAGAAAGAGAATTTCTCTTGTAGGAATCACAGATCACCAGATCACGCTCCCTCCTCCAGCAATGCTGGTTTTCTGTTCCCTAAATACACCAGTCATTTCAACCAGAGCACCAGCATTGTTGCAGGAGGGAGCGTAACAGTGTAAAATTTGAAAATAAAAAGTAATTCCCTAGTAGATTTACCTATTATGTGTGAATAAAAATATAAGTAAAAATATATTGCTGCAAAGGCAAAATAATGTGTTTCTTGTAAACACTACAAGGGTTTTTGTAACACTATACAATAGGATAGGAAGATTCGGGGGGAAAATTGGGATATAAGGAAATTTGGCAGGAAAATTGGGATATAAGGTTAGGATTTGGTTTATGTGTAAATGAAGTATGTGTCTCTGGAAGAAGCGACAACCTGCAGTTGAGATATGCAAACTTCAGTGTGACCCGAGCCTTTTCATTCAAGGTCACCCAAAGTTCAAATGATTGATTTAAACCATTTTTCCCCCAGCTAATCAGATGATCTAATATGACATAGCTCTACCATGCACAGGCCAACATGATCTAACTCATACGCACAGCAATAACATTCGGAGCAAGAGCTGGTGGGGGAGGGGTGCAATATGTTCTTATTGCCTCCTGTTTGAGTTTAGAAGGGCATGATATAGTAAAAACAAACTGGCTATATATTATACAATAGAGTACAGAGGGCTTTATATCAACACTAATAATTTAAAATCCTGTTGATAACTAAACCACAGGATTATAAATGATTCCCTGCGGAGAGCATTGTTGTACTTAGCATTTAATTCTTTTTGGAAAGTTCAACATCAACTTGGCTAACTTTGAAAGAAAATGTTAATGATTAGGAATGCTGGGACTGCTCAAAAGGGACAGCATGGGCAACCAAGAGAGCTCTGCTCCCCTGTCACAAGATATGAGATTCTCAGGAGCAAGCAGTGCTGAGCTGCGAGTTTGTAATCTAAAGATGCAATACTATTAAACGTTATTTACTGAGGTGCTTTCTGCCAGTTCTGTAGTATGATGGTAATGTTTTTCAAGTTTCAATAAGCTTTGTACACCCCTACAGTATACTAACCCTTATAAAAGTGTATTTTAGTATATCAAGGCATATTACAAACCTCATGTCTCAAAGTGCATTGTGATGTATGAGGCGAAGTCAAGAGTCTTCAACTGCCAGAGACACAACCCGGAGTTCCATATTAAGACTATGCAATGGCTCTGAGCTAATTTTAAATTAAAGAAAACTAACAAATATGGATTTAAAGAGTACTGTGATGATGTCCTGAGATATCGTCATGATTATGACATCACAAAGCCCATTGAAATGAACAGGAGGATGATCCTTGCCATTGTTTAATTTACCTTTTTGCTTGGGATACCTTTCTGTAGTTGCGGTCAGTTGCTTAGGAGGTAATGACTAATTTGACAATGAATGCAGGTTAAGCCCAGGCAACTTTTGTATTTAAATGTAAATGAAAGTTTTGACATGCAGAGGACAGTAAGAGTGTAACAGCACATTGGATCTGAAATGTACAGATTTGTAGTTTGCACAGCATCCTACCAAATTTGAAATGCCCACATGTGCTAAAGAGTATCATCCATAATTCCACATATAAAGTTCCACTTAAATTACCATAAAGCCATATCATAGGTGTGTATTTAAAAAAAGAAAGAAATAAATCAACAAAATAGCTCTAAATGGCAAGTTTATGCATGTTGATGGTGAGGTATTCTCCTATCCAGCGTAACAAGTTTCCTATCTTCTTGTTTGCATGTATATAGCTCTCAATTACAGCTACTGTATTATAAATATATGTTTAGTGTTCTTTTTTCTAAATATATGTTAACAGAAAAAAAAACACATACAAATATGTTTGTTCCAAGTTGGGGTATATATATATATATATATATAGATATAATATATATATAATATTATATATCTATATATATATATATATATATATCTATATATATACACATATACACACACACACACACACACACACACACACACACACACACACACACACACACAGTGGTTTGCAGAGGTATTCACCCCAACTGATAATGTCACATTTTGTTGAACTAAAAATAATGTATGCACTGTGATTTGAGGAGAAGGTTAAATGTCAGCAAAACATGCAAAGAAAATGTACAAAATTCAATTTACTGGTTGCATAAGTATTCAGCCCATTAAGTCAGTACTTGTTAGAAGCACCTTTTGCAGCAATTACTGCTATGAGTCTTTTTGGATAGGTCTCTACTAGCTTTGCAAAGTAGGATGGTGACATTTTTGCCTATTCTTTAAGGGAAAATTTGTTGGGGTTGGTCGATGGACTGCAATCTTCAAGTGTCAATTGGATTCAAGTCAGGACTTTGACTGGGCCACTTAAGAACATTAATTCTCTTCTTGTTCAATCACTCCAGTGTGGCTTTTGGCTTTGTTCCTCCCCAGTTTCAGAGTCTTGGCTAACTCAAACAGGTTTTCCTCAAGGATTAGCCTGTACTTTGCACCATCCATTCTCCCCTCTATTCTGACAAGCTTCACAGTCTCTGCTGAAGAGAAGCATCCCCATAACATGATCCTGCCACCACCATGCTTGACAGTTGGGATGGTGTTGACTGGGGGTGATGTGCAGACGTAACGCTTAGAATTTAGACCGAAAAGTTAAATTTTTGTCTCGGCTGACCACAAAACCTTTTTTCCACATGTCTGCAGTATCATCTACATGCTTTTTCGCAAACTCCAGGGTGAGGGTTTTTGAGTAATGGCTTCTTTCTTGCCACTCATCCATGCAGGCCAGCTTTGTGTAGGTACTGGCTTATTGTTGTGTGAACCCTGACTCCCATCTCAGACACAGAACTTTGCAGATCTCTGAAGGTCATTGTTGGCTTCAGAGTGACATCCCGAACTAGTTTCCTGCTCGCGTGGCTGCTCAGTTTGGGAGGGCGACCTGATCTGGGTAGTGTCTGGGTGGTATGATGCATCTTCCACTTCTTAATGATGGACTTCACTGTGCTGAGAGGGATAATCAGCACCTTTGAAATGTTTTTGTACCTTTCTCCTGCTCTGTGCCTCTCTATCACTTTATCCCTGACTTGTTTCAAAAGCTCCTTGGTCTTCATGGTTGCTTTGTTGAATCTCTATTGAGTTGCAGCTTGAAAGTCTTTATATACCTGAGGGAAATTATCTACAAGTTAAACCACTTTGAGTACACACAGGCTGAAACCATTTCACTAATTTTTTGACCTTTCAAACAAATAATTTGCACCTGAGCTGATTTAGGGCTGCAGTAGCAAAGGGGTTGAATCATTATGCAACTGAGTTGTTTTTCAATCATTTTTTTCTCAGTAAATCTTATTTATTTATATTCTATATGTATTTTTTTAACTTTATCAATGTGGAGTAGTTTGTGTAGATTCTACATGTAAAGTCTAATTTGAAAGCATCGTGGAGTACGCTCAGGTGCCAACAAAATGTGAAAACTTTGCAGGGGGGTGAATACTTCTGCAAATCACTGATATATATATATATATATATATATATATATATATATATATATATATATATATATATATATATATATATATAATATTAATTTGTGCAAAAATTCCTGTGTCCTAAAAATGTCCCAATACTAAATTGGAGTTTGTCTTATATATTGAATTTCAATGGAGCTATATTGCTGGTTGTACATGTCTTCTCAGCAGCAGGGTCTATGAGTCTATGATCTAACATGTCACCTTCATCAAGTTAACCAGGCTGATGCCAGAGTGACTCAGCCTGGAGATGAACCAATGACCTTCTGAAGTGGTGCCAGTGCTAACCATGGACTGTGCTTAGGTTGGTGAGTCTTAAACAATCATTTCCGGCTCACATCAATTGAGGAAGCCTGGCAGCTGAGGGATGGGTGACAGGGTGGAGCCCAAGACAGGGTGTTTTCTCAATACTGCTTATTACATGCAGGGAACAATAAGTGCTCTAGGGTTGTCTTTTTGAAATTAATTTGCATGATTCGGTTTATATTTAGGATGGATATGTGTTTTTTCCTTTGACTGTGTTCTTTGTTAAAGGCAATAGGACCCTTCCTGAGTTACAGTATAAAGTACAATTAAATATGTCTTCTGTAGAGTGCCTCGTATTGTTTTAAGAGATCTTGTAGTTTGGAAAAGAGGACCACGAAATGAAGCTGAGCTGCTCAAACTGTGAGATTTTATAATAAGGGACACTCTACACACAACATATTAACCTATTATAAATAAGAAAAAAGGGATGTTGTATTCAGGATTTCCATTATATTAGAGTAGATGTTGAAAATTCATGCTGATCTGTACTCAGCTTTTGCCAACTACCAACTAAGACGTAGTTTTACAGTAAACTAATGTGATCCATCTGCATCCAATTAGAGGCTGATTTGGAGCACATTATGTTCTACCACCAAACTATAACTATTGTTTCAACAAAACTGCTATTGCATTGGCCTGTTTTCATTAGCATCTTAATGCATGAACACAGGCACTGCAGACAGACTGCTCACGTTTGTTGCCTAATTAAATGCAGTGGTAGGTCGTTCCTTATATAATGTATAATTGACCACATGCTTGATAATTTAGAAACAACACATCTCTATGTAAGGAGCCCCGCAGGATCTTTGCCATAAAAAGTTTATAGAAATTATTCTGCGCACAAATTTCATCTCATGTTGAGATACAAGTGTATTTACACCTAATTACAGTGTTATTGTTTAAATGTATAAATCTTTTTGCACAATATAATCCTAACCCTATCCCTAGCATTTTTTTGATACAATCCTGTACTTAAATATATAGTGCAAAAATATTTACACCTTAATTACATTGTAACTATGCATAATATCATTGTAATTATGTACAAGTACACATGTATCTACTAACTATTAGTAATTAAAGAAATGTAATGTAAGGGTTACCTTGAAATGTTGTGAGATGTTGTAGCCAACCAGGTTAAATGGAGGTTTAAAATACAGCTTTCCAACGTAACTACATTGACTCATCTAAAGATTATTTTCCAGCAAACTGTACCTAAACCATATTTAGAGTCTAAACATATATAAATCCATTATGCATGTATAAACCACACATTACAAACTACCTTTCTTTAAATTAGTTTTATACAACAAGTGTTGAGATATCCATAATCAGCTTGTATATTCTGTACAGGACTCCATTAGGCTCTGGAGATGACGCCCTTGCTTTTTTCACAGCTTGCTCTTATTCTTTCCACTTAGGTGCACAGTCCTCCATTTGGTATTCTGGTGCATTGATAGGTGGGATGTCTGAAGGAATTGACATAGGCTCCTGCCTTTTTGAATCTGTATGTGTTTCCTCCAAATACCTCTTCAGCTCAAACTTAGATGATTTTAGTGTGCCATTTTTCTCACTGGTGAATAACTTCTTTACAAATTTGAATGGATCTTTAAAAAAGTTAGTTCTCGCACGCTCCTTCTTTTTGTAGCGTTTGTGTAGGCGCTCAGCTGTGCACAATGTTGAAAGTTTTGTCTTTTATGAACCTGTGACAGGACAAGGAGCCCTGCACATGAAAAGGGGATCTCAGACTACTCCCTTAATGTTCATAGAGCGCTGTGGATAGCTGTAAACAATCTGCTCGACTCGGGGGCTTGTGGTTTATTTAGTTTTCCTCATTCATGAATAACTATGGTTTCTGAAACTGATTCAGCTTTCTCATGTGTATGTTATACTGCAATGGAGTATTTAGTTTAAATGCAAACACACAATTAAATGTTGCGTGTTTGTAATAAAATATTGTAAAAGTGCCTTTTTTTTTTACCATGGCACTACAGGGACACACACATTCTATTGGCATGGCAGTGAAAAGGTTAAATAATATTTGTCATAATATAATACATATATATTTTCTGATACAAACCAACAGTTTCCTAGAACAGTTTCCTGTATACCAGTCAGGCTTATTTAAGTGCCATACATACTCATGAATTGAAGAACGTCTCAGACTAGTATTTTGTATGCTATCGGAAGACTTACTATTAAACTTCATTATTACAAAGAGCTAGTCTCATAGAGTGATTATGGATTGCATGCATATCCCCAAGCACTGCAGGCAGTATGACAGCAGAAGGACAATAAATCCATAAAATAGTGCTAAGAGGCATCTAACCCAGCTCCATGAGTAAACAACTACTGCAGAATCTAAGAGTGGAGGGAGCAATATATCTGGCACGCTAAACATGGATTGTCAGATTAATAAAGATTTTAGATTGAACATTTAAACATGCTCAAGTCTTATAATGTTTGACCCTGCCAATTATATTTAATATTCAGCAATACTAGCTTATGTGCACAGATTTATTTTTTTTTTTTTTATGCAACAAGGCAATAGATATTATACCAGTGTTATACACACACTGTCCATCCCCTTTCATTTGTATAGTGTATACATTTTCAAGGTTTATTTTCAGGACACACTCTGACACAGTTAAGAACTAATTTTATGCACCATTTTATGTAAAAAGGAAGAACAAACTACTGTGACAGAACTAGCAAACTTAGGTGCATGTAACATAGTAGCTCTGAAGTAACCCTGAGTTTTTAGAAGAAAAAGCTTTTTTTTAATTTAAATATTTCAGAAAAAGGTAGCCCCTGTGAGATTCAAGACCTAGTTTCCAAGGGGTTTCTAAGGTGATTTAACAGTTACTATAAATACACATACCTTACACTAATTCAACAGATCATGCAGGCAACATTATCATGAACCATGCACCTCCATATAGTTACAGCAGGTACAATATGAACAAAGAACGGGCTTTAACTCTGCTCCAAGTTAGCCAGGACTGTACATTTTCCCAACTTATAGTAGCTTGTTTCTGTGGTATGATCTCATCGTTGTAAACTGTGTCTTTGATCTTTATAGGGAGATATGGTGGAAGGTTAGCTCTTATACATATATAAAAAAAGAGCGGCCACAAATTAAATTTAGTAAAAAAAAAAAAAAAAAAAAAAACTTTTTACAGCTGTGCCAAGATGATAGTTAAAACTGAATTTGTGATACCTCACCCAGTCAGTCAAGAAGACAAATGTTTTGACCAGTGATTCCGTTTCCTATAAGTTTTACCTTGTGTGTATGAATGTAAAGTATTTATTACTAACGCTGTGTTTGTTAAAGTCAATAGAACTTTTGGAACTGTTATTAAGCATGATTTGTTTCAGTTTTATGGACAACACAATGCTAATGGCATGAGTCAGAGACTTTTTGACGGCTCTGGTTATATTGTTCATCAGTCACTGGCGGACAGAAATGGCAGAGATCTGCAAAACACCACGTGCATGCTTAGACAAGAAGTAAAGGTGCCGTGGTGACCTAACTCTGAGATGCTCACTCTGACACTCCTTAGTCCTATGCATTTTCATACTGGTGTGCAATGATTCATATTCTTGTAAGACTGAGGGTTCCGTGGGTGTTGTGGAATTTCAGTTATTGTTGAGCAGAATGCTAGTTGTTTGTGTTTCCATTCGACCTTCATGCATTGCTGAAACTGATCGTCTTTTGAAAGTTTAATATGCTGTCAAAATATATTGAAACACATGGGGTTTTAAACAAATAATCAAATCAATCATTTATCGATTAATCACAGATCTTTAAATCTCACGTGAAACTGTAGTAACGTAAACCTTATAAGAAAGTCAAGTAAACAAACATTTGTCCCCAGTTAAATTCTTTGTTGCACAGATTGAATGAATCTACACATACTAGAAAGACAATTTGTTGCTTGTGCTGATGTAATTGCCTGTCTCTCCTCTGTCCTAATTCTCCTCGATCTCTCTGCTGCCTTTGACACTGTTGATTACTTTATTCTCCTATCCTCTCTCGCTGACCTGGGAATCTACAGCACTGCTCTGGCCTGGTTCTCCTCCTACCTCTCCGACAGCACCTACCAGGTAACCTGGTGCAGCTTACCCTACACACCTCACCCTCTCTCAACAGGAGTCCTCTCCTGTTCTCTCTCTACACCCGCTCCCTGGGCCCCCTTATCGCATCCTATGGTTTCTCATACCATTTCTATGCTGATGATGCTCAGATCTTCCTCTCCTTCCCTCCTCTGACCCCACCATTCCATTCTGGATGCACTCACATCACCTCAAACTTAACCTCTCTAAATCTGACCTTCTTTTCTCCCCCCCTCATTTTCCCCGCCTCTCTATCTCCTTTCCTCTGTAATCTACCATGCTCTCTCCCTCCTCCTCAGCCAAGAACCTCTGAGTAACCCTGGACTTCTGCCTCTCCTACTCCCAGCACATCTCCACTAGCATGCACCTGCCGTTTCTTCCTGTGCAACATACGAAGAATCTGACCCTTCTTCACCAACTACTCCACGCAACTCCTCGTCCAGGCCCTGGCACTCTCCCGCCTAGACTACTGCAACTCCATCCTGGCTGGCCTCCCGGCATCCGCCACCCGTCCGCTCCAGCTCATCCAGAACTCCGCTACTCGCCTGGTGTTCTCTCTGCCTCATTTCTTCCACGCAACTCCACTGCTCCGATCTCTCCACTGGCTCCCGATCACCGCTTGCATCCAGTTCAAGACTCTTATACTCTCCTACCGATGCCTTGACCAGACTGTACCCAGCTACATCCAGACCCTCATCTCTCCCTACACCCCCACCGACCTCTCCGCTCCACCTACACTAGAAGATTGGCTGTACCTCCTCTATGCTTCCCTGCCTCCAGAGCCCACTCCTTCTCCACCCTCGTCCCGCAGTGGTGAATTGACCAAACTGTGTATGTCAGGACTGCCCAGGCACTGACCACCTTCCGACGCTTCCGCAAGACACACCTCTTCAGACAACACCTGTAAAACTCAACTCTTCCCTTCTGGACAATATAGCTCTTTGCCTTTAATGCACTTTAACTTGTGCTTATCTGCTCCATATTTTACTGTAATCCCGCACTTAACCCAATCTGTAGTATTTTGTATTTCACCTGCACTCGTATCTAACTCTGATGTAACTATCAACACTGTTATCTGTTTTTGAGTTGCCCTGATATCAAATCAATCTGTGTTTTGTATTTGCTCTTATTAGGACTGAAGTCATTGTATTTTGTATCTTGCTCTTAATTGTACTGTAATTCTTGTTATGTATTTTTTGTATACAACTGTAAGTTGCCCTGGGTAAGGGAGTCTGCTAAGAAATAAATAATAATAATAATAATACCAGAACCACTCTGTTGTATTGTCCCCACACACTTCTCCAGTCATGTGCCTCACCCCTGCCCTGGGGGAAGCCTCCTCTCCGAGGGGGAAATTACACACTACAGCCTCCGTGCTCTTCAATCACAAACTGCTTTGAGAGACAGACTGCCGGCGAAGGTGACAATTAGTGGCCATTGTGAAATTCCTTTTAATTGTGATGCGGATGCCTATCCTCTGGAAACAGGACTGCATTAAAGCATTAAAACTCATTTCAACCCTGTTGTACAACAACAACCCTTATAAGACAGCGTTTTTATTGACTCTGGATGAGATAGTGACAGCAATATGCAAGGGGCATTGCATCATACCCCACAGCATTACATTTCACTGCTGTGTTAATCTGGATTATGAATGCTTTTTCAGTAGGGACAGTGTGACACAAACATTTTCTCATGGTTTGAGCTGAACCTGAACTCCATCCCCAAACTCACATGCCAAAACCTATTCCTCAGCAAGCTTTCCCCCACCCCCACCCCCCCGACCTGTTATTATTGTCCTTGCAACACAGACATTTGCTCCAGCCAATTAGATTTACTGTCAACCAACTAACTTAGACTCAATACATTCACAAATTACTTTTTAAATCCATGCTGCTTACTTTTTTGGATCATCTGCATAGTTTTAGATTTTTAGATGGCCATAAAGTTAATAGCAGTTAATTTGTCGTGGAGTAAATAATATTAAATATTTCCATTGTATTAAAAAAATTGCTATAAGTAAATAGGGGCTTGAAAAAGTAGGATTAGTTTTGAATGTAGAGTACTGAAGATTAGCAGATCCTCCATTCTCGCTGCCAAAGGTTTCTTTTCACCTCAGCCTGTTACTGAACTCTGGAGGTGAGGCCCAGCCTGGCTAGTCTCTTCCTGGTCCCGTGGAGTGCCTAACCAGTTGCGTGATAGATCCACAGACAATATTTCCTCAAACTGTGACAGGGAGGACCTTGTCGCTGTTTTGTTTCCTTTATTCACTCCAGCACTAAAATTGCCATTGTTGGTACCCTAGCATCAGGGCCTGTATGGTTATTAAATCTGCACACTTGTGCGGCGTGCCAACACCCACTGCTCAGTGTCTGATTCAGTATTATTCAGTGATGACCCACGTATGTAACATCACCCTGTTACACCTGCTAACCCTGCAGGAGCACCAATGTCAATGTAAGTTCTCAGCCAAGATCGGCAACTAACTCTGCACTCTGAGCAATAGTGCATTTATTCAGAAAGCTGGGGACCTAAGCCTAAGAGTTTTTGATACAGAACTGTAATTAAAACAAGTATATCTTATTATAGTAACAAAACAAATCAGTAACCAGTAAGTGACTCTGTTTTGCAGGCAGTGTGGTCCAGTGGTTAAAGTCCAGGGCTTGTAACCAGAAGGTCACCGGTTCAAATCCCAACTCTGCCACTGACTGACTCATTGTGTGTGACCCTGAGCAAGTCACTTAACCTCCTTGTGCTTCATCCTGCAGATGAGATGTTAAATCAATGTCCTATTGTAAACGACTGCATATAACGCACAGTTCACAGCCTACCTCTGTAAAGCGCTTTGTGATGGTGGTCCACTTTGAAAGGCACTATATAGATATATTATTATTATCCTTCACTTATGTTTACGTCACTTGATTATACAAACCTTTCTGTTTCTTTATCATGTTTTACAAAGTTTCTCCTTCATTACACTCATTCTAGCTAGGCTAGTAGTTTTGGCTCCAGTAATAGCTACCTTTTAAGTAAACATATAAAAGCACTTCTGTGCCAGATGTAATGTACCCCCAAGACAACTTGGCTTTAGGCCACATTTAAGACTGGGTTGGTTTAAAGCTTAAATATGTTTGAAACTAAGTCAGCTGTGCCAATGTTAACTTGGGTTATGCTATTGTATGCATGTGGCTAAGTGTACAGTTTTGAAACCCAGAATTTTGAAATTCTGCTCCCAGAATGTATTACAAATGACATGGATATCATGTATTTTTATATGTGTTTGGTGACTGCCTCTAATCAAGGTGGGAGTGCGTTTCTCATGCATGGTTTGCTGGGTCTGTCATACAAAGTGTGCAAAAGAAAACACGCTCAACTTCATTAGAGGCATCCACCGAACACCTGTCTTATAAGTCATCAAATCTAAATACAAAACAGACAAAAAGCTGATATTAATGTATTTAATCTGTTTATGTAAATTCTGTTGTGGTTTAAACGTTTACATTTCTTTGTCATGACATTCTGAGGGTGAGATTTGAAGTGTAGTTACTGCAAATAGGTTCAGATGGGGACGTGGCTGTTGGTATCTATGTAACACATTTTGATAACTGCTTATCAAAATTTGTGTTACTAAAATCTTATGTGGACTTTAATTATTGAGAGTGCATTTTAAAAGTACGTTAAAAGTAGAGCAGTTATTGTCCCACAGGTAGATGCCCTCTAAAAGCTAATGGGACTTTGGAAGGTCAGACTGCTGAAAGACATGAACTGTTGTGTCAATTAGGTATTAAATAATTCCATTTTGATAGAAGTCAGTCTAGTTTAGTGCACGGTACACCATGCTTTACCATGTTTTCACAACAAACCATTCCAAGGGACTAGCTACCTCCAACGTCCTGAAGTTTGTAATGAAGGTGTAGCATACTACTTACAGACTCCGTTTTGTCCTTAAGCACTGGGTCTGTTCCAAAACAACTCACTTTCTGGCTTTCTGTGGCTTGTAAAGGCTGGCAATGACCAAAATCATGTGAAGTAGCTGCTCTGACAGCCTTCCAATAAAGGGTTATGTGTCATTCCTGAAGCTAAGTGTCATGAGATCAGACCACACGCTGAGGTCTGCTGTTTGCTCCCATATGGTTGCTGCTGTTTCCTCTCACTGTGTTTGAGCTAAAAAGAGTAACAACATATTTTCAGTACATTCTCAAAACTATATTGAATTGCAGTCATTTTTCTTTTTGTAAACTTCCCTTCTGCATAAATAACTGCTTTTCTTATTTTATTAAACCAATCCCACTGAACAGAATTTATTTTCTTGAATATTACATAAGTGTACACAAAAGGAAATGTATATTAACATCAATTATTTTTAAAACAGACACTTTTAAACAGTATCCGAAGTGTTTTAATTACAGTGTTAATGGCCCCTGCAGTGTTTACAAATAACACATTACTATTTCTATATTCTATATTGTCCATATCGCAGCTTTTTTTTCAACATTCATTTTTTACTTAATTGGTTTAATACATTTGTTTTATGCACACATCATAGGTAAATCAATTAGAGAATCATTTTTTACAACTTTTACTTGGGAACATTCTTGGCAAATTACAGTAACATGGATTCCCTACCTTAAAAAAAAAAAAAAGAGTTAATTAAAGACTAGCGTATGCCCTATCAAAATGTGTAATGACATGGGCAGAGTAAACCATGAGAGTTGTTTGAATAATCTTAACAGCAGCAGATCTTAATACAGCCAGTTTAACATTAAAAAAAACCTCACTGTGTTTTTATTGAATGTAATAATAATATTAACTGGTTCTATAAATTAAGCCTAGTGAAAAATCCTAGCTGCATTAATATAGAAGCAGGTCAAAAAGCAAAAGATCAGAAGCAATCAATGAGCGAATTGCTGTTATGCTACATTCAAAAACAAGTGTTTTAAAGCCTTGTTTTTTTCACAACCTTCAACTATTAGTAACCAAGTGCCTCTCAATGTTTGTTGTAGCCTATACCTTGCAATAGGATAATCATCCCTAAATCTAATTCACCACAGCCTAGAGAAGGCTTACAGAAAAAACCTGTTTGTGCAATTTATTAACCTTGGTATTAACCTTATCCACCCCCTCACCTTTTCAAACTGCTCTCACACAAGTGCCTAACAGCCACTTGGTCAAGCTTCGTTGCAAGTAGCCACTAAAAGGGCTTATAATGTGGGCTGCTTTCTGTGTAAATGCATTACAATAATACAGTGGGTTGTTGAAAGCAGTCCTCATTGTAGTCAAAGGTAGGGTAAATGAGCAAAATAAGGAGATACAATACAATGACCATATGTAAACCAACTGCAAGGGCCAAAATTAATGTAGAAATAAATATGTATATATTAAAACACTATAATTTCCTTCCTATGTTATTTAAGAGTTACTGCAAGAGTTTACTCTCAGAATAACTTTATAAACACTCTCTTAGGTCCAAACAGTCATCTTTAAAAAAACAGCCCTTAAAGTTCTGTGAAGAGAACCCTTTTGTTTTTTGGACCACTGTGCAGTAGTTTTTAATATTGGTCTGACTTGATGCTGTATATCAGAAATAATTTATAATTTAAGGATAGTAATTCATTACATAGGATTTATGCACAAATGAAGTCTGATATTTTGTTTTTTCAGCAAAGTCACATTAACTTTTTTTCGTATCTGGTAGTATGAGATACTTAGAAGTTACTTCTGACCAAACAAGTTGGTAAATGAATAACAATTACAACAGATTATTTCTGTATCGCAGTGTGTTGACTGGATTACCAGAGAGGTTGAATTACAGCAGCAGCCTTTGGTCTTTGCTAGATAAACACGGACACAGACATTGACATTTTTGACTTGCGTGATTATTTTGATTTGCTTAAGAAACCTTGTATAGTACAGTGATAATTCCTAACTAAAGCCCCTTTCACACTGGTATGCTCTACCCGGGTCAAACTCTACCTGGGTCCCGACCTTGTGCCATGCGGGTTAGCTACGTGATTTCACATTGATTTTTGAAGAAGCAGGGTCGACCTGGATGCAGAAGCAAATACACAATGCACGTCGCAATGCGTTGGAAGCAGCTTGTTATGAACGCGCCCATCCAAGCTTCTCTGAATTGAATCATCGACCCATGTTGAGTAGAGCAAATGTTTCTTAATCCATGCTGCAAGCTGGCTCATGGTCTGTGAAACCTTCACGAAGGCGTGGTTGTTTGTTACTTTGTCGGCTTATGAATGGCCATCATCCATTTTGTCTCACTCGACCGGTCAAAGCGTGTGGGCCCACATCCTGAGGTCAACCCAGATATGTGGTTTTACACTACATGGGTCGGGACTCCATTAGGAGCACTAGTATAAAAGGGACTTAAGATATATAGACAAGGTGAGTGGGGTTGTGCTAGTTTTTTTTAAAATTTTAAAACATGATACATAGTACTACACAAGGTAAAAAAAAGTTCTCAGTTTGTTTTTCTTTCTTTCTGTTACACTTGCTCTTCCTATCTCAGCAGTGTCTTCGGGGTCAAGCATCTTACTGGTTGAACATTATGTCAGTCATAAGAAGCTGGTTGGTGACTGACAGGAATTATTTTGTCAGCTACAATCACTGTAAAAGCACAACTTTTGAATTTACGTGATATTGTAAATGCTAGAATGAATTTTCTTAGATTTTTTTGCACTTTTTGAGTTAGGTAAAAGAAAAAGAAAGATATTATTATTATTATTAGTAATAATAATAATAATAATAATAATAATAATAATAATAATAATAATAATAATAATAATAATAATAATAATAATAACACAGTACTTCTTCACTAGTCCTTTTGTAACCATAACAAAGGAACAGATTGCTTTGCCACATCCCCTGATATACCCTCAGTCATGCAATGAGTGCAAGCCATGACTGACACATCGCCTACTGCATTAAGGTGATGACTTCTGGTATTGTGACTCCGCCCCATTTTTGGATAGCCAACTTCCAACTGACCCTAGAATGAACTGCCAAACCATCCAGTCCGGGACACACTGTTCCTGTTATACAGCGCCCTCACAGGTCGAGAAGGAAATTGTTGACTAGGATTCGCTCTCTGTCATGAGAACATATATTTTAGCTCTGTAACAGATCATTAGAAAATGTTTGAAGGAAAGGAGACCATTCGGCCCATCTATGTTCACCCACAGCATGACTAGGTAACTGTGGCAAAGTGCCCGCCCCTGTGTGTACTTTGTGTTGTATGTTGTGTGTTAGTCATCGGTACACAGGATATAAACAGGTCTGTGTAACATGAGTGTTTAAAATGTATATTTATATTTAGGCACGAGGATTGCACAGCACTTCACTTGCAAGTACAATGTAATAATATGTTAGAACGGGGAATTGCACTTTTATTAAGTCACGTGCAGTTGTACTCCAATTGAATGATTGATTAGCAGTCAAGTCTCGGTATAGCTGCATAAAAGCTGCATGTTTTCATTCACTCGGGGTTGTGTGTTCGGTGAGTGGAGAACGGGATTGGAGACGGAGGTAATAACAATAGTAATAATAATAATTGTAATCACCGTGTTTTGTCTGCATAGTCCGTTTTGTATGTCTTTTTTGTTTTGGCGAAAGTGCCGTGTCCTGTGTTTTGTTTGTTATAGCCTTTTTATTTACTGTTCTGTTCTTTCATTAAATGCTGAGAGCAAGCTAGCGCTCAGCTCCACCCAACTCCACCTCTCTCTCGTTTATTTCCTGGTTCCTGTTTCTGGTCTGACGCCCTCCACTCCGACGGTCTTTGTGACAGTAACCAATTCAACGCACTCCCCACTCTCTGTGTGAAGACGTGTCTCCTACCCTCTGTCCTAAGGCACTACTTGATTTCCCTCTATGTCGTCTTGTCTTGGTTTCTGTGCTGTGCTTACTGTATAGTAATGGTTAGGGTTTAAGTTTGTCAACTCCTTTTAAGATGTTAAACACTTCAATCACGATCCAGTCATTTAAACCCTGGGATTAGTCTGGTTGCTCCTTTAAGGGCCTAAAAACAATAAAATAATTTTGAATGAAGAAACCTTGCCTCAGACATTGATTTGTGCACTTTATGAACTTGGCCAACTAAACAGGCTTATAATATACAGTTTACAGGTGACCTATGCCTTCAAAGCTTTGGTATTAGGAGAATTGTTTGAAAAACCTGTTCTTCTGCAGGCTGTTACAGAAGAACTGTCTTTATGTATACAGATGGCTGCATAGCTGCAGGGGTTTTGTCACTGTTTCAGAGACAATGATGAATGTGATGATTTAATCTCACAAAAGGCTGTTTTTTCTTTTCTTTTACTCTTCCGAATTTCCTCAGTGAAGGTCACCTTGCCATTGTAAAAAATACCATTCTCATCAGGAGTGATAATTATGGTATAGGGAGTGGACAGAATCTGTATAGTTTGGGGAAACCGTTAAAAGAAGACAAGGTTAAGTATTTAATGAGTAATTAGCAGCAAATGTAATTTATTTATTTTAGGTTTCCATTAATATGTTAATACTCAGTTATTGCCATTTTCACTAAATCTTCTTGTACCTGGCTTTGAGCTTATAAATGGTGGGACTAACAGCCTTTCTTATCTCGTTCACATCATGTGACAGTGTAACCTTTCAACTCCGTCAGCACCACCTACACGCCCTATGTATCTATATCTGTCCAACTATAAGAGTCGAAAAGTCACTTCATCACTTGATTGGAAAGTTATGAGGAAGACTGTTCAATACCGGCACTTAGGGTTCTCCAGACAAGCGCAACACAAGCTTAAGGCAGATTTAGAGAAGCATTATGAAAACACAGAACCCTGAACCAATGAGTTTAGCTTTCAAGTTAACTAATGTGTACATTAGTCCATGTTATAAAAGCACACAATTCTGTTCAGAAAAGAGTGGTTCTGCAGAGGAGTTGTGTGTAAGCAAAAAGCTGGTAAAGTGCAACATTGCAATGTTAAATGATTAAATGACTTGGCACAGAATATTAATATTGGAGGGCAGTGTAAATCTGAAGGCTCTTTAAGTAGTATAGTACAAGACAAACATACCAAGCTCACATAGACAAGTGGAAACAGGCACGGCAAGGCAAGGGAAGTCTTCAATTGTCTTAATGCTTTTACTCATATAAAAGTTTACTGCAGCCTACCATGATAAATGCTTGGCCGAGTGTAGTAAAGCAGAGTAAAAGCATAGTGAATAAATGTTAATGCATTGTAAATGAATAAGCATGGACACCTGTTCAATAGTAAAAAAAATATATGAAGGGCAGGCTATTCATTCTACTACTTGTTCAGGACAGCACCTGTCTAGACGTTGTGTTGTATAAAGTAGCCCTGCAAAGAGGTCGTTATCAGTTTTGGCTGAATCAGGCTTCAACATATCAGACAAGTCAACATTGCACCAGTGCTTTTATGTACACTATTCATCATTGAAGGTATTATATAATAAACAGAGGCTCAAATGGGAGCCTGGGAAGTGAACATGTATGCCAGACTTCAACATGTAAAGTGACTGGCGGTGTTTTATCCACTCAGACTCTTGTTACACTGTGCTACTATTATGATGACATTATTATTATTATGAATTATTGTATTATTTTATTTTGTTTTTGCTTTTATTGCATGTTGTGTAGTTGATAATTGTTCTTATTGCTTGATGTGGAGTTTGGAGTTGGGCTCAGTAAAGAGTAACACTGTTAATTTCCTTATACATGTGTACTTCTAAAGGTTTGGCTTCAAAAACAAAGTGGATTTCCAAAAACACATGTACAAGCGATGGCCTGCTCTTGAAACCAGTGTTGATCTGAACTGCAATTTACACTAATTCTGAAGCATCTTATTGGAATCTCATAGCATCACTTCTAACCACCTTGGGTTTCTGCAAACCTCTAATGGGCATTTCTTTAAAAAAAAAAAAAAAAAGGATTACTATATATACACGTTGTATAGTAGGGCTCTTGGTGTTCACAAATAACCTCTTTCTCAAGCCTGCAGGTGATTCGATCCGTCAAGTTAGTCCACTTCGCTCTGTACAGCTTAGTAATCACACCCCCAGGCACTGCCCCCAGCACACTGTAAAGAGTACGCCCCTGTGGCAGGATAGCCAGGAGGACAGAGACTCGGAGACAATAAACTGCAGTGGAAGCGCTGCTGCCCTGTTTAATCAATAAAAAGTAAATCAAAAAGTCAAACAAACATGGCTCACAGAGCCAAAAATAAAAGGATTAAACAAAAAACTGTTCAGGCTGGGCAGAGCGAACCCAGAACCCAGAACCCAGAACCCAGAACCCAGAACCCAGAACCCAGAACCCAGAACCATTCACCCCAAAACACCTCCACCAAACAAAGTAATTTCCCCTTTTTATATAGCATGTGGCTGGAGCCTAATTATCAATTATTCAATTAGCTCCAGCCACATTCTCACATGTATTTTGGCAGGGATAGGAAATTAACCCCATCCCTGCCAACCACCACCCCACAATATTTACAAACAGGGCCATGCCCTGCCACAGCCCCCTACTGGAGGTGTACATATTCAGATTGCTGTAACACTGGGGATTGCTTTGGGAAACTGATTATTTTCTGCACCAAAGAAAATCGGTATTCCTGTGCCTCTAAGTACTGCTATTATCTTTATTGAGAGGTTTGCAGATGGTCCACAAGTTTGCAGATGGTCCAAAGAAGTATAAGTATGACTGTAAAATAGCCCCTGTTAATTGACTGATACTTTTGTTTTAATATGCTTGCAGAACATACTTAATAGTGCTCCCTTTAGAAATATTAAAAAAACCTGAAGTTTAAAACAAACATTTCAGCTAGAAGTTTATTTAAATGTCTTCAGTGTTGAAAAAAAAACAAAAAACGGGAAAGACATATACTGCTGTTCTTTATCAAGTTTGACACTTCACAAATAAATGGCCTACTACCATTTGGTCAGTGTTCCACATTCCAGTGTGTTGTAAAAGTACACTATGTTGTGTTAAGGAATTCTCTTGGGCTACAAGGCTTGTTGGTAATTGTAATGCACACCTCTGGTCAAATGTAGTAATTGACTGGATCGGAGGCTGTGTGAATATCCCACCCATATTTCTGTGAATCACAAATACTAATAAGCCTAGAATTTCTCTAATTATCAGTTGCGCATTGCTTAATGCATGTGTCACCACATAGGGATTTGGGGTTTTAAATAAGGTATGATTTGCCCAATTAGGTGTACAGGAGAGCCCAGCTCCATAGTAACAGCTTGTTTAAGAACGGTTATACAATGTACAATGCAGAAGAATAAAGGAAACACACGGATGAATATACTCAATACTGTGAGCCTGAAGGGTTAAATATAAAGAAATTGCAGATTGTTACATCGTGTGATAAATGACATCACAAGCACAAGAAAAGAATTAAATAGAAATACATGAGTGTAGTAACCATGGCATTAAAAGTACCTCCACTGTTTGTTTTCAACACATTTTCCAATGACAAAAGCATATATATATATATATATATATATATATATATATATATATTATATTTTAAAACTATACAAAAATGCTCAAACTTCCTAATCCGTATGTATGTTTGTATTACAGTTATGCAATTATAAAGACATTTCCAGGCAAATCTATGTGCCATTTAAAATGTCTTTTGTTTGTTTGTCCTTGAACTTCTAATAAAGTTGGGTCGCTCCCACCAAACTGTGATTTGAGTGCATTTAAAGGGGCTGTAGCGAGCAAAACACTTTAAATATTGCTTCTCGTGCACATCCTTTCACTATATAGGTGACTGCTATACATTTTCAGTTACAAAAAATTATATCTGGTATACTAGGTTAAATTCTATTTGGAAGACTTCCTGAAAGAGTGCAAATGTGCACCATATAGTAGATTGCATGCATTGTTTTGTCAGCTAGAACCACTTTGTTAAGAGAATTAAGTCTAGCCCAGGTATTTCTGGCTGGATTGCTGTTCTATTGTCTTTCTTCCACACCACATTAGAGTGCCTGGCAAGCAGACTCTCCAGCCCTACGACTATAGCACCTTTTACCACTGCTTCAATCTACATATTTATAATTAAGAGCATTTCAAGACATCGAACAATACCCTACCCACAACTGAGTATTGAATAAATTAAATAAATACAGCACAACTTGAATCGGACATATGGTCTCAGCAGTCACTAATGCAGAATCATTTTTTATTGAGTAAAATGATCATATGCCCCACTAGTCTTTCCGCATTCATTTACTGATAATAAATTAATTTTGTTTGGGACAGCACTGCACTGGCGAAAGGGATTGCTCATTAAAGTATTTTCCATGTATTGGAAGAGGGGGTTATTAATCTATTCATGAAAGCCTACACATTTTGTTGATTGGAAATACAGTGTGATATTTTACTGATGTTTTTAATAGGCATATTTATCTGCAAGGGTAATAAAAAGCACAAACAATGAATGTCTATGTCAAGCAGTGTGCACAAAAGGTTAAATATTGGACGAGTGTAGTAAACCAGGCATGACTGGGGAGCAATGAAGCATTAGGATACATTAAATAAACAGCACCTTTATTAAAGTCTGATGAGTCAGTGTACTTTATTGAATCACATGCTGCATTTGCAAGCTTTCTCTTTTGTTTTCTTGTATCTGCAGCTAATCTTTCAGCATTGAGCTGTTGATATTGAAATTCACAAAAACAATGGCTCACCTGTAGGTCTGGTCACATTTCTGAACCTGCTCACTAGATATGCACAGCCCATTGTCTAAGCTTTTGTATTTCAGTGTATTCAGTGCAGAACATTAACCCTCTGTGTTTGTCAGTGCTGTATTTAGTCTGCGTGAGTTTAGAATGCATTTTTCACATATTAAGCAAGCAAGTAGTTTCAAATGAACAGGGTTGTGCCTTACCTTTTTATGGTATTTGCAATCATTCTGAGTGTCGTTGCTCAAATATTGGGTTTTACTGATTAAAAAAAAAGAAAGATATAACATGGGAAAAGGTTATGAAGGGTTTGTGCTTTCCAACATGAACTAATAACTCAGATTAACGAATAAACCACTAAATGTCCTATTCTGAGATTCAATGTGAAAATAACAATTGGGAATTGCCTGTACAGTGGTGGCCAAAAGCAATGACACCCTCAACTCTATTGTTTTCAAATTTGAGAAGAGTGGCAAAAGATATCTCCCAGACATGTACAAGAGCTATAGGCTATGACTAGCTGTGATGACAGTAATCCGTCGCATATCGGACTGCGTGGGACCAGAGTAAGGTCCCACAATTATTGTTTTGAGATTAAGCTTTTATTAGGGAGCTCCCATAAACCCCTTGTTTAGAAAGATGCAGGGTATTAATGCTTGTAACAGGTTAGTCGTCTGCCATGTGGATGCGTGCATTCACTGCTGAGTGACAGGCAGGAGATCGAGACGGAGGTGGAAGTGGATACATTCTGAACAACTCATGTGGCACTACCAGCAATGGCAGACCATGGATCACATACAACACAGTGTACAAAAACTTTGGTAGGATCTAGGATATCTGAACTAATCTTCTCTGTTCAATAATAAAGTAACGTTGCTGAAGAGGTTGATCATGGCAGATAAGCAGCTAGGGCGGATATGTGACGGGTGGATATGCAACGGATTATTGTAGGTTGTGTCAAATTCAAATAAAGATACACCGAAAAGGCAAGCATTATTTATCAAGATTTCTCCTGACTAATAAATTATTTATTTAATTATAACTAGTAAAAGTACAATAAGACTGCGAAATATAAATCGAAATCACTGCGTATCATGGGGGCTAATTGTTTTCTGGGGCATAGTTTGAAACTGAAACAACAAAAAAGAGAATGCAAGTGAGTGTAAATATCCAGAGAATTGGGTCCCTGAGTGGTCTACAGGGAGAGTCTGCAATCAAGGGAGCCTGGGTTCATTTGTTGCTCTTCACTGGGGATTTCACACGGAGCATTACATTGACTCTGGCGCTCCTACGTGTTAGGGAGTCAACATCTTCAAGGACTGAGTCACCTCACCGCTCTACAGCGCACCCTTTTAGCCAGGCACCGGGTGAGCTCAAGAAGACACCTGTAAGGATGTACTTTGTTCTCCAGAGGCTGGCAGCTCCTTGGCATCTGCTATTGAGCTCCTGGGTGTGAAGAGACAAGTGGCTTGGCTGTGGATTGGAGGACCTCTGACCCTGCGTTCTTCTGAGCTGTGTGTGTATAATTGCAGTGCTAAGATAATTGGGCAATAGTTGCTATTTATAGTACAGGCTACTGTGTTATACAGGTGTACATGTTTATAGTGCACTCTTTATTTGTTTCCCCTAGGCATAAATGATAAGTTAATTCACAGCTTGTGATATGCGGTATCAAACTAAATATTGAACTTTATAAAATATTTTATGTGAAGTATGCAATATAGAGACATACAATCAATAGAAAAAGTATGCTTATACAATTTATTACCATTATAAAAGGAACAGCAGTCTGAAAGTCTTTTAACCCAGACTAATGACTTCCCATGATTTTAAAAAAATGAAGCTGTCCCGCAATCATGTTTAATTTTACTCTAAAGTATGATTCCTGTATTCAAAAATATTGTTGGGCATTTGAACATATTAGACTAGTTTCCTCCCACTCTATTAATCAGAAGTATCTGCTGATCTTGTCTGTCATTTAAGGATTAAAGGATTCGCTACCCACGTTCTTGGGTGTGAAGCTGGGATTTAATAAAAACATAATTGAAAATAACCATTTACTATACAATGTTCTAAGCCATAAAATCTGAAAATGTTTACAATATAATTAATATGGCTAATATCCAATATTTTCTCAGACAGACAATGACTAATTGGATATACTGTGGGAAACATAATATTACAAGAAACTATGTTATCATAATAGCTGTGGTCTTTTTCAATCCATAATTATTAAATATTGACCTACAAATATGTGTACTGTATTATGTATCTTAAAATAATTACATACATTTTCTCTGCCATGAATATCCTTTCATTATATAGGTCTAAAATTTCCAGTTTTGAAAGAAATACATGTTTTAGCAAACATGTATATTCACCTGGAATGTAAATTGCCCACCTTCACTGGCTTCTTTCCTGTCAGTAACCAATCAGTTGCTTCCTCTATTGACTGACACGCTCTCAGCCAGTAATAAGCTTTGACCCAGAAGACACTGCTGGGGTGAAATTAACCAGGAAGTAAAGCAGTAACAGACTTTCTGGAAGGCAAGACAAGCAAACTGGGCACTTCCTTTAACCTAGTGTAGTACTATTTTAAAATGAAAATGAAAATGCTAAAACGTGTTTCTTGAAAAACTGAACACATGAGACCTATATAGCCAATGGAAATGCAACATGGGCACGATTTGTGGAATTATTTTTTTACCTACAATTACTTTAAATCCTGTTTTATTTTATATTAGGTTATTTTATAATTGCCAGGAACATTGCTGGGAAGGTATGTCACTGCCTTTAAAAAAAAAATCCATGAGTATTAAACCAAAGTCATTTATTTGCAGAGCCACATTACAACAAGCAGATTGAACTATTTTTAACAATGTAAATATTGTAGTTTAAAACTTTACCTTGTAGGGCTGTCTGACCGCTTTATTTGGGACACTTCCTCCTAATGTTAGTTTGGCCTGCCTTTTTTCACAATGGCGGCCAGTGGTTGTCTTGTGGGATTGTAACCTGTTTTTCCCGGAGTGTGGGTGGCAGCAGGTTTAAAAAGTAGTAGGCAGAGGACGACACAAATGACTGTTTTCCCAACAATCCAACAAACTGCTCGTAAACTTTATCCCTGACCATACAACTCAGCATTATGCAAAAATGATATGTCTACATTGATTCTGTTGACATCCCGCAACCTTCTCCTGTCTTCAATGGAAGACTTCTAGTTAAACATTTATCATTACATTTTTTAAGTTTCTTTCAGTATTTCTAAATTATAGTTATTTCACCAGGATTGAGATCCAGGGGCTGTGCTGATCAAGGAAGATGATTGAAGTCTGCATCATCCTTCTGTATTGGGAAGACAGTCACAGAGAGTTTCAGAGATCTAACATAAGAGTTGAGTGGTGACTCAATACAGTTATCTTAGAGTTGAAAGTCAGGTTAACAGTAAAATTTGGTAGGGATAGTGGAGTGGAGGACCCTCATAACTGTGACTGACTTTGTACAAATTCCTCTTTAAATTCAGAGGCTTTCTAAAGGACACTGAATATTTATTTTCCCCAGTAAGAAATTGGGAAGGAGCCCAAAATATTGGGAATTGGACACTGTCAATCAACCACAGAATGTGTTCCAACCAGGGAATTTGTGGCATACAGAATTTACTCTTCCCTATCTAATAAAGTAAACATCATACTTTTGGGGTCATATGTTTTATATCTGCTGTTTCCATTTAATTACACATGTACACTGGCAAAATGACAGAATCCCTTTGCCAAAAGGTTGAAAGAAATGCTTCAGTGAAGATTTGTCAAGCACTAAAATATTTGCAACATGGCGTGGAGGAATCAATTAAAAACAAAATATGATTTCTCAATTTGATTTACCGTAACTGTGGTATAGTAGACACTCGCTAATTTAAACCTTGTTGTCATAATGGAATGCATGAAGATGGCAAATGTAGAAATCAAACTTCAATAGGATAAGGTTACAATGACAGTATAAAAACATATACAACTGACCCAGTATGTTCATTACTGATTGCTTGTGCAATATAAACAATAGTGCTACTTATGAAAGGAAATTATATTATCTTACAACCAATCAGAGAACAACACATGCTATGTATTTATACTTGACTCGTCCCATTACCTCTCCTTTGTCCACCTCTCAGCAGGTTTTGTCTTTGGGGGGTCGCTTATCATAAGTACTTGCCTGCCTCATTTTTGGTTGTATGCTACCAAATTATTGCAGCAATCACATCGTTACAGAAACAACAATAAGATATTGTATCCCTATTTTTATGTTCTGACAATATATTAAAACAAACATAAAACAAAGACAGTACAAGGCATTTTTAGTATGGCACAGATTATGAACAGTCACTAATCTGAATAACAAATCACTAATCTGAACAGGGTCCAGTATAATCCGTTCAGATACAGTCTAATGTATATAATGTATACTTTACATTACAAAAGAATGACATATCAGGAGTGTGTTTAATGTATCCTCATATTGAAACGACAGGGTTCTGTAAGATGGGAGTTTTGCCTAAAAGTGACAGCCAAAAAAATAAATATTTACTGTGGAAGTTGTTTCAACTTTAATGGAACTACCATAGGGTATATCTGCAGAACTATGAACTACATTTTTTAACATGTGTACTATGTTTTTAAAAAATTGCACATGTGGGTCTACTTAAGATGTGCTGCCCAAGAGAAAAATAAGAATGTGTCATTAGATGTGTTTATTTCTGCAAATATACCCAATGGTCGTTCCATTAAAAACAACTTACATAGTAAATATCTCATTTCACTTGTATCAAAATTTCCCTCTTTAGACCCATATGTCCTATGATTAAATCGTGCCATTTCAAAGGGAAATATGGCTCAGCTGAATTGTTTGAATCCATTCTTAAAGTTAGCTAGTCCATCGTGACCTCCTACTGTAAGTATTATATTATGACCACCGACGTTGTGAGAGTTATTTGGTGAACAAAACAAATAAATGTTGAAATTAAATGCAGTTCTTTTAACCAAGTATGACCCCAAGTTGAATTAGGACCCATTTGCAAACAAGTCGAGTGCAGCTCAATACGGCTTTCCTAAATAAAAATGTAACAACACACACACACACACACACACACACACACACACACACACACACATATATATATATATATATATATATATATATATATATATATATATATATATATATATTATATATATATATATATATATTGCATGGCTCGTCTGTGTATGGAAAATTCTTTGGATCACACATTGTAACTGTGATAGCTTAAGCCAAGCCTATAATTTTTCTATGGGAACCAGGCCCTATGTGTTTAACTGCTGTTTGGAATACTCACAGAAAGAGAATGAACTAAGCTTCGGCTCACAATTTATTTGGAAGTCATTCAAGCACCCCCTTAGTACATAGTTTTCAAATATTTTATATGTCAACAATAGAATAATACACATTAAGCAACATTTGCGAAGGACATTTACAAATATTTTAACAATGATAACTGCAAAGAAAGCATTCATGGTCATAAGCATGCTGTCTCTTGAGATGCCTTTGAGTTCTTTATTTTATTTTTTTTCCCTGATAGTGCTTGCCAGGAGCTAAAACACACTTGAGCTCTTCCTGTCCTAAAACAACACCATCAATCATATCTAATGGACATGCTAAAATATATATTTTTTTATCCCAAAAAACACAATACTAGCATTCTTGAAAACCTTTAAATACTTCTTCAAATAATCATGCTAGCAGGGCCATGATAGAATAATGATACAGTAAAGTGTATGGAACAGCTTGGCTACAGCTAGTTTCCAAGGCTGCCTGACAGTATCATACCAGCCATCAAGGAAACGGTAGTAAACTCTCTATGGAAGCTGATTGAGTTAAGTAATATAAAGTGTGTTCTACAAATAGAGCCTGGCTCTTTTGACACAGCGTGTTTGTTGCTGAACCAGCATGCTCAGTCAGGTTACCCTAACGTTCCAGTGGTTCTGGCTTGTTACTTTGGGACCTTCCCTGCTGGAAGAGTCCATATATGGTATAGACCAGGGGTGGGCAATGTTTCAGTCCAAGTCATTGCTCAAACCATATTCTAAATGGATTAATTGGTTCAATTGTAACAACCGTGATTGGTGTCCCCCCCCCCCCCCCCCCCCCCCCCCCTTTTCTGTACCACATTTCTACAGCTTGGGAAGGTTATTTCCTTTTCTAATGTTATATATGTAACTCCTAGCTGGGGATTTGCTGAGAATAAGCTTGTACAGGATATGTTGTGTTACTGCCTGACCTTTCTGCATTGAAAGTGGTTTAGGTATATGGGACTGTATATCTAACAATGGTCTTTATTCTGTCAGGCTGCTAGTAAAGCTGGATTCAGCAAACTCATATTAATGTTTGATTGTACGCAATTGATATGTGAATTTCTCAATATCAATAAACGTCAATTGTTTGAATTGAAATCTGTTTTTGTAGCACACAAAAAAAATAGCACATGTCCTTAATACTATTTTAAAGAGATTGTGATGTCTGATAAAAGTGTTTTTGTTGAAGCGTTGCCAAGTTCAGGAGAAGTAAATACAGTCTTCCTGACACTAACTGTGCAGGGGTACTACAATTAGCAACTTCTGTTACCCAAAAAAAACACATTGAAATGGGTCATAGAAAGTAGGAACAAATATACAGTGTATCAAACAATTGTTATTTCCAAGTTTGTCCAATTCAAATAATGTTCATTTTACTATATACAACTAGCAAGGAACAGCTTGGAGGTAGTTAGAAGTAGTTAAATGGCTTCTTGTTTTATGTCACCTATAACTGGTTAGCTTGTCCATCGTGACATCCTACTGTAGGTATTATATTATGACCACTGACGTTGTGAGAATGATTTGGCAAACAAAATTCCTAGTTTGAACAAATTTTGGAAACAATATATTTATTTTAACCAAATATGACCACAAGTTGAGATATCATAAATAAATAAATAAATAAATATATTGTTATGTCTTTAATGTCATTGCTGGTTTGTGTATGGAAAAGTCCTTGGATTGCGCATTGTAATAGTGGCAGGTTAAACCGAGTTCCTAGCTTTGCTATGAGAATCAGGACCTATGTGTTTAAGTTGCTTGTTTCCTGTTTAATAAACCCAGTGGTATCATATCCCCAGCAATGCAAATGTAAAAGGGGTTCCAGTGTGTGTTGTGTGTGAGTGTCACACTTAAGGGTTGGTGTGATCAATCTATACCCTGTTGGGATATAGATTGGTTATTTAGATACAGCACAATCATATTGGATTGCATCAACCACCTATAAGGGGTTTGCTGTGATGCCTTTGAAAATATGTGTCAGTAAGATGATTAAAAAGTTACAGCAGTATTTTGTTTATATAGATATTAAAGTTAAGAAACCTATTTGATTGTAAACATACATTTATACAATGTTTGCAAAGTAATTTACACATGAATTTACACAATAAAGAGGACCTGAAATGGTAAAAACCTTGCATTCTAAATATTTGACTCCCTCCTTTTGTATATAGGACATTCATTTTGCTTGTCTCTCATCTGCTTGCTTTATGGATTGAAGCTGGCTCTATAGCCTAGAGATTAGCACTGAAAAAAATGACCTTTAAATGTTCATGCTGTCTCTTACAACAGAACAACATCTTCCATTTCTGTGTTAGCTGTTACCAGCTTTTCTTTTAAGATGCCTTGTGCTGAGATAGTTTAAGTGATGTACAAGTCCATGGTGTGAGATAAGGTATGTATATTAGAGGATCTTCAAGATGTAGGAACAAAAGCTTTGAAATCCCATTCTTAGCTACAATAGTCTTTCATCTCCCTTCTTATAATCGGGTACCAACAGATCAGAGCTTTTGTTATCATGGCCCACAGTCAGGGGTGAAATTCTGTCGGTACTCACCCGATACCAGGACTTATTCTAATGCTGGGAATGGAATCCAACGCACACAGTTCACTCACACAGTCCACTAGTGCAACGTTTCTCAAATGCACTTTCATTCAGCACAGTTGATGCTGCTTGCCTTCTGTTTCCTCATACTACTTCTGTCTGTTAGCTGCTACTGGCCACCACTGACATTAGTATAATCACTGCATGGTGACTGGCCAAGCTTTCATTCTGATCAGATTTCATTTTGGCATGTGTCACAAATCTCTGCCCATTTCCTTTGTGTCAGTGCTCATTGGTTGATCAACGAAAGAAGATTTTAGCAGTGCGACATGAAAACACGGCATTGAGCAATTATTATTTTCTTTGAGTGTAGGTGAAACTATCTGAATATTCGAACGAACATTGTTGCACATAAATTTGAAGACAAAAATCCACATCAGTGTCCACCATAAATGACATAGTTGATAAATATTATAAATAATCACAGCCCGTTTTGCCTTGCAGCGATTTCCTTGTCAGAATTTGTGTAAAAATTTCTAAAATGAAAAGTGATGTGTGGGACAGTAGGGATTAACATACAAAAAAACAGGATCAACAAAGTGCTGCTTTAGATTTGGCAAGTGAGTCTGAATCGGAATACACTTGCCTAACTTGCAAGGTAAATGTTGCAAGGTTAAACTTTATTTAAGTTTTCACTTGCATGTACATCTAAAAAGTCATATGTAAACAACAGTGATGAATTACTTTATGAAAACGTATATTTTGCCATTTTGCTTATTATGTAGGAACCACAATGCCAGGGTTTTTTTTAAAGAAATGTGCCTGAAATACACTTTAAGATAATGGCAATTAATCTACAAATAAGCACAACAGAAAAGCAATATATTATTGTAGGATCAGTAATAAATTAAAAAAAAGAAATGGCCAAATCAAGTACATAATTGTTTTAAGAGTTGTGTCTGGTACAATAAAAGTTAGAGGGGTATTTTAACCACTACTGTGCATTGTTTGACTTTTTGTATCATTTTTTTCATATCTTTCATATAGAATATCCTGAAACAAAGCTCCCTCTCTGGAGCAGTTATTGCATGGTGTAATATTTCTTAATACTTAGTCTTTAATATATTACAGGCGGTTTGTACTGGGTTGTTAAGCTCAGACACTGTAAATAAATGATTCAGAGTAGATCTCCAGGCATGGGTCTCTACACAAGGTGGATAGAGCACCAGCAATGTTAGAATTGTATTATGTGGAATTTTTTTTTGTTTGTTTGTTTGTTGTTGGTAAAAATCTGATTTGAGTAACATACCAATCTAATTACCATTGTTGGTATCACAGATACTTTCTTATGTGTAATTAAACCTACCATCTCTGGCAGCCTAGCAGTGGTTTAGTGGATTACAGTTTGTAATTGTATAAATAAATGTAGCATGCCACCAATGTTTGAAATACAACCTGCTGTTTCTGTGGGCAATCCCGTTCATTTCCGTATGAAGGAAAAAAAAAACTACATGAGTGACATGACATAAAGAATGTCCTTAACAACTTTCTCCACAATTGGAAAAGTTCTAAATAGTCTAGAGTTAAGAACTGTTTTAAAGCCTTAAATATCTACTGTAAAAGCAGTGGGTGATAGTTGCCTAATTAACAGATCACCTTTTTTTTTTAAGGCATCCCGCACAATCATTAATGAAAATGTGGTATTTAAATATTTCTTGTGAGAAACTAATTGAGGTGCCCAATCTAAGTGGAAAAAACCAAAACGAAGCTGGCCATGGCATTCAGCTTCCCTTTACCAGCTGTTAGTGATGCAGACATCATGCCCCTCATTCCAATACCCATATTAAGAAAACCACCAGCTCCCTCATAGATATGGGATTTATTGACTATTTTCTCAATAATGGGAGCTGTAGTATAGATTTTTGTTTGGGTTTTTTGTGTGTGTAATAGAGCACAAACTAAGCTCAGTTAGTCTATGATTATATATATATATATAATATATCATAATATATATATATTATATATATATATATAATATTGTAGAACAGGATGAACACTACTTATTATAATTGTTTAGAACTAGTTATTGAAATATATAATCAGAAACTACCCTTAGAAAAGTTACATTTCAAAATTTTTTTCCGTACTAGATTATTGTTCCAAACTTTGCAAAACTGGTTTACCATGTTTTTACTATGCTTTACCAGTCCACTATGTGCTTAACCATTTAAAAAAATGGTAGATTTGGGGTAAAGAAAAGAATGTACAGTTCTAAACAAGTGTAAATGATCTAAACCCAATTTGTTGGAGCATTAAGTAAAACAAGTAAATGCTTTCTTTCTTTTTGTTGGCATCTCATTCTCTGAAAAGACTCTAATTATACAGTTGTAAATTTGAATGATATAATAAACATTTGCAGCGTTTAAATTACATGACGTGAAGTTTACAAGCAGTGTTTATACTGATGGTAGAATTTAAGTGCCCATTACATAACAAAAAGACCAGCATTTTTTTTTTTTTTTTCTGAGTGGTGATGGCATTATAAATTATATTGAAACTTTTTCTGCTGTCCTATGTTTGTATTGAACTGCCAATGTTTTACAAA
Source organism: Polyodon spathula (assembly GCF_017654505.1). Classification (NCBI taxonomy): domain Eukaryota; kingdom Metazoa; phylum Chordata; class Actinopteri; order Acipenseriformes; family Polyodontidae; genus Polyodon; species Polyodon spathula. Next base: position 32,675,317 of record NC_054546.1, on the reverse strand, counting down.
TATTATATAGAATTCTAACATGGGGTTGTGAGCCTTAACAAAACCCTAACCTCTATTTAAAGCGGCAGTGTTCTATAAGCAATATTACACTAAAAAAAATATAGCATTATTCCATAGCCTTCTGTAAACTATATTTCATGACAAACAAAAAGTTGGCTTTCCAGTTTGTTTACATAACCTAAAGTAGAAGAAAAACATCAGATTTTGCAGGAACCAGCTATACAGCTAATATCAGTTATATGTATAAATAATTTTATTTTTACTCTATACGGTAGTGATATTATTTTGAACTTCTGTTTTGTAGACACCTTGCCAGTTTTACGACCATTTACATATACGTATTCTCTGGACTGTGACATCTCCAAAATCACCATGGTCTTTACAGTCTGCAGGTTTTCTGACTTGCTGAGTGCGCTCTCTTCCACCTTCAAACTAATAATTGAAAACACATATCAGCATGGACCATGATCTGGACCATCCACAACACTCTTATCTCCCTGCATATATAGAGTCAATAGCTTCTGCTTTGATAAAAAGGGTTAACTTGAGAGATACGACCCTAGACTAACCCATTGCAACTAGAACTGGTAGCATAGTTCAGCATAGCACAGATCACTGTAGGTAGATATTCGCTACCAGGGTTAACAATTGTCTTCTTTGTACACTAGAGACAATATCCTTAGTACTTAATACAGCTGGTAAAAAGAGCTAAGCAAACCACTCATCAGATTGTTCCTATATGAAAGACACACCCATTATCTTAATATCAGACCAGTTTATAAACCTTCCTTGCTTACCCTTTTAAAAGTTTGCCACTGTAAATTGCAAGATCATTTTGCAGTTTCCCCATGCTTTTCCCATGGTCCTACTATACACTTAGCATAGCTTGCTTTCTCTGAGCTTTGGTTATCTATGCTTTACCATGCTTTCACTATGCTTTATTACACTTTTCTATGCTTTTACTATGGACCATTTTCATATGGGTACACAGGTGGTACCTGCCCCCCCCCACACACACTTTCTAACCACCCCATTAACCCCATTGAATGTTGAGTGAAATAAATACTATATAATAAATAAATACTTTAACAAATATCAATGAGATATCTCATATACAAAGTGTAGGCTTGTAATCAAACTTGTTCACCTATGGGTTTAGTACTGTAATATCATAATTTGGACATTGTGTGTGAATACCAAGCCAGATATTAGTCTAATAGTAAAAGATGTAGGATACCTGTAATAACCTTAACATTAGCCCTGCTGTGTTGGTAACAAAAACTCTAGAATACTGCAGAGTTTAAGTACATGGTCTATGCTTCCAACCTCAAATCATCTTAGGACTATGTGTTGTTCTTATTTACTTTACCACAAACTAGGCATGGCTCTCAAAATTAAAAAAAAAACACACTAAAAACAACTGCCCTAAGCTCTGTGAAGAAGACTAATCTGAGAGTTATAAGTGTTAGTTAGGCTTGTGAAATAAATCGTGAATCATCTGTTATTAACTTGATTGGCATATATTGAGGGGGTGCGATGTTCTGTTGTTAGACTAATTAAGGCTTAATAATTATCCTCCCACAAAGACAAAATAATTGCCAGTTTACTTTTTATTACTATTTTCACTTCAGACATCTGCAAACACGGACCTTTCCAGTATCAGCGGTTAGCAAGGCAACCGACATAAAATTGGAGAAGTCTCGTCTACTGAGCCTCAGAATAGAAGAAGGTGTCAGCACATGTGTTAGCCAGTGTGTGGTAAAGGTTGCAAGCTTGTCAGGAAGTCTTTCTGTTTGGGGTCATGAGTGGTATCCATGGTGATGATGATAGCCTTGACCTTTAGTGCCTAAGCTAACCCTGGTATCAACAGTGCAAAGCATCAATCCTTGTCTGTGATAACTCCTTTGCACAAGCTGTTAAAAACTGCAGTACATTGAGTCTAAATTGTACAGTAACCAATTTCAGTGTCAACCAGTAACTAGATGTAGGAAAGGCATTGGCCCATTCTTTATTGTTTACAAGATAAGTTATGCTGTACTTAATTCTGAGATGCTAGTAGACATTTTAAAACTGATTTTTCAAAGAGCAATATACTCTGCCTGACCATTGTTTTAGGACCTGGAGTTGGCATTTCCCAGGTGTGGGGCATGTTCTCCTGGTATATCCTGGGTCTCTTGATTACTCTGGAAGGATGAACAAATGCTGTAGTTCACTTTAGCTTTACTGCTGAGCATGTCTACCCAACAATGCTGCCCTTGTACCCTGATGTGAATGCCACTTTCAAGACGATAATTCAACCATATGGTCAGAATAGGGTGCGAGTGGTTTGAGGAGCATGACAGAGATTACAGTCGTCTTCCATGGCCACCACATTCTCTGGATCTCAATCCAATTGAGAATGTTTGGGGTGAACTTGATCGACCCATTCGTCATCAAGATTCTCTGACTAGATCCGGAAATGTAATTTAATATTCTCATGGAAAAGGAAAATACTGTATTTAAATGTATTAAATTCTGTGTGTTCATGTTTTAAAAAAAAATTCCTCAGACAAAGGTGTTTCTGCAGCAGCACATTCTGTCTGGATTTACTTAGTTATAAGTTATGAAGTCATGAAACCCAAGACCCTTGGTGTTCGGTTCAAAAGTTTTGTAACCCCAAGATAAATACCAACTGTGGTTCTTTTCTGAAAGGTGGAGGGAATAAGAGTGTTAAACAATATTTCTCTTGGCTGCTTTATGTTAGTTTTCCACCATCATGTCACACTATTTCTTTAATAGTGTACCTGTTTGCTATTATTTAGTTTATCATTTGACTTGTACTTCAGTGTTTTTATACAGATTTCATTACCAAGGCTTGTACAGCACTTAATGTTCTCTGTTGCTGGTCTCCAATAATGTCAGACACTCTTCAGAATAATCATATTTAATGAGGGAAATCGAAAACGGTTGTTTAGACACACTAGGCCTGTCTGTCCCCATGGAGTTTTGCATAGGCCCAAGTAAATTCCATGTTTTTCTCTAAGCCCTGGGTGGTATAGTTCTTTGATGAGAGCAGCCCACAGTTGTTGAACTGTTTCTTGGCCCACCCCTTTCCCCTATTGGACTTTTTGCTCTTAGTAATTTTAACACCAGGTGGTACAATAAAGACAAGGTTACAATCTCTCTTTTCACACTGTTGAGTTCTTGAATCTGCTTTTGCTTTAACTACATTAACTAAAATATACTATCCCACACTAGCGCAGGTTTCTCTGGGCAACATGTATAATATAAGTGGCAGTGTCATTATGATAAATCCAGTGTTTAAGAGTAAAGTGAATTGACTGATCTCCTTTTCTCAAATGACCCTTACAAATTACAAATACTAGGAAATAAAAGAGAACCAACGTGCAATGTTAGGCTTAGGACAAACATAGGAGGCTGCACTTTACCAAGGTACCACAAACAAATATATACTTTAACAGCACCTTTCTGTAGTCTAGTGTACTCCTACTGTGTTTTCTCACACACCAACCCAGACACAGTGGCAACAGCTACAGTCAGGCACAGAGCTGGCTTCCCCTCTCAGCTCTGAGAGCCAACCAGCACACCTCAATCCTGACCTGAAGATGTCCTGTCTGGCATTCAGTCTCAATACAGGCAGAGACTGCTAACTGTGCCAAATTGTGTTGTTGATTGAATAGTTTGAGACACCAACTTTATTGCAAAACAAGATATTAATATCAGCAGCATTGTCTCTTATGCCCAAAACAGCTGTCTAGTGCTCAGGGAACACTTGTCACATCACGCGATCAAGCTAATTTTGTGTCTCTAATTCAGGGTGATGCCAAATCTAATCGGTTAGACAAGACCTGATAACATGGCCAGGCAATGGAACCACCCTGTTTCCATGTAATGGTCTATTTCAGCAAACCAATCTTTCCTCTAATTTCTAGTGACGATCATGACTCAAATCAAACCAAACACCACAAGATCTCTGTTTAGTTTTTCTTTCAGTTTCCTTTTTTTAAACCAACACAATCCCTCCAGATGAAAGGATCACAGTGTTCTTTAAAGTAATGTGTCTTGTTAAAAAACAAACAGACATTTGATGTTACAAATATACAGTGACATGGATCATTAAAATATCATGATCTGTAAAATAGGGGTAATCAACCTGAAATCTAAAATTTTACATGATTTCAAATTAGCAGTCCTTTTATATCATAGTAAGCAATACTGTTGTGGGCTTAATGCAAGTCAATAGCAGGGTATTCACTCACCTTGCAACTGTTAATTACATTTGAATTCCAAAGACTTTTTTCAGAAACCCACAAGGAAGCAATAACTTTTTTATGTGATCATAATTGTTTGCTGTTCATTGATACTCCTCTACTTTTAAAGCTGAACATGTCTAAATGCTTTGGCTGATGGTGCCTTTTTTCGAGGCAATGTTTATTCAAAAATACATATTTTGTAGCAGGATAAAGTATCAGTTATTTCATCAAATACAATGTACATAAACAGTAATGACCGAGGATCACCTGACTTCCATTGATAAAAATACATTTGGAAAATCTATTGTTATCGTAATGTTGCCTGTGTCCCCAAGCACAGTGTGAAGAGTCTTATCGTTTTACAACTTTAACCAAATGTGAGGCCTTGTTTTTATAGCCTCTTACTGACTTGAGTGTTTTTATGACTCTCAAATTGCAGGCCCTCTTAGTTTACAAACATGCATTTGTTTTTGTATATTTCTTCTGAATATATAGTCAAACTGTTTTTTTGGTTTTTTGCCAATGTGTAAATCAGCAGGTTGTAATTACCATCAGCGTTGTAAATGCTAAGCAATGTCTTAATTGTGTTTCAGCTTGATGCATTGTTTTCCCTGGAACCATGGCAGAAGTTTTATTCTGTCTGCTAAGCAGGCAACCTAGACAAAGTGGATGAAATATGAAATACTTATTGTTGGATAATGTATATACATTAATTGTGTCAGTCTTAGTTATTCACATTTACATTCATACATTGTAAATAGAAGATATTAAGACAGTTTAGTTTAATTTGTGCATTTGTTGTAAATAGATATTATTTGGGGTACTACTGCACCTGCGCAATACATTTTTAGGGGCTCCCGAGTGGTGCATCCAGCAAAGGCACTCCATGTGGATGTACCCTATAGTCTGGGGATCACAGGTTCAAGTCCAGGCTATGTCACAGCTGACCACAACTGGGAGCTCCCAAGGGGTGGCACACAATTGGCCAAACATTGCCCAGGTAGGGAGGGCATAGGTCAGCATGGGGAATCTACAGTTCACCACATATCAGCAACCCCTGTGGCCAATAGGGCATCTGTGGTTCTACAGTGGAGTCTCCAGATCTGTGTTGTCCTCCAGTAAAAAAATTGGAGATGACTAAATTAAAAAATGTTTTTGCATGTTTTTCATGGAAAGATCTATTCAAGGAGAATAATACTATAACAATATATTTAGTATTATTTAGCTTCATACCCAGTTATTCTGCAAAGTCTGTAGTCTTAGTCAAAGTCTTAATCTGTATAAGCGGGCAGTGTACATTCTTTATTTGGCAAGTCTATCTCACACTGTTGAGGGTACTAACCAAATTGTTTGTCTATTTGACTTAGTTAATTATCTGTTTTGCACTACCTTCTAATTTAAACTTGCTCCTCAAAAGCTTTAAAAACCTGGATTTGCAGACAACCAACTGTAATGATGAGTGACATTTTCCAGGTATTTAATGACAAACAGCTTTACTCAGCAAATCTCTTGTTCCAAGAATATTAAATTGCGATGAGACATGATTCAGTAATCAGTAGGTTGCCAAAATGTGAATGAAACATAACCACCCAATACAAATTTGGCTATGATACAAGCACAGTACAGCACAACCAAGGCACCAAAAATAATTCTGATCCTATATTGTTATCAAGACTCTAGCCAGCCATGGGCCTTGATTAAAATCGTACTAATAATTATTAATTTAGGCTCTTTTACACATTGCAAAATAAAATGCATTTCATCCTTATATGCATACATTAAAAGTCCCACTGATATCTATAGCCTCTGTGTTCTTTAAAATATTTTACTGTCATTGCAGACTACAGTGCCACTAATATTATTCCAATATTCTTAGTTTTTGGTTCCAATCTTAAACCTTATATCTAAAAGGATCAGTTGTGTAAAAAAGTCCCTGTATTGCATGTAAAAAATTCATACTCTATGTAAGGCATTTGAATGGGGGGAAACTTAATGGAGGGAGAGTGACATGAACAGGAGTGATATTAAACAGGTTTGATCATTGAATAAAAGGAAAATAGCAGATGCTTTAGAAAGGTGAACTTTCTACAAGGGATTCAACATAAAACACAAATGACAATCACAGATAAGAAAGTGACACAAGTAAATATGTGCAAAGCGAAAATGTGAATTCTATATAAAATTGAAGGTTAAATCTCTATAAAATCATTCTGCATTCTTCAAATGGCAGTTACCTGCTGATATTCCCACAATAAAACCTCACTCAATATATAGGTAATGGTGATTCAGCATGGCAGGATCCACATGGATGGAAAGGTCTAGTTACATTTAATCAAAGTCAAATATAAAAAAGAGTGATATTTCAACAGTGCAAATATTAAAATTGGCAGTGCTCTATTGAGAATGCTAATATTCCTGCCATACTCTGCACTTCACCTCATACATCAGGGGCCCTATTTATAAAATAAGACTTTGAGGAAGTTGTACAAATGCATACAGTAATGACCCCTGCAATGAATGGCATTGTTATTCCCCTGAGCGGCTTGTAATCAGGGTTGGTGAAATGTTTAAACAATGGGGTGAAAACATCCAGGTTCTTGGTCCATAGCCCAGGTCAGAATTCAATCAAGCTTTGCTGGTTTGAGTTGAAAAGGTTAGTATAGGAAATGAGGTTGACTAGCAATTAAATATTCAATTGTTGAATATCAAATAAAAAACTATATGGATTATCTTAAATCCTGTTTAAACTTGTTCACTGCCACTGTTTCACTAGTTTGTAGTGCTTCCTTCAGTATCTCAAATGTTTTTTTTCTGTCTGCTTTTCGCTTGTTGGCTTTTTAAAACAAAGCCATACTATCGTTCTCTCTTATAATACAGAAGGCTGATTAAATTCCAATGAAACATCGAAATATGTTTTTGATGATGGCACTTAAAACACACTCTTTTAGCCTTTGATGGCTGTCAGATTATCCCTGATAGTACAATGAATAATAAAGACTAAACAAATGATCTATACCCATTATTGATCCAGCCCCAATAGGTGATATGGATAGTCTTTCTTTTGTATAGTTGGTACAAGCTATGACAAGTTGTCTAGATTAGGCTGTGATAAATCTAACCGAAGGACAATTTTAATAAAGAAATGCTAAACTGGTGCCAGTATGAACTTTATGATGGAAAGTTATGTGATTGCTAGCACTGTAATAGTAAATTCAGACAGCTAAATAATGCATTGAGTCTCTCTAACCACAGGGTGTCAATGCTTATAGGCATCACTGTATCACTTTATTGGGGTTTGTTTTGAAGGTTAATGTTAGGTTCAGAATACATCAGTATACAAATGTGTATTCATTTGGAGATATTTAAATGAATGCAATCTTACTTTTGGGTATTTATTTTATTTAGTCTAAAATTCAGGTTATGCTAAAGTAAGGGATTTTTTAAAATATAAAATATAACAAATTCGTTTATCTGAAATACACTGCAGATGTGTTTTATTTCACACAGCCAGTGGTGTAGGAACAAACAGGGCTCAAGATAGGGTCAGCTTGCACACACAGCCAATACTGACATTTGAGTCAAGTGATTCATTATATAGATAGATATTTATAAGCAAAACCACCATATTAAAATAATTCTGTCTGGTAGAATGTTGTTGTTCAAATTCTAATTGAATGTAGAATTGGATACATGATGCATTTTTAAGAATAAAAAAAAAGAATTTAATTGGCTGCCCAGAATGTGGTAGGTCCATAGTGATTGCTGCTGTACAAGCGCCCCCTATTTATTAAAATGTGCATTGCATATAGTATATGTCTCAAAATATCTTATATATATATATATATATATATATATATATATATATATATATATATATATATATATATATATACACACACACACACACACACACTTCTTATCATCCCATTCAACTTTGTTACGCAAAAGTACAATTAACTTTTCATGGTTGAGAGAGGTGTGTATATCATATATATATATATATATTATATATATATATATATAATATATAGATATATATTATATATATTATATATTTGTAGCCGGTTATTTAAGTTCTGTAAAGTTGCATAATTTATATTACATACGTTAAACTAATTTAATATATTGAAAATCATGGTACATATATGCTATGTATACAATGATAACCCATAGAAAAAGTAAAATTGTGCATTAGAATTTAGCATGCTATAAAGCTATGAAATATGAATATGCAAAAGGAAACATGACAACAATACATACCATAAGATTTACATTTATTATACTTTCAATAATTTTTGGGCATATATCAATAACTTTCTTTTACAAATTAAACATATTTGAGACATATTTCGTACATTGGAAAAACGGCATAAGTGAAAGTGCTTGCGTTTATTTATTTTCTTTTTTTTTTTAATGTCAAACATCCTGTGACTCCCCTTACAGACGAAAAGAATGTAAAAATGTAATGAATACAAAAGTCTGCAATATTTTAAATACAGTGTATATACACTTACAAACGCAGACAGCAGGCTGTTCCAAATAAGTATCCACCACTGACAAAAACAAAATAACAAACACTTTTATAAAATGTAAGCGAAAGTGCAATACTAACATGACATATAATATACATGTACATGTAATATATATATGTATATATCTATTATATATATATATTTATATATATATAGGCTATATATATATATATATATGAAACCTATTGAGATAGCTGTATAGGGTAATACCCGCATATTGTGTGTTTAAAAAAAAGATAAAATACAATGAGCTTATTTGCCATATTTTTAGACCCAATATAGTGCATATATAGTTTCATTATTAACTGTCTATTTGAAGCAGATTTACCACAGTATTGCAGCTGAGTTTCTGCCCAGTACTTGGGCACATTATTAAATCCTATATTTTGACCAGGTCACGGATTGCCTTTCGGGTGGGAACGCTGAAAGAATCTCAAACTGAAACTGCCCAGCTTTACAAATATACTTCCTAAAGACGGGACACCTGTAAAAATGAAAGGATCACGTCTTTTAAGCATGGCGAGGAATAATTATTGTCTTTTATAAAAAAAATATATATATATTTTATTGTTGTTAACAAAAGACAACAACACAAGTTGAAGTCGTGGACATCAATATGTTAATAAAAAAAAAAAAGTAACATACAGACTTGCAATGTTTAAAAGGCACAGCGCATATTTTTTGTGATGGTATGTTTAAATGCAAAACAAACAAATATAACTGCTGCACAAGCTAAGGACACACATTACGCATTTTTACATTTGTATACGGTACGAAGCATTTATACCTCCAATTCAACACTTACGTGTTAAAAAAATAAGCTTATTTTTGTACAAAAGGCACAGATATTTATATCGCAGCTGCCTGGCTCGCTCTTTTAAATAAAGTTTGAGATTCTGTCAGAGCTTTAGTTCACTACTAAGACCCAACAGAAAACATTGTACCAGCTAGTTCTGAGTCCCAGAGTTTTTTTTTTTTTTTAAGTCCATTTTTTACGCACAGTTCCCCATGGCTTTGACCAAGGAACCGTCAGGAAGTTGCCTGAAGATCCCTCTCAATGTATCCAGTTCTCTGGTGAGGTGTTCTACCCTCTTGCGCAGTCTTTCGTTATCAGTTGCGAGCTCCATCACTTTATGCTGGGTTTCCACGTTCCTTATCTTCGCCTTGTCCCGGCTCTTCCTCACAGCAATGTTGTTTCGCTCTCTCCTAAGGCGATACTCGCCGCTGCTCTTGTCAACGTGTTTTTTGCCTTTGCCCCTGTCTCCACCGCCCATCATCTTTATCGACCCCCCAGGCAGGTGATTCTGTTGGTGTTGAGGACTCGGCACGGGGGTAGGTGGAGGCGTCGGGTGGCCGGGTTGAAGATGCATAGTGGTCTGTGCACAATGCGCGACCTGGTATTGGAGATGCGGTAGATGCTGTTGGTTGTGAGGGTGGCGGTGGTGATGGTGTGGGTATAAAGGCGGCATTGAAGCTTGGTTGGCATCTTCATCTTCCCCGGGCTCCCGTTTGATTGCCACGGGTCGGACTCTGGAAGGGTGGTCATAGATGGGCTCCAGCTTAGAGGAGTCCAAATAACTAGCCATGCAGCCAAACGCTTGTTGGTGACCGCCTGGTGCACTGGTATTGGCCCCGTTGGGGTACTCGAACTCTCCGCTCGCCAGCTTGGATTTCTCTTGCTTAGAGCTGTTGTGGAATAAGTCAGCCAAAAACTCGTCGTTAAAGGCTGCAGGGTCAATGTAGGCGCTAATGTCTATCGAACTTTCGTTCTCGCAAATTTCGTTGAGATCTCCAGCTGCAGGATTCTCTTTGTAGCCGTAGGTACTTTGCTGGTTGTGGGGTAGGCTTGTCATCAGGGGCCTCGGGTCGACCTCGTAGAAGTTGGGTTGCTCCATGGGTTGCTCCATGGAGTATCTAAAACCCACCACACATGGTGAAGAGCTCCGGGAATCCAGCTTGTTAAAACTACCGAAGAATGCCGTGTTGGCTGAAGAAACAGGCTCAGTCTAAGCTTATTTGCTTATTTGCCTGAAAGTGGTGTTCTTCAAGACAGTTCAAATGTGGACTGTCGCAGGAGAGCTGCATTAAAGTCCTTTAAGGCAATGAAGCGCTTCCCAGTCCCTAGTCTGTATTGCCTTAGTTATGCTTTGCTTGAACCTCAACTAGCACAACTGATTTACTCTCCCAACTCTGATATTATTTATACTTACCGGAGAGGGTAGGCTTTGACTATCTGGGTCCTAGTGCGCATAGAGTTCTGACTGTAGCGCAGTACGAATTACACGATTGGTACATTCATAGTTGTACTATACTCCAGTGTACTCTGTACTATGATAGCTTTAAAAAAAAAATCATGGAAAAATTGTAGATTCTAAATTATAGTTATACACGCTAAACAAACATGTTTTTAAATAAAGCAAGTGTTCCTAATTAGAAGTACAAAGGGAATAAGTAACTCTCGATCTAAACTTTCAATAAAATACACTATATATAGATATATATATATAATATATATACATATAGAACCTATAATATATATATATATATATATATGTGTGTGTGTGTGTGTGTGTGTGTGTGTGTGTATGTGTGTGTGCGTGTGTGTGTTTAGTTTAAAACCATTAAACTAAACCCATGACTGTTTATTTTAACTTCGTATGTTTGTATGTATTTTTCTTTCTTGCACCCATATACTATTAATGTATCTCACAAATCTATAATGTATTTAGTTATATTTCCCATTAAATTACTTTATTTTGTCACTGCATGATTCACCGAATATATTCTTAAATCATATTTTACACATATATCAATATTTATTTATTTCAAATCAATATTGAAAAAAATGTCAATATAACATATGTGAACAAAATCTAAATATAAGATCATTTCTTTTATTATTCTTGTTTTCCTCTTGCCGTAATATAAAGTATATAAATGTCAATTTTATCACTGACAGATAATATAGGGTATTAGGACCTGGCATCTTACTTCTTGTTGGCAAGTTGCCAGAAAGCCTGAAGGGTGAAGTTACGTTGTAGGATTTCACCTACAACTGCCCTTACAAAACGTACCTGCCAAAAAGTATTGGCACACCTACAAGCAGAAAAGTCTCGAAAACTACAAAACTGCATATAGCAGTAACTCCAGTGGCTTTTGGAACACTGGAATTATATTATATAAAACTCAGAATATATTGCATTTTAAGGATTGCATTTTTAAGGACGTTTATCGTTGACTGAAATAAATCCTATATGTAAATAAATAAATAAAAACGATATTGTTTTTATTTTGTTTGCGTCTCTGTAGGGTGGGTGGGGGCTGGGGTTGCATTAAACGCTGATTTAACATTACATCAAAACAATCAAACAGAAGTAACTGAATTCATAACTTTCATGTTTTGTAAAATAAAAAATTGATATAGGAAAAAAGCTATTCTAGTTTTAGTTAAGGACTTTTGTAGGTTTTTGTATCCTGGTTTCCTCTCAAAGAACTAAAAGACCGTCCATTTTAATAAATAGAATATTTGTTGCAGCGCGCCGTAACCAGGTAACTCGTGAGTGGGAGCGCGGGATGAAGATAGGATCTGATCAATTTAATCGACTCGCTTTATTTCAGGTGTTTGCCTTTCCCCGCTGATACATTTCCCGTGTCTTCGCATGCAGCCTGTCTTGCCTGACAGATCTTCTCACGATGAGACCTGTAGAGGCGAGCTACTTTCGACTTAAACGTGACTTCTGAGGTGTACTTGGTGTTCCATTTCATCAGCTCCTCTCACAGGCTGTGAATTATTTCTGATTAGATAAACGACTGCTGCCAGCATTCAATAGTGCACCCGCGGTTCTTTATCTGACAGAGAACAAACCAAAAATAAAACGTGGTATTACGACATAAAAAGAAATACTAATACACAAAAACCATAATGTTACAGCTTGTGTCTTTCACAGCATCCTACAGTATATTTTGTATAATATATAATTAAATAAGAATCATTTTAAAAATATAGCTTGGGTGTGTTTAGATTATTTGTAAAATCCGTATTATTGTAGCTAGACGTTTTAGATATATTAAAGTGTTACAACATGTGTTTATAATTGCTATCTAACAGTTTTTACATATAGCAACATATACCAAAATACATGGCATCATTGAAATAAGACCAGCTCAATCAGGATCAGTGAGAAAATGTGTTATCTTTGTAATACAGTGACTAGCCTACACGATGCATGGGTCTATTTGGAATGCAGAAAGTAGAATGGGGTGTTGAAATGCAGCCTGAGCCCTGTCACAGACTCCTGCCTAATCCTGCCCTATCACTGATCTCTAAGGACTTGGATGGAAAGGTGAAATCCTGGAAACCACAGGCCTGAGCGCTTGATGCAATACCTGCAGGAAGCCTGGCATGAATGTGAAGTGGACTGATCGGATTAGTTGTTATCTCAGAAGACACTAATCTGTTTTTCCTTCATTTTGCACAGGGTCCCCAAAAGTAACAGCGAGCAAAGAATTAGCCAAAACGATGGTCTACTTGAGTAAGGGGAATATATAACCAATTTTAATACACTTCTTTAAAAGGCAATATACACCTGTTAATTTTCCAAGGCTAAGTAATAACTAAGTATTAGAATGCAGGCTCACTAAAGCAGTTAATTCAAGAACAGTATATAGTGCAAATGTGCCTATTAGTTTATTATGTTAAGTTTTAACTCAGAATGTATGATTGGATGTTTAAAATAATGGATTAATTCCCTCAGTTTCTTCTTTTATATGGTGTATATTGGTTTATTACATCTTCTAGTCAGTTTAGCATATTATGTATTAATTTGGTCATTTATCTATTTCAACTGCTCAGTACTTTACATATGTATTCAAAAACAAACTGATGTTTCCACTCAGTACAAACCTTGTACCCACATTAAGGCATCCATGTTTACTGATACGAGTAAATATGTTGCATAACTTAATTAGCTTTGAGTGAAGATTATTACTTTTGTTTTCATTCATCTTTACATTAATTTTTTCTGAGAAGTGCATGTTTTTAAAAACTAAAAATGTAGCAAAACAAACCACAAAACACATCAACAACAACAAAACTTGCCTACCATGAAAGCACAACTTGTTGGCACAAGCCCTTTTAGCTAATTATTTCTGTGTCGTGATGACATTTAGCTCAATTGGTTCAGATAGGGAGCAGTCTCTTGTTTTACAAGGCATTTTATAGATCTTAATGAAGTTATTTCTTTACTTATGAATGAGCTGGTGTCTAACTTAATTAACTTTGCAGATGGAGGGACTGTTTGAGGAAGGAGCCATATTGTTGGCCTTCAATTATCAAACTGAAGAAAACAGCAGGTACAGCACCATGCTCCACCTTTCAAATGCCAGGCAACATGAACGGAGTATGTGGTTGTTTACAGAAGGAACATTGCACGTACTGTGCTTCACTTACACAGCAACTTGATCTGTGTTTGGGAATATCACTTATATTCTTCTTTGTTTCCTTTTCTGTTTCAGTCATCGTATCTCAGTGATTTTTTAAAAACCCTCTACAGAGCTTTCAGAATCAGGTCTGATCTCCAAGTACAGCTGGTACACCATTAAAATGTCCCCCTGCAACACTGTTGAACTCTTACTAATTCCTTATGAATTTTGTTAATTTATAATGTTAAAATAGGTTTAAAAAAACAAACACACAAACATGAAAATGGCTTTGTGAATACCCCCTAACCCTGCGGAGGATTTAAAGCAAACGAAAAAAAAAAAAAAAAAAAAAAAAAACATATATAAGAAACAACAAAAAGAACAAATGTGTTTTTTCTTACATCTCGAGTGCATAGTTGCTCGGGAACCGGTTTATGGTTACACTTTGGTATACCATATTTCCTTTTTAGGTTAGGCATGAGTCTGAGAGCTCTGTTGAAAAGCTGTTTCTGCCTAGCCCCATAGCTCAACACATTTGACAGCCTCTGATTGAGTGACAGACCCAAGATCAGATCAGGATTGAGGTGCTCTTGCTTGCAGAGCTGCGAAGGGATATTCTTCTGGCAGCGCCTGTAACCCGTGTCATTCTCACACATCTTTTAAGAGGGCTAAAGAAAAAAATAATTCTTGCTAAAATATTTGTCTAATTTCATAAGATTTATTTCTAGTTTTACGATAGTGCTTCAAAAAAATAAATAAATTAATGTAGTAGTCTGCAATTATTTTTATCGTTTTTTTCCTCCCAATTTGGAATATCCAATTATTTTTCAGTTCAGCTCATGCTACCACCCACGCTGGCTCGGGAGGGTGAAGACAAACACATGCTGTCATCTGAAGCGTGTGCCATCAACCGACCGCTTGTTTTCACACTACAGACTCACCATGCAGCCACCCCAGAGCTACAGCCTAGGAGGACAACCCAGCTCCAGAGCAGCTTACAAGCAAGCCTGCAGGCGCCCGCCAGACTTACAGGGGTCACTGGTGTTTGGTGAGCCGAGGACACCCTGGCAGAGCTATAATTTTTAGATACCATCGTAAAACTTGAGGAAGGTTCGATTGAGGCTGACCTGTTCTGTAAACCTACTGACATGCACCAGTATTTACACATGTCCTCTGCACATCCAATACACACTAAAAGGGCAATCCCAAAGGGTCTAGGAATAAGAATATGAAGAATATGCTCTAAAGAAAGTGACTATGTAAAGCAAAGAAATGTATTAAAAACAAATCTTAAAAAAGGAGGATACAAAGAATTATAGAGACAGAGTTAAGAAAAGTGGATAAACTACAAATAGAGTCCCATTAGTAATGACTTACTCTAAACTTTTATTCAATATTTGTAAGATCGTGCGGAAACACTTGCGGATTCTACATAATTCAGAAAAATTGAAAAAAGTATTTCTTAAGGCCCCAGTTGTAGAATTCAAAAGAGAAGCTAATTGAGGTGATATTTTAGTTCACAGTAAACATAAAAGAATAATTGACAGAATAGGTTCTACAAATACTTGCACTAGTACATGTAAAGTGTGTAAATACATGGACAAAAGTAAAAATATAATTAAACATAAGAACAACATATATCCATTTAAAAATAATACCTACTGTAAAAATTACAATGTTGTTTATGAAAAAACAAAAAAAAAAAAAAAAATATATATATATATATATATATATATATTATATATATATATATATATATATATATATATATATATGTTATACTGGAAAAATAACAACCTCTGATTGGTTAAACAGCAATTTGTCGTAGATGACTGTGCACCTATATAGCGGCATATATACCATGGTTGCATTACTATCGGTAACATTTCACTACTGAATAAGTATTGCGTCCACTACATTCTAAATTCCATGACAAACTGCCATTTTATTTGTTATTAGTTACAAAACCAGAGCCAAAAATGAGTGGCATTTCACCTATTTCCTTTAATATACTCCACATAACTGGTACAACACCAACTTTCTGAGTGAGGACTGCAGTCCATCTGAAAAAAAATAATAAGTGCACCAGCAAGAGTAGACACATAACAGTAGATGAGGAACAGTTTAATGAAATAGAAGAAAACTAAAATTGAAAAAAAAAAACACAAATAAAAAAATAATAAACTACAGCACGGGCTGGTTAATGCACTTGAAGAAAAAAATATTGACATTCATTTTATGGAAATAAGTCCAAAAAAT
The DNA here is from genome assembly GCF_017654505.1 of Polyodon spathula. Lineage (NCBI taxonomy): Eukaryota > Metazoa > Chordata > Actinopteri > Acipenseriformes > Polyodontidae > Polyodon > Polyodon spathula. Next base: position 32,658,852 of record NC_054546.1, on the reverse strand, counting down.
CTCAACATAAGGGAAGTTCAACTGAGGACCAGTATTCAGTCTCCAGTTTTAACATCTCTGCTGACAGTCAGTTTAAAACCAGCAATAATGTATTCCTGTCAGTCAGGAAAACTCTTAAAAAAAAGCAGGTAACAACAAGGCCAGACACCACCCCCTGAATTACTGACCTGGATTTTAAATGTCTGCGGGAAAGTAAGGTGTTGTCCCCTGACACCGTGGTCGGATTGGTATGTAAACTTCGATCGTCAACTTAATCTGGCACAATTTGAACGCGAGGGTGTCCGACAACTAACAAAAACATATTTTGATATCCAAAAGGATGAAAACGTGCTAGACTATATATGCCTTGCATATAACGAAGTCACTTCAATATCCGGCTTCAGTCTCCATCACAACTGCTCCTTAATTCCTTAGTGACATTTGAAACTGTCCTTCAACGCAGCTTGTCAGTCCTCCAGTTAACAGTGAGATGGCACTTTTGTCGATGCAGAAATTCAAAATAACCTAAAGTGTGCAATTTATTTTTAATAAACAAACAATTAATTAAATTAAATTAAATTTGGGACTATATTACACCGTGGATGTATACACAATAAGTTTCTGGTTTAGTCTTAATTTAAATGAGTTTTAATTAATTTTAGTTATTTTTTTTCACACAAATGACAGGTAGCCATGTTAAAACCACTTCGGGCCGCGCAGTTCTGATGATATACCACTTCTGGGGTGGTTATCATCACCCCAGGCATGGTATATATCATGGGAACCGCACGACCGTCGTGGTTTATAACTCACTCACTCACACACACATTTTATAAACTTTATTTTACAAAGTACAATGAGGTACACAACTAACCCCACCTGCAGCAGTTCAATTAGGACAGCAGTTCAATCTAAAAGGACATCACAGAGGAGCATTATAGGAGAGCCTGTCAGAAGAAATCAACCACCAACACTAGGAATAAAAAGGGCAATCTGTCTGATTGATGCTGGTTGTGCTGTATTGGTGGTTTAGAAGGTAACACTATAAGAATTTGTTGGCAATATTATTACATGTTGGCCTGGAACCCACATAACTGAAGGTATTTCTTTCAGATTTTGTGAGCGATGACCCTTCGTTTAAAGGTGTGCTGATCACATTATGGAGATTTAGTCAGGTGGGCACATGCTTTTGCACCTGCTTTCTGGAATAATGATGTACTGTTCTTTTAAATACTATTGTGATTTATATTTACATATTTACTGAATATTAGCAAAACATACATTACACACAAAAAGGCCAAATACAAATGTATTAGAATTATGTGTGAAACTGAGCACGCATCAGAAGACATTATTGTATGCCAGCATCTGTGTGCGGTATTGCACTTGCAGGCGTTCAATGCACATTTCAACAAGTATAGGGTTATTAATCCTGAACCAGTGAATACTACAGTGTGACACTAGATATCGAAATATTGAGACAGTACAAGATTGCCCACAACGCAGTATCGGTGTGGAAGCAGTTTAAATTAAACAGAGCACTGGTAATTAATGTAAGGTGCAGTAAAACGTGAGTGACATCAATTAAACAAACCTGCCCAGTACCAACCAGCATTCACAACACTCCCGCAAACGCTGTTGTTACTGTGGCTGAATACTTTATGCGCTGGATTATTCTTCTACAGCTGTGCTGTGGGATTGGCTCCCTCACTTGCATCGCATGATGCGTATTGACACGCTCTGCTCATTGGTCCAACGGGTAGAGTTCCCCAATGTTGAGAGAGATTTCGCAATACTTAAGGCAGCAGTACTAAACAGCACAAAAAGGCTTTTAAAGCAAATACAATTGTTTCAGCTTCGGTTTAAATTGAATTCAATTGACTAATTTATCAGGTAAGGAATGTAATTATCATTTTTATAAATGGTTCCATCTAGTGTTGTATATAATACGGTGGTGATAGAAATGCGAAGTCTTCTTTGGTTCAGTCACACAGTACAGTTTCCTCGGATTTTACTAGACTGCGTATATGGTGTATATTTATATTTAAGTATACGTAGTTGATTAGGGTACGATTGTTTCTAAATCGGCTAATGTCTTTGTTAGTTCAGTTGTATTTTAGATGGCATTTTGAATAAAGTTTAGCAAAGGCCGGACGAATCCTACCGGTGGGCGTATCCAAAACAAAGTCTAGCATTCACAGCTATTCACAGTCGTTCATTTTTAATAGCTTAAAAACAAGTATATTTTCCCATTTTCCCCTCTAGAAAAGTGTGTAAGTGTGGCCATTCGTACTGAGAGAGACTTTCTGCATGTTCACCTGTTAATATTCGTTTAGAACATACGGGAGTTTCTCGTGTACTCTGCCGCTGTGAAAATGGTGCGGTGTTCAGGGAAAAATGCATGATGCAATCACAGGCAACACATTAAAAATAGCACACAAGCAGCCTGTCCAATGCCGTGTCACACACGCTTCAACTCGGGGAGGAGTGGTTTTGGCTGTATTGTGGGTGCTTGTTGTTGTTGTTGTTGTTGTTGTTGTTGTTGTTGTTTTTAAATAACATTAGGTTTCTTGTAATAATTAAAATAAATAAACACGAAACGTCATTGTTCCACAATGACAATAACTAGTGCCATAAGAAGAGGTTGTTGATAGTTCAGACCCTTTTGAATTTAGTGTTCAGCTGCATTTTGCAAGGGAGAACGAAAAAAAAAAAAAAACGCATTGGAAAGTACAAGTCAACTATTTAAACTAAAAACTGAGTCTGCTGCCAAAATGACGAGCATTTTTATTTATTTATTTATTTTTAAGCGAGTGTATAATAAAATTCTATTTCCACATTATATTAAGTGTAGTGATCTGAAGTAAATCGAACTTTTAGGGCAGACTGTGATACGAAATTTAAATCCCATAGACAGCAGGGCGTAGATTAGTGTGGTTCATTTTATAAGCATACTTGGCTCACCTGGGATCAGGAGTGCGATTGCATAAACAGAGTAGCTTCCCAGGTAACGCGTTGCCGCATGATTGAGACCAACTGAATGAGATTTAATAATGACTGTTAAGGAACATTATAATCCATTAATTTAGCAGGCTATTATCATACATTATTTTTGCATATAGATAGTGAGAACATATTTCTTTCCTCAGATGTGAAATAGACAAGTGCAGTACAGAATTCAGAATGCCCTAGCTTACTGTACCAATGACAGGCCTGCCTGTGTAATTGATTAAAAGCTTCACAGTGGTTTCTGAAACGTTTTCTAGTTTGGACTTTATTTAGTTGGACCTGACACCCACTATTGAAAATACATATACAGTAAATAGGAAATTGGGCTTAGGAACAATAAAGAAAAAAACACGTAGCAGCCTTTCATCTGACAGAGTTTCAAAATACAATGTATTATAAAAGCCCCAGCCGTTAAGAAGAATAGACGTGGCAGTTTTGAGACCATAATACTTAATTAACTGCACGTTAGGCTACTTTATGGGTTAGTTAGCAATCCAGGATCAGTGCTAATCAGGATCTGTCAAACCAGCCTTACAGTATATGTGTATCTGTTGACCTGTCATTCTTACTCCTGCCACAAATTTGTAAGCAATATATAGCTACTGTATATAATGCTTTGCTTTACAAAAAAGATTTGTTGTACTTTCAGTTTTATGAAACTGAGTCTGGTTAACTTGCAGCAAAGTGGTCAATTAAGGCTGGCCTTGTCTATTCAATTCAGTAAAACTTTTTTTTTGTTTTTGTTTGGACTTTCTCAGCAGGTATAAAACAATATCTATATGTTTAAAGGAAGCGTTGCCAAGAGGTTCTTAGATTCATCAACAAGTATATTCAGCATCTTCAGTCCTTCCAAAATAAAAGTTAGTAAGACAACAAGAAGGTGGTGGAAGCAGACATTTAGCCCAAATGAGCAAGCAGTCACAGCAGAAAACTACTAAAGACCAAAATGGAGTGAGTGTCATCCAGACCCAGGCTCATACAAGTGGTTTGCAGCAAGTCCCCCAGCTGGTGCCAGTCAGTCCTGGTGGAGGTGGCAAAGCCATGGCCCCCAGCAAGTCGAAAAAGGCTGCGGATAAGGAAAGCGATGAATACCGCCAGCGTCGGGAGCGCAACAACCTTGCAGTGAAGAAGAGCCGCATGAGAAGCAAGCAGAAAGCTCAGGATACCCAAGCGAGGGTAAATGAACTGAAGGAAGAAAACGAGCGTTTGGAATCTAAGATTAAGCTCCTCAGCAAAGAGCTGAGTGTCCTGAAGGATTTGTTTCTCGAGCATGCTCACAACCTTGCAGATAACGTGCAGCCGCAAAGCAACGATGGCTCCACAACGGGGCAGAACAACAACAGCAGCAACACTGGGCAGTAGTCAACAAGAAAATTCACGGTATTCATCAAAGTCTTTTGAGACTTATTTTATTCTATAATCTTTTAGTTCTTAAGATATCTTTAGGTGGATTTGGCTAAGGGAATTGTTCTTTTTGTTTTGTTTTTATTTATTTTTTTTTTGCTAAATTGTGCCTCAGTAAATTGACCAGCTGTGTGTTTAGGCTACTGTATATAATAATTTCTGACTTTGCCAATAATGCATATGCAAATGTCTATAGTGTATACTTGCATTTATAAACACAACATGCATAAACTGCTTGCTGTTCTAATTGGAAAAAATGTCCATTGTATATACTGCACTTGATGTTGCTGTGATTAACTGTCCTGGTAAAGGCACCAAGAATAGTTTTTTGTTTTTGGTGATAGTTTAGTTAGACAAATTTATCCAATTTATATAATGAGACAAGTAAATACAAATTTAACCTTGAGTTACCTCTTGGTTCGATGCCAGTGTCATTCAAGCATTTGAAACAATTAAGGCATTTGAGTCTAAGTAACCAACCACATACATTTAAGCCTGATGGGTGCAGAAATCACACCATTTGCCAGGACAGTTCCAAAAACAGAACCATGTTTGTTTTAACTTGTACATTCATTTTGTTTTATTTTTTGTTCTAGAACATTTCATGAACAGATTGAACCTTCTTTTGTTCAGGACTGACATGTTGATGCTCCAGTCAGCCCTGTCACGTTTGCATTTGCACCTTTTATCTTGATTGCAGACTCAAGTTGTTATGTGACCAAAAAAAAAAAAAAAAAAAAACTTTAGTCACTGTCAACAAGTTCATGGAAGTCGGATGTGACTCAGACTTCAGAATGAATTCAGAACGAGTACCAACATCGTAAAAAAATAAAAAAAATAAAAAAAATAAAAAAAATGCATTTGATGCTTTGTTCACATTAAAATAATTTAATATTTTAACATACCGCATATAAAAACCTTTCTTTATCACTGTGTGACAAATTTTGGGGGTTTTGCAACTAGTCAGACAATACAACATTATTATTTAATGCTGTCAGAATGCAAAAATGTAAACCTTGAATTGTAAATGATTACCAGTGTATTCACTTGCTGACTGCGGAATTATGTTCAAATTGGAACTGATGCGTCACAATATTGCAGATCTGGGATTCCATTGAAATTCAGATAGGCAAGACTGTTGGGTCTTCCTCTTGATCAAATATGAGATTTTTCATATGTTTCATTCTCCTGAGCTTTTATCAAAAATTGTTACAAAACCAAAAGTTTCCTTGAAGTATTGGGACAATATTGGTTTACAGTGGGTGGTTAATCTAATAGTTGTGGATTAAATGCTGCTGTTGTTTAAATCATTAAAATAGGTTCTACATAGTTTTACAGACAGAAATACACTAAAGACTCTTGCATGTACTGTTAGATGTTTGCTTTCCTCTACAGAGACAAATATATAATTATATAGAGTTTCTAAGCATGGTGGCATTTTAGTCCTCCACTGTTTAGACTACCGTAACTGAATAGAGACCAGAGTGTATTTGTATATACTAGATTTTACAAGCTATTTACTCCATTAACAAAAAGGGGGGGGGGGGGGGGGGCCCAACAATTCTAAAACCAAAAAGAACAAACAAGCCACTAAATTGGATAGAAGTTACAATTAGTTTGTGAACTTTATTGGGTATGATTGTTCTCTCTTTCTAATGACAGTTGAAATACATAGCTTCCAGAATCTAGTCCCTAGTACCTCAGTGGGTAGTGTAATATCTGTGAGTCATTGATCACTTATTATATGTATATTTTTCATACATAATGCAAGCACTGTACCTAATTTTTACCCTTGAAATGGGTAAAAGTGAGACAGTGTCCAATGGAGTAAATGTGAGACACATTCTTCATTACCCCAGCTGATTCCAGTGCTATTTAAGCACACTGGTGAAGCATACATTTTGTATTTACAGTTTTGGCTGGGGATGTATTGTGACCAACAGGCTTGTTCAATGTATTTAAATATTTTTTAATGTATTTAACTTAACCAAATGTCTTGTCCAGTCCCTGAGTTTTGCATGCCTCATATTTACTCTGGACGACCCTACACACACTGTAGTATAAAAGAAACCATGTGCAGTATGTCCCCATGCCCATAGGCAATGTATGTGTATTCTTTACATTTCTGTCTTGGGATTTCATTTGCTTATCAAATTGACATTTTTTAAAGGCTTGGACTGGATTACACAAAGTATATTTTTTGAGCCACATAGTTAGCATTATGTTTGTTTAGTATATTTCTTTTATATCCCTGGAAAAAATCCTTGCACAAATGTTACTATATTTAAGCCCTGTCTATTTTTGTAACTTCATATTGGTGTACAACATATGATTTGCAATTATTACCATTTGGAAGCACCATCTTGATTTCTTAGTTTTGCCCAGATGGCAACATATACCAGTAACTATAATGCAGTGAATGATGGATACTTGTAAACCCTGTGAAATATAAAGTCATCTACTTGTTAATTGGCCAATTTCTTTACTTTTTCTATAAAAGGTGTTGATTATCCAAATCCATTTACTCATACATTTGTATTTTACTATCAATGTTGCTGGGCAGCATTTGTGTGTAAGTCTGCTTTTTCTTACTAGAAAAGTGGGTTAAGGTGCACTGTAAATTAAAATGTTTTTTGATTGAAGAACCTGTTTTGGTTTGTCTTGACTGTAGTCGGTTATTTTAAAACTTGTTTACCATCTTTCACCCCCCCCCCCTTCCCGTACTAGGCCGTAAGACTGACAAAACAGTCTGACAAATTGTATTTAAGTGATTATTTCCAGTCCTAAACCAAAAAATTCAATTTATAATTGTTTTTTTCACTCTGAATATATCTTATTCTTCATTATATATAATTTTATAATACTGGCTTTTTGGCATGTCTCTCTGGCTTGGTTTACGTGCATGTGAAAAGCGACGTTGTCACACGAATACATTGTGAAACAGCAAAAGGACATCCTTTAGGCAACGTGACTTTAAGGGCAGGGTCAATCACTTTCTCACGATAAAAATAGCTGTAAAAACCCATCTAAACTGGAGCAGGAATCGTGCTTATGGCTCATGAGATTTCAGCAGTCAAGATCCAGTTCTTCTTAATCTCACATAATCTCCAGGAAGGCTGTACAAAACATACGCCCCTAGCACACACACACACACACAAAATGTACATTTATGAACTACTTCAACACTAGAAATTCTGTGGTTATACTCATACCTGCAACTGCCGACGGCAGTCGTTATCATGGTACGTTTTAAACATCATCAATATTAAAATGAAACACAAACTATCGGATACAACTTCAAATTTTTATTAAAACTCAAAAGTTTTATTCAATCGTATCAAACATCTGCACAGCCGAAACTCTGTATTTAAATGAACAATTAAACATAAAAGGGTTTATTTTCTAACTTACCACATATAAAGCACAACTTAAAAAAAATGAAAAGCTATAATAAAATAAACATTTCAGAATAAACTACTGTGTAAACAGGTTTATGTACATGCAGAAATGTAAAAACAAAAGTAGTTTTTAATCTAAAACGGAAGTAACATGATTTCTCTTGTGTGTGTGTCACTCGCAGCAGAGAGTCCAGGTTGAGCTGCTGCAGCCTGCAGCTTTGCAGTTTTCTGATCAAAATTTTTCAGCTGAAGCGCTGTGGCTAGCTTCAAGATGAAATCTCTCTTACAGATATTTTCCCCAATGCATTCCTTGTATTAAATGAAAGAAATGATGGCTGCCAGGTCCAGTAGAGAGAACAGGCTTGTGTATATGTATATGTATATATATATATAGACACACACACACACACACATACACACACAGTGGCTTGCAAAAGTATTCAGACCCCTGACCAATTCTCTCATATTACAGAATTACAAATGGTACATTGAAATTTCGTTCTGTTTGATATTTTATTTTTAAACACTTAAACTCAGAATCAATTATTGTAAGGTGACATTGGTTTAATGTTGGGAAATATTTTTAAGAAAAATAAAAAAAACTGAAATATCTTGCTTGCATAAGTATTCAGCCCCTGTGCTGTGGAAGCTCCCAGTTTGCAGAGATGAAAGAAATTGCCCTAACGAGGACACAATTACCTTACCATCGGCCTCCACCTGTGAACCATTAAAGTTGCTGTCACATTTTCTGGATAAAATCACCACTGTTGAAGGATCATTGGTAAGGCTGTGAATCTGAAGGAAAATGAAGACCAAAGAGCATTCTACAGAAGTTAGAGATAAAGTAATACAAATGCATAGATTAGGGAAAGGGTACAAAATAATATCGAAGTGTTTGGATATCCCAGTGAGCACAGTTGGATCAATAATCAGGAAGTGGAAGCTGCATCACACCACCCAGGCACTGCCAAGAAAAGGCCATCCCTCAAAACTTTTTCAAATATTCTTGGTTATATTCAAAACAAAAACATGTATTGTAAAAGGGGGTTCCAGTGTTAATGAAATTAAACTTTTAGATGTTCCACACACACACACACACACACACACACACACACACACACACACACACACACACACACACACACACACACAAATATAAATTCTAAGTAGTAAAACTTGTACTTATATAAAATATTATTTGTACCAATTGTGTGTGTTGGAAAGGTAACCAGACAAACAAGTAGCTAATGCGTGACGTAATTCAGAATGTCCGTGACTTCATTTCTCTTGTTTAAATGTTTTTATCTTCATGACAACCCATGAAGCTCTCCTCACGATATTCAGAGTCGTGCTTTTCCTACTTAGCAAGCAGACACAGGTATTTAAATACCCCCTCCCCTAAATGACTGAATTGAGTTATCTGCATTGGTACAGCTGATTTTCTTTCCTATTTCAGAACTGCATAGCAACGCATTTCCTGAAAAGTACGGCAAACAAGTGGCGAGGAAAACTGTCATGACTTGTGCATGTAGACGTCGCCTCTGTAGATGTACAGTTCTAAATGTACATTCTGTCAAGATGGATGACAGAAGAATGATGGACATTTACTCCGAGTTGATTAGTATGATTGACTCTATATGTCAGCTAAAGAAAGATGGCCTTCTGAGTAATCTGGTTTTAAGGTGTTTTACTACACCATATTTTTTAAAATAACTACTGCTGTATTTAACTCAATCTTCACACAATCTTTCATCCCAGGAGTGCTGCAATGCAAGCCAAATATATACATATTTCTTACAAAAACAAACCCAGCACTTAAGTATCTTGAATGAATATTGTTAATATAATTAGTTATTATAATATTATAAATGTGTGAAAAAGATATAGCGAAAGGTGGAATTAACTAGTTCGGGATTTGGAGCTATTGATTTACCTTCATTACGTCACTGGCATAAGAATCCATTCACATTCTATTTTTAAATGTCCTAGCTGACAGTGCACTGTAAATTATTGTAGCACATTTAAACATGTTGTGTAAACAGTGCTTTATGAGAAAGGTAAGGTAATTTATAAGTGGTAAAGGGCTTTAAAACCAGGCAACAGGAAAGTAAACAAGTGCCTTTTAACTAGTTGATCAAGCCCCTGCAACCTAAACTCAATACATTTTGCAGTTTAAACATACTGGGGGGTGGATTGAAGTGATAAGTGTGATATTAAAACCGTCAAATGGCTGCAAAAAATTAAGGTACCACATACAGAATCCGTTGTGGCTTATCTAACACTGTCTTGTATAAAAACACATTCATTGAAATGTAATTTGTTAGTTACAGTAAGGCAGGTTTCTCTCTTAAGTAACAAATTTCAAGTAAAAAAGAGTAGCAATATATATATATATATATATATTTATGAGTGTTTTTATGAGTGTCATAGCAAAGGTGGTGGACACTCTAATGAAGACCTTTTTTATATATATATATATATATATATATATATATATATATATATATATATATATATATATATATATATATATATATATATATATATATATAATAATAATAAAGTCTTCATTAGATATGTGTCCACCACCTTTGCTATGACACTCATAAATAAGCTCAGGTGCAACCAATTGCCTTCAGAATTCACACAATAAGTTAAATGGAGTCCATCTGTGTGCAATACAAGTGGTTCACATGATTTCAGATTAAATACACCTGTCTCTGTAAGGTCCCACAGTTGGGTAGTGCGTTCAAGGAAAGATACTACCATGAAGACCAAAGAGCTTTCAAAACAACTCTGGGATAAAGTTGTGGAAAGGCACAGATCAGGGGAGGGGTATAAAAAGATTTCAAAGGCATTGAATATCCCTTGGAGCACAGTCAAGTTGATCATTAAGAAGTGGAAGGTATACCACCCAGAATCTGCTTAGAGCAGGCCGTCCTCCCAAATTGAGCAGCTGGGTAAGAAGGGCATTGGTCAGAGAAGCCACCAAGAGGCCAATGACAACTCTGAAAGACCTACAGCTTTCCATGGCTGAGATGGGAGAAACTCTCCATTTGTCAACAATAGCTGAGGTAATCCACAAATCTGGCCTGTGTGGAAGAGTTGCAAGCCATTTCTGAAAAAAGCCCATGTAAAATCCAGCTTGGAATTTACAAAAAGGCATGTGGAGACTCTGAAAAGATGTGGCAAAAGATTCTGTGGTCCGATTAAACAAAAATTAAACTATTTGGCCTAAATGCAAAGCGTTATGTCTGGCGCAAACCCAACATAGCACATCACCCAGGTAACGCCATCCCTACTGTGAAGCATTGTCGTGGCAGCATTGTGCTAAGAGGGTGCTTTTCATCAACAGGGTCTGGGAAGCTTGTCAGGGTAGAGAGCAAAATGGATGGAGCTAAATATAGGCATATCCTTGAGGAAAATCTGCTTCAGTCTGCAAAATACCTAAGACTGGGATGGAGATTTACCTTTCACCAGGACAATGACACTGGAGTGGCTTAAAAACAAGAAAGTGAGTGTCCTAGAGTGGCCAGGTCAAAGCCCGGACTTGAATCCGATTGAGAATCTGTGGCATGATTGCTGTCCACCAACGATCCCCATCCAACTTGACAGAGCTTGAACAATTTTGCCAAGAAGAATGGATGAATATTGCATGATCCAGATGTGCAAACCTGGTAGAGACTTACCCCAAAAGACTCACAGCTGTAATTGCTGCCAAAGGTGGTTCTACCAAGTATTGACTCAGGGGGGTGAATACTTATCTAACCAAGACATTTCTTTTTTTTTTCATTAACTGTTGTTTCACAATAAAAAAAAAAATAAATAAAAACTCTCTTGCCTCTTCAAAGCGTTGAGTAGATTATGTAAATCAAAGGAAAAAAAATCCCATTTAAATGCTTCAAGATTTCAGGTTGTAACACAACAAACTGAAAACGTCCTAGGGGAGTGAATACTTAGTATAGGCACTGTATATATATATATATATATATATATATATATATATATATATATATATATATATATATATATATATATATAATTGTGAATTAATGCAGGTGAATAATTACCTTTCTATTCGGCCTGGACACAGGAACTTTTAATACTTTGATATTCAATAAAGAAATAAGAATCAGAAAAATACACCTTTTTTCTAGTTAAATAAAATGTTCTCACAGCTTCTCAGATCACACATGTTGCCTAACATTTAGATTGAACTTGCTCATGAGTTCTGGTTAATCCTTATAATTGTTTTTTTTAATACAGTTCAATAATTATATTTTCTTCGAGCCAGCCTAAAAAGCCGTATTATTATTACAGCCAAGCTGGATCTGTTAAAATATTTTTTACTTATTGTAGCAAAGTGGTTGGTAAGGGGAACAGATGTCGCGGTGATGCGGTGCAGGAGTGATGAACAGACAACAGTGATTCAGTGAATAAGTGCTTTATTGCTCTTTTCCAGGTCTGGCGACTGTCAAAAATAATAAATCCCCGGCAATACACAACAATGTGTAAAGCACGGGGATAATGAAAACAAGGGTACAGTCCCGAACAAAAACAACGGTACGGTCACCAGTCCTGGGTGATCGAAAACGTGCAGGTGCTCAGTGCAGTGGTGCTCCGGATAGTGCTCTCCTTTCGACAGCTCCGGAGATGTGCGTTAACTGTCTATTAGTGCGACAAAGACAGACAATTACAGACAGACAGAAAATAACACACAGCACGTAAAACACTCTTCACAAATACTCTGAGAGCTCCTCTCTCAGTCCTTCTCTCCTAACGTTAACCCAAACGAAGGAGAAAACCAGCGTTACCCTGGCCCCTATATGTAATCCCGCATGATATCAAGATAAACGGTTGCAGCTGCCTTATTACTTGCAGCTGCCTCTCGTTTACCTTTCAAATCAATACGGTCTTACAACAGAGTCGCGCTTCCCTCCAGGCTGACCCACTTCCCTGACCCGGAAACGAACTGTCAGGCCAGCCCTTCCAGATGCTTCTCCTCCCGTTCTTTAGCGCCCTCACAGGTTGGGAGGAAGATTTATCACCAGAACTCATCTTTCCGTCACATATCCCACCGCTCAGAGTGGAGCCGAAGGAACACTCGGCTAAATCTACCTTCCCCATTACTCCCCCCTCCCGGGAAAAATAATCCGCATTTTGGTGGTCTTTCCCCGCACGGTGTACCATGTGGTACATGAAGGGCTGCAATGCCAGATACCACCGAGTTATCCGGGCATTGCTGTCCTTCATTGTGCTTAACCACTTGAGTGGGGCGTGGTCTGTGACCAGATCAAATGAGTGTCCCAGCAGGTAGTATCGTAAAGAGTGAGTAGCCCATTTAATGGCCAAACACTCTTTTTCGACTACGGAGTAGTTGCGTTCCCGAGGTAACATTTTTTTACTGAGGTATAATATCGGGTGCTCTACTCCAGCTACTTTTTGGGACAAGACTGCACCCAAACCTACATCCGATGCGTCGGTGTGGAGGATGAATCTCTTGGTGAAATCTGGTGTGATAAGAGTGGGGGCCTGGCAAAGTGTACGCTTAATAGTATCAAACGCTCCCTGACACTCAGCTGACCATTTAATTAAATTTGGAGCACTCTTTTTGGTGAGGTCGACTAACGGGTTAACCACTGTGGCGTACTCGGGGATGAAGCGGCGGTAATAACCGGCTAAGCCCAGTAGTGACCTCACCTGAGTCTTGGTTTTGGGGATCGCTGCATCAACCAAAGCCTGGATTTTGGTGACTACAGGTCTCACCCTTCCATTCCCCATTAAAAATCCCAAATATTGAGTCTCTGTTTTGGCAAACGCACATTTCCTCAAGTTAGCTGTCAGCCGGGCTGCCCTTAGAGACTGAAGAACGGCTGCAACCCTAGCCAAATGCTCTCGCCAGGTGGAGCTGTATATCACCACGTCATCAATATACGCTGCTGCATATTCATGATGTGGGCGTAAAACCTGGTCCATCAGTCTCTGAAAGGCAGCGGGCGCACCATGTAGCCCAAACGGCATGGTTTTAAAGTGGAACAGCCCTTCTGGTGTTGAAAATGCGGTTTTCTCTCTGGAGCTGCGGGTTAAAGGGATTTGCCAATATCCCTTCGTCAGGTCCAGAGTGGAAATAAACCTCGCTTTTCCCAGTCTGTCTAAAAGTTCGTCGACCCGAGGCATGGGATATGCATCGAACTTAGCAATAGCGTTCACCTTTCTGAAATCCACACAGAAGCGGTTGGTGCCGTCTTTCTTAGCCACTATGACGATCGGACTGCACCACTCGCTCCTGGAAGGCTCAATCACCCCAAGCTCGAGCATATCCCATACCTCTTTGCGAACGCCACTTCGTCGACTTTCCGGGATCCGGTACGGTCTCTCTCGCACTGTGACACCTGGTGGAGAGATAATGTCATATTCAACTAAGTTTGTCCTGCCGGGCACGTCAGAAAAAACATCGCTGAACTCCTCAATAAGCTTACGCAGCTCTCTTTGCTGATCCGGAACCAATTGTTCCCCCATAGAAATCGCTCTTGTGCTCGGGGTCTCTGAACAGGGACCTAAATCATCCTCCATATTGCCTGGGGCTATAAATAAGACCTCCCTTGCCTGCCAGGGCTTTAATAAATTGACATGATAAATTTCACGTTCATTTCGGCGATCGGGCTGTCTAATTTCATAATTTACTTTCCCTATAGCCCGAATCACCTCATACGGCCCCTGCCATTTAGCACACAGTTTCGATTCAGATGAGGGAAGTAGCAGCATTACCTTGTCCCCTGGTCGAAAGGTTCGAATCCGTGCATTTTTGTTGTAATGCTGCTGTTGTCGGTGCTGAGCCGATCTGAGGTTGTCTTGGGCCAAACGACCGACCAAATCCAGGCGATCTCGTAGTAGGAGCACATACTTCACTACATTTTTAGACGAGCCTTTGTGCTCCTCCCACCCCTCCCTCAGCAGGTCGAGAATGCCGCGAGGCTGCCGGCCGTACAGGAGCTCAAAGGGGGAGAACCCCGTTGAACTCTGCGGCACTTCTCTCACCGCAAAAAGGAGGTAGGGAAGAAGCGATGCCCAATGTTTCTGCTCCTGTGTTACAAATCGCCTCAGCATCGACTTTAAGGTCTGATTAAAACGTTCAACCAAACCGTCCGATTGTGGATGATAAACGGACGTCCTGATGGGACGTATTTTTAATATTTTGTACACCTGCTGTAACGTATTGGACAAAAAATTGGTTCCGTGATCAGTCAAAATCTCCTTGGGGATCCCTACTCTAGCCATAATCTGCGCTAACTCGGTGGCTATTGCAGCTGCACTAGTGGACCTCAATGGAACTGCCTCTGGGTATCGCGTTGCATAATCCACCACTACTAATATATGCGTATACCCAGAGTCAGAAGGTAGCAACGGGCCCATTATGTCCATTGCAATGCGCTCGAACGGAGTGGAAATAATCGGCAGTGGGACCAAAGGAGCGGGGCGCACTCGACCTGGCGCTACTCGCTGGCAGTCTGGGCATGTGGCTACATATTTCGACACATCAGTATGAAGACCGAGCCAATAGAATCGAGCCAATATTCGCTCCCTCGTCTTCTCGGCTCCGAGGTGCCCCGCAAAAGGGATATCATGCGCCAGCCTCATGACCTCGGTCCGACAAGACGGGGGAACCAATAATTGTGTTACAGGCTGTCCTGTGCCCGCGGCTAGGTTTACCCTATATAGTAATTGCCCCTTTATACTGAAATGTGGATATACTAGCGGCCCAGCGCCATCAACATCCTTACCTTCAATGGACCGGACCTGCCCCCAAGCGTGCACCAGTGACGGGTCGTTCTTTTGGCCCCACACTAGGTCCGCGCTTGAGTACCACGGGTCCGGTATATTGAGAGGGGCTGGAATAACCTCTGCCCTAGTCGGCCCAGTAACCTCGCTCTCTCGGTCACACTGCGTTCCCACTCCCTTCGACTGGCGTTTGTTACCATTACAGCACTCTCCCACCAGACCCCAGCCTTGTCTCAAAGACGCTCCCTCCCATTTCGCGGTCCGTCTCTCCTTATTTGTTTTTCTAGGACGGAACAGAGGGGAAAACATTTCAGGATGAAAAGGAAACACATCACCAATCCGTTCCTTTTTCCCTTTTTCTGCCACGTTTACGTGTGTGGCTGAGACTGCCATTATTTGCACCAATTCTTTGAATTTTGGCCAGTCTCGGCCCAGAATAACTGGGTGCGGCAACCTTTCCGCCACCCCGACTACAAGGTGACGTTTTATCGGTCCTACCGATAAATATACTTTTAGGGTGGGGTATGCCGCCGTGTCTCCATGGATACAGGAGATGGCCACCTGACCTTGTGGCCGCCACGACATACCGCCCAAGAGAGCTGTCCTGATCAAGGTTTGCTCACACCCTGTGTCCACTAACGCGTGGGTTTTCACATTCCCTAAAACCACGTCAATCAGACAGGGCCCCTCCCAACCGTTTTCCCCCTGCTTACCCGTTCCAGGTGTCCAGTTGCATGCAGCCACGTCACACTCCATAGCAGCGGGGCATGACCTGGCCCTATGTCCTGGCTGGTTACACCTAAAACAGAGTGGAGGGACAGAG
This sequence comes from Polyodon spathula, assembly GCF_017654505.1. NCBI lineage: Eukaryota > Metazoa > Chordata > Actinopteri > Acipenseriformes > Polyodontidae > Polyodon > Polyodon spathula. The sequence continues at coordinate 32,642,460 of NC_054546.1, read as the reverse complement.
GGGGCATAGGTTAAATATCTGTCCCGCTGCTGGTAGGGCAACGGGGCAGGGGCAACACCTCTACCCCAGCTGGGGGCCATCCTCGGTCTCCATGGGGGGGAGGCAAGGGGGCCCAACGGGGTCGGCGGTCTGGGAGGTCTGGGTGCCGGGACCGAGGGTGATGGTGGTGGTGTTGGAGGAGAGGGAGGGAGAGGTTGGTTCCTGAGCAGGGCAGGGGCTGACAGGATCCCGACCCGGGCTGACGTCAAAGAGTCCTCAAAATCTTCGGCCAATTTGACCGCCTCCTCCAGGGTGTCAGGGTTGTGGCGCCGTACCCACGCCTGAGTTTCGGCGCCGACCACATGGCAGAATTGTTCCACCACAATGGCTTCCCCCATTTGTTGAGCGGTCTTCTTCTCTGGGGTCAGCCAATGGACCATGTGGTCGCACAACCGCTGTGCCACCACCCTGGGGCGTGTCTCCGGGGCTCTCCGGTACTCGCGGAACCGCGTCCGGTGGGTCTCCGCGGTGATGTTGAGACGACGGAGGATAGCCTGCTTGACTAGGTCATAGTCAGTGGCGTACTGGTCGCTCAGGGCTTGGTAAGCTGCCTGCGCTTCCCCGATCAGGCAAGGTCCTAGCTGGCTTGCCCAGAACTCCCGAGGCCATCCCGCCGCGGTTGCCAGCCGCTCGAACGCCACCAAAAATGCCTCCGGATCATCCTCCGCCGTCATTTTCATGGCCCGTGCCTTCGGGGCCGACATCAATGATGTTCCGGTAGGGGTCGCTCCTGCAGCAACGATCAGCCCTACCCGTTCAATGAGCGCCGTATAGCGCTCCTCCCTCCGTCTCTCCTCTGCATCCCGTCTGATCTCCAGTGCCTGCAGCAGCTCCGCCAGTGCGTTGCGGTCCATCCCGGATCTGACACCACGTGTAGCAAAGTGGTTGGTAAGGGGAACAGATGTCGCGGTGATGCGGTGCAGGAGTGATGAACAGACAACAGTGATTCAGTGAATAAGTGCTTTATTGCTCTTTTCCAGGTCTGGCGACTGTCAAAAATAATAAATCCCCGGCAATACACAACAATGTGTAAAGCACGGGGATAATGAAAACAAGGGTACAGTCCCGAACAAAAACAACGGTACGGTCACCAGTCCTGGGTGATCGAAAACGTGCAGGTGCTCAGTGCAGTGGTGCTCCGGATAGTGCTCTCCTTTCGACAGCTCCGGAGATGTGCGTTAACTGTCTATTAGTGCGACAAAGACAGACAATTACAGACAGACAGAAAATAACACACAGCACGTAAAACACTCTTCACAAATACTCTGAGAGCTCCTCTCTCAGTCCTTCTCTCCTAACGTTAACCCAAACGAAGGAGAAAACCAGCGTTACCCTGGCCCCTATATGTAATCCCGCATGATATCAAGATAAACGGTTGCAGCTGCCTTATTACTTGCAGCTGCCTCTCGTTTATCTCTCAAATCAATACGGTCTTACAACAGAGTCGCGCTTCCCTCCAGGCTGACCCACTTCCCTGACCCGGAAACGAACTGTCAGGCCAGCCCTTCCAGATGCTTCTCCTCCCGTTCTTTAGCGCCCTCACAGGTTGGGAGGAAGATTCATCACCAGAACTCATCTTTCCGTCACACTTATGTATAAAGTTTTACTAACATCTATATAAACTCTCGAACAAATTAAAAAAAAAAAAACACACACTCAGTGATTGCTGGTTTCTTGCAACAGCTGCCTGGAATTCCTTTCCAGTCGCGATGTCTCTTCTGAGTCAGCTGATTATGGGACTTTCAAAGGATTCCAGCAACCAGGAATCAATGCTGGATCAGCATGGATACATTAATCGATTTCAACAATTGACCAAGGTAAGATTTAATTCTGAATTAATGTAAAAGCTTTGTCCTTCACAGTAGTTTGTAGTGATTCTGTTTTTCAAGATTTCTATTACATGAGAGTAGATGTTAAAAACTTCATACTGATTTGAATGTGGCTCTCGCCAAGATAAGCACCAACTAAGATGTAACTTTACAGTAAACTAATGTGATCCATCTGCATCTCCATCCATTTGCGTTTCTTTCCATCTGATGATATAGATGTCCTTTTGCCTGGTGTTGATGGCTGAAGTGTAATGCTGGCTCCAGGGATCAGCTTATTTTGCCTCCCCAGTGCATCAGCACACGCATCAGCATAGCAACCGTCTGGACTGAGCTAAGGTACATCTCTTGGGTCTTCAAGTGGGCACCCTCCAATACACGGTGTTTGTAGACAATATTACACATGCAATGTAATCACATGTAATCCTCAATGTTCTTTAACGCCCACAGTTGGAAATATAACACCAAGCCTAACACCCTGAATGCAATTTTAGTTATCTTGGCTTGCAGATCAAATAATAATACAGGTTATCCGCCCCACAATAATAATACAGTATACAGTCACCAGTCCGGGCGCGTGCTGTAGTGCTCATGGTGGGTGATAACAATTTAACAGTGACAGTGGTGCAGTGTTGTTCCGGGTAGGTAATGCTGGCCCAAGGCAACAGATCCAGAGACGTGTTATCCGTCTAGTGAATTCACAAAACAAAACACAATTGCTAGACAAAAACAAACAAAACACACACAAACTTTCTTTCTTTTTATATTTAGGGAACTCTCACAGTCTTTCTAGTTCCTCATATTTTGAACCAAGCGAAGGAAAAGATTTACAATTTTCCAGCCCCTTTATGCTATCATTGTAAACGTTTGCAGCTGTCTCTATTGTCTGCAGCTGTTACCTCGTTTACCTTCCGGGTCAATACGTTCCTGCAACAGAGTCTCGCCTTCTTCCAGGCTGACCGACTTCCCGACCCAGGAAATGAACTGTCAGGCCAGCTTGTCCAAAGACTTCCCCTTTCACTTCTTAGCGCCCTCATAGGTCGGGAGGGAGATTTACAACTAGAACTCATTATATTTCTGTCACACTTCCACATAAAGATTGGTTCATAAAGTACCACTTAAATGCCTTTGTTCAATGGCAGTATTGTGTCTTACGGCGCTACAAGTTGTCAGTGTAGGGAAATGTTTTTCAAAAAGGGATTAAAAAATCTAGGGCTGTTGAAATATTCAATTTGACTTTTTTTTTTTTTTTTTTTTTAATCTATCAAACAATTTCACGCTTTGGTCATTTTGATAGGACAAGGGTTTACAAGAGTTTGGTTTACATGTAACAGACAAAAATGTAGCTTTCATAGGGTATATTTTCAGAAATGAACTGGTATATTGCCCCATTATTTGTTTTCAGGTGTATTAAATCCTATCTAGGCTCACCTGTGCAGTTTTGCTTGTTTTAAGGTATGCTTTTTGTCCATTCAGTTTTCATTATGTTGTGTTTAGCATTTTGATATGTGATTAATATTAAAAGTGCACTCTATTTAAAACAATGGATGTAAAGTAGGAACGATTATCTTTATTAGCAAAGTTCTACAACTGGGCCTTTGTAGGATTTGATACACATTTCTTTAGTTCAACCAGTTTGTTTCTTTAAATATACCTTGTCTTGTGGCAGTTTCATTAAAGGTAAAACAACTTCCATAGTAAATATTTCATTTATAGATGTAGGCAAAAATCCCATTTTACAGACCCTTGTTTAATTTGGCTATAGTGAGGAAGAGCTACGACAGTTGCCATGAGCTCTGCTTCTCAGAGCTCAGCAGGCAAGTGCACATCCAACTATCCCAGCAAAGGACAGACCACCTGTGTGGGTGTTTTGTGTGTGATGTGGACTAATGTCAACTGATTTGACTTTTGATCTGAGTGGAACCCAGGTCTTCAGAAGGGAAAGGCAGGATAAGGTGTGCCACCCAACCCCTCATTGTGTAATCATTTAAAACTATTGCCATTGTGATCATTTGTCACAGATATTACATTGGCTCATGCTTTAGATAAAGGATGTCAATAAAAAAAAAAAAAAACCTGTGTAAATAAAAAAAATGTAGGACAAAATGTTCTAAATGGGCCAGCACATTCCACAGAATCACCTGGTTTATGGTTCATTACAGAAGCACTAAAGCGCTGCGAGTGGTTGAACCTGCTGTGGCTCGGGTTTCAAAGGGTTTGCCAAGCCCTTAGTAACAGACATTGAACCTGTGGGCGTGTTCCAAGCCCGCTGTGTACGTGCAATGGACTTTGGACTGAGAACAATGTGCAGACTGATAAGCAGCTGCGAGCTGCGAGGTGTGCACAGCACAGCATATGCTGTTTAAAGACAGTGGAATACACTAGACCAGAGCTGCTGGTACCAGTTTTACTATTAAAACTAACTGCTGTCCTTGAGTCACGTTCCCCTAGAAATTATATACTGTATATAACAATTAAAAAGTCACATGTGCATGTTTTTTTGGGTGATACCTTTTAATAGGATCAGGTAAACATGGTGAAGATAATTGTCAAGGTCAGTTAAAATGTCATGGGAAATATGTCCAGTTAGGTGGCACTTGTCAAAGGTGCACTGCTGAAGGAAAGGGTCACACCTCAATCTGTCATTTTAACTTCATAAGGTAACCTTTTAAAATATTGCCTGCAATTTTTCTTGCAGGAATGGACAAAAAAAAAAAAAATCAATTGTGCCGAGTAAATCTTCCTGAAAGATTACCACCACACAATTCCTTTTGACAGAGAAGCACCCGTCTCCAGCAGGAAGATAGTTAAGGCATTAAAAAAAAAAAAAAAAAAAAAAAGTTTATGATGTTCTCTCATATTATTTAATCAAGAATACCCTGTATGGTGTGGTGTGATAGAACATTTTATACACCATGTATTATTTTATTTAATAATGCCACATTTAAGACATTAGGGGATATTACAGAATTATTAATAAATACTATTTTTGCATAGGTCAGACTTCCAAGATACTTTTTTTTTTTTTCTTTTTAAGGGGAGCTTTTTACTTTTGAGACCTGAATGGGGGATTCATCTATTTATTTCACAACTGAAAATTGTTGTGAGCATCAGAATCTTAAAACCTGGTTTAATAATGCAACAAAAATGTGGTGGTATAGACACAAGCAAACATCAACTTCTTATTCAAAGAGTTTATTAGTCAATACTGTGAAATGCAGCAAGAATTTTATGATTTAAAAAAAAGATTCTTCAATACATCTGTAAACACCATTTTACATGGTTGCAGTTAACATTGAACTTATTAAGCGACTGCAATAAAAATTAATTTGGCTAAAACAAATCAGTTGTACTCAAAGACATTTAGATCAGCTGAATTTGTAAAATGGTACATTAGTGCAATATTTTGCAATTAATCCATATGCAGCAATTTGAATCACCGTTCTTGAAGAAGGCTATGCATCCAATAATCTGGATTTCTATTCTATTTTCTACACCAGCATGATACAGAATTAATCTAGTCAGTTGTGCAATGCAAGGCAGTACAAATCAGCTGATTAAGGCGCTGCAGGTTTTAGAGCTTCTGGCTGGCCTGATGGTCGAAAGCCTTGCAGGAACTGTGCGCCTCGGCCATGAAGGTCTCGATTTGGTCTGGTGTGCGCGGCACACAGGTGAGCAGCTCCATCCCACTGGCTGTCACGGCGATGTCATCCTCGATACGCACCTGTTCAAGGAGGAAAGACAGCAAATACTAGGTAAGGAAGTATCGGACAATATAACAAACGCAGTGACATGGCAGGCCTAAATACGGTAATGAACGCAAGGACGAAGAAATATTAGAAGTTACATAATATCAATTAAAAACTTGTACCAAATTGTTCTTTCTGGATTTATTCTTACAACCACATTTTGGCATACATTTCATTTCCAGATTGAATTCTATAATTGAAAGTAATTGAGAAGGAATGCTTTATTAATTTTAATTTTTAAACTAAACACAACTGCGATAAAATGTCTAGATTTCACCCACGCACTACTGTTACTATACTTTTAGAACTAAAAATAAATCTAACTACCTCATCAGGTTGCATTTGCCCTGCGGTATGCTTTGTCATTGTATCCCCTGATGATTCATGTATTTGTATTAAGAAAAGCTGTTTGTTTTTGGCTTATCATAGTTCTTACGACTTCGATAAGTCTGTGTAAAGGGTAACGTTAATAGCCCTGCTGATACTGCAAGACAGATAGAGCATGGAGTAAGATTGTATTCATTTTTTTCTCTTGATCAGTTAATCTGTTCTTTTTATAAACTGTAACACAGGAAAGAGCAGCAGTAAGCATATTACTTATTTTTGTATTTAAAATAAGTGGACTTGGATAATACTAGAGTTAATTAAGTTAATAGCGTAAGAAAACACTTAACAATAACCACGTATCAAACTAATAAGATATTTATTGGCTTCAATTTTAATAATCTCAATAGTGACGGTTCCTTAACCCTCCTGTTATGCTTCGGTCTATCTAACATGTATCATATATTTTACAATTACCATCACATGTTACAACACTGCACTACTTTGGTCATGACACAATATATAAATATAACTCAGTCATGTTTGGTATTTTCTTGGACTGATGATGTGACTATGTATACACATTTATACTATAGGTTATCTAAAGAAAATCTAATTGTGGATTATCAAGGCAATGTTAAAAAAAAAAAAAAAAAAAAAAAAAGCAGAATAAGATGTGACTGTGCGAGAATGCTGTTTAAATGATGCGAGGTAACACTTCTTAATGACACATTTAAATGCAAGGTGAAGAGCGTACGACACACACACCTTAATTCTGCTGGAATGCTTAGAGCAAGGAACAGGGTTCTGAAATAAAATAGCGTTCTCTTTCAATTTAAAAATAGCCATCAACTAATGGGTATCGCCATCAGGTGATAGGATTATGCTGAGCTTAATGTAAAAGCTGCCTTTAGGCCTCCGTAGCTCTGACGTCAGCGCCCCGCCCCTTGGATGCTGAATGACTATGCAGAGCGTAGGAAGCCCACCCTCTTTTGCTCTCAGCTGCTGATCAGGATTGATCTAGGAGCTTAATCTATTTGTTGTTCTACAATACCATTGCAGTTATCTTACAGTTTCTCCAGAAACTATTAGATGACGGTAGGTCCTCTTCCACATTGAAGGTGTACCTGGCAACCATATTTGCTTGTCACACGCGCATAGATAGGTTATCACCTGGAAACCATTTCCTGGCGTCCCAATTTCTTAAGGGTGCGAGGAGGCTGAGTCCTCCCAGGACATCTAGCCTCCCCTCATGGCGCCTTGATGTGGTGCTGGAAGCCCTTACAAAAGCCCCATTTGAGCCACTCCACACTGTGGAGCTGAAGCTCATGTCCTTAAAGACTGCGTTTTTGCTGGCTATTGCTTCAGCAAAACGGGTGAGTGAGCTGCATGCACTTTCTGTGCACCCTTCTTCTCCACCAATCTGTGCAGTTGATGGCAATTGATCCTCCTCCCTTCTCTTCTCTGGAGAACCAACGGTTGCACATGCTCTGCCCGGTGCAGGCATTGAGGTGCTACATTGACCGTACAAGGGGTGTCAGATCAACAACTGAACAGTTGTTTGTGTGTTATGGTTCTAGGACGCTGGGTCAGGCATTGTCTAAACAGCGCCTGTCCCATTGGATAGTGGACGCCATTGCTCTGGCTTATGAATCTGTTGGCCTTTCTCCTCTGGGGCAATTGAAGGCGCATTCTACCAGGGGTATGGCGATGTCCTGGGCCCTCTTTCGAGGTGTCCCAGTGTCTGAAATATGTGCTGCGGCTAACTGGGGAACGCCACATACTTTCATGAGATTCTACAGACTGAATGTGTTGGATTCCTCTGCTCCACTTTTTGGAGCTTCGGTCTTGGACTCTATTATACCAGTGGAAGAGACCACTTAGTGTTAGTCTGGATTAGACTGCTGTACTCTTTGAGTACGCTCTCCAGCATTACCCATGTGGTAAGAGTATCCTGGTACGATATCGTACTGTTAAAGACCGTATATTCATAGAACAGTGTTAGGACATATGTCTTTCGATCCTGTCCTACTGCCGCATGGTCTCCCTTGCGACTGCTTTGGTACACAGTTGATGGCTATTTTTTAATTGAAAGAGAACGTAAGGTTGCGGATGCAACCCCGGTTCTCTGAAAGAGAAAACAGCCATCAAGCAGCGAGGTCGCTTCAGAAGCCCTTGTGGCCTGAAGCAAAAGAGCCTGGGCTTCCTACGCTCTGCATAGTCATTCATTACCCGAGGGGTGGGGGGCGCTGACGTCAGAGCTACGGAGGCAGCTGCCTAAAGGCAGCTTTTATATTAAGCTCAGCATAATCCTATCACCTGACAGCGATACCCATTAGTTGATGGCTATTTTCTCTTTCAGAGAACCGGGGTTGCATCCGCAACCTTACGTTATATGTTCCCATGCGTTGCTACAACTGTTTAAATAACTTACCTATCATTGCTCTTTTCATTGTTAACAACTTTTTACACTTATAACTTTCAAGTCTGTTTCAAAGCTCTAGTGCACTGGGGTTTGAGATCTGTTTACTGCAAGAGGAGGGATTCAAAAAATAAAACAACAAGTGCTTTGGCTTTTCTGTTCTGTACCACATCATGGATCATTATTGCTGTGCTACCTGTTTGACAGTGTGGACAATAATCCTTACACTATCTGTACCCTAGAGCGGGCTTTTGAAAAGAGCTTTGAAACAGACTTTAAAGTTATAAGTGTAAAAAGTTGTCAGGATGTTAACAATGAAAAGAAAATGACAGGTATGTTATTTAAACAGTTGTAGCAACACCTGGGGACGTGCAAAACTCTTTTTCAGAACGCTGCAACTTATTCTTTAAGGTGAGGCTTGTGTTCACTTACTGAACTTAGGAATTCTAGCTACGCAACTTCACAAAATCCTATATTTACACATATATCTAATTTGAGTAAATTAAACTCATCTCAAGTTCTAAAGTAACTATAATATTGCTTTCACGTGTGTATGAGGCGTGTGGGGGGTGATCACAGAAATGTTTTTTCCACTAAAATAGACATCACATGAATTATTACTGGTAATAAGGGGAGAGATAAGCAGACATGTAGACTCCCACTTGTGAGTGTGAGTCTGCAGACAGAACCGAGGGGAGGTTCAGGCTCTGATGACTTACTCCTCCAAAGCCTCTGAAGCGCTGCAGAGCCTCATTGTTAATGAAGCAGCTCTGAGCTGGGTCTGCCAGCGCCTGGTCCAGGAGGTGATCGATGAAGTAAATGCCCGGCTCAATAGTCAGCACCATCCGCTCCTGCAGCAAACGGGCGGTCCGCAGGCTTTTCAGACCCGGCGCGTCGATCCTATCGACTCCCTGAAACAGAAAAACAGAGCACATGCATTTACTGAAAACATGCTGTCTCCTTGGAAAAGTCAATTACTGATTTACATTATTATTTTTAATTGAAGTAAACTATTTTTGTTTTATAGGCCAATATTTTTATTATCAGCATATTCAGAATACTGGGATATAGCATATAGTGTGGGGTTTGTATAATTATCTCTTTTTTTTTTTTTTGGCTGATATCAAATTTACTAAGCTTACTAAAAAAATATAAAATAAATCCCAGTTTATGTTACATGGGTCATGAGGAGGTGCCAAGCAGGGGTGTGCAGATACTCATATTGTCCAAGTAATTCCCTTCACATTTCTTTGTTAGCAGGTAATAAGTAAAAGCCAAACAAGTCTATTAATTATTGTGTTCATTTCACAACAATCAGGTACCAGTCAATGACAATTAACTTTTGCATTGCGTTTAAAGCCCATTGGAAGCAAATTATCCTTTCAATTTTCTCTTCTCTTTTATCACTAACATCAATAGGGAAGCACTTTATTTTGCGTGGTATGAATAATTATTTAAATCAAATGCAATAACCCATTTAATTATCATGCAATAGATATTCAATAGGCGTGCATGCGTGTATCCACTATTAGACTGCCATTGCAATGTTGTACTGACTTTCCAGATGTTAGGATTGGTAGTTTCCTGATGCAACATATGTAAGACAGCTATGTAAACTACTTAGGTCTCTCTTTGTATTAGTGCTGGACTATTGATATATACCTTTGCTGGCCCTGTGGGCACAAAGTGAATGAACTAAGCTGAACTCATGTGTAGGCATTTTCAGATGACTGCATTTTCACATTGCAGTTCTATTGTTTATTATCATGTAACCAAACTTCATTAAAACACATAATTGCATATCTATTAAATTCTTAATCATGCCACGCAAAGTGTTCCCAAGCTAAACTTTATTATTATTATTATTTATTTATTTTTTTAATGTTTGTAAAGTACAAACTCAAAGCCAAGCTACATTTGTTTAAAGTAAACCTCCTCAAAAGTTTTGGCTAACAATTTCGTAGAGCAGCACATCTGGAAAACATGTTTAATCCTTTTTATTACTGCTATTCTTTTCAAACAGAAATCCCCTAATGGCATTGATAATTGAGCCTACAGTTTGAGACTTCAATAACCTTTCATTCATGTAGTCTTACTCTTAAAGCGCATTTGTGCATTGCTGTCAATGGTGACAGAGTACCCTTACCTTACACGCCAAGAACATTGAGTTTCAATTAAGCGGTTCAGATAAGGCAACACACAGAGGTGTACTTTGGAAGCCATTGCATTCCAAGGACCAGAGCACTATCTATCTTTCCAAAAACATACCGTGATGCATTACTTTCTGGAAGGAAGACAAACTTTTTTCAATATCACAAACAACTTCAAAGTCTACAGAACAAGACAGTCCTCTCATATTTCACAGATGAGAATCCCACCAAACTCATTTAACTTGGGCCCGGATTTTAACCCAGGGCTCCACAGATTAAAGGAATTAAGGACTATTGAATTAGTCTGCTTTGTCCCCTAGCTCCCTAAACATTTGAAAGATAAGATCACAATCCATATTCTTTGTCTAATACAGTAAACACTTTAGCCATTGCAATTAAATACCGTATGTTATACTAAATACAATATTTGCAGATGTTACACCCCGAGCCAAGGCTAACACTCCAACAGGACTGAGCTGTCACTTTCATGAAATGCACGACTCTCACACATGGTTCATTTAGATTATCTTTGCTGACTGCCAACAATTTGAAGTTTGTGTGAATAAAGCTCTGGTTATTAGATAAACTGAACTGCCACATTTTGACATAGCAGTTACTCATCTTAATCCTCCCTCATCTTTGTGCTGCAATGGTATAGCTGAAAATACAGCTTGTCTTTGGTATTTTCACCAGTTAGCCCAACATGGAACAAAACAAAACCCGCTAGAAACGACATTCCACAACTGTTCTATAGCATTGAATCTGTATTAGGGTATTATTAGGGTATCTGTATTAGGGTTAACTATATACTGCTTGACCATCTCACCTAATTAAAGGCAAAATTCCAGGAATACCCTACAACAACCACAGATGAGTCTTACCTTTAACCAATATTTGCACATACAACTTTAAAGAAGTTGATGCAATTCTTTAAAATACTTGAAATTTAAATAAATAAATAAATAATTGTGTATGACATTTTAATTGAAGACTAAATTGGTTATTTAATTTGAATTTGATAGCTACAGATATCTGCAAAGTACTCCGAACGCATAGCCCAGAAGCATATTTATAACTCATCAACTGCCCAAATCTACATAACAGTCAAGAATATTGCTTTTGGGTATTCTATTTCATTTTTCTTTAATAAAAATAAATAAATAAAAGAGCTGTTTTTTAAGACTCGCTTAGGCATTGTTCCAAAAATACAACACAAAACAGCATTATATTGCTTCCTGGAGTAAAACGATATGCAGAGACTAATATTTTTGGCTAGCACAAGGCTACATTTACATGAAAAATGACTGCACTGGGTATTGGTCATCTGAAATAATTACGCATGTCCAAAGACTGTTACCCAGGAGTGAAATACGGAAATATATAAATAGAATGGTGCCAATTGAAAAATTTAGTTTTGCAGCACTTTGGCCACAATAGCTAATCAAAGAGTGCTGCCCAAGCCTGGAAACAATTGTATTCAAAATGCAGTGTGCCTCCATTACAAATGTATTTTAACCCCAAAACTGCTAAAAGCCTGTAACTTAAAACATCAATCTGCAATGTCACACAATCACTTTCAATTTCACTTGTTATAGAAAGGGTCTTCATTAACAACAGCGTTGTCTTTCACAACACTGTCTTCGCAGGCTGTAAAAAATTAATTAAACTATTAAATGCTAAATCAAACACATTTTAAAAAAGATAATACAGCGATGGCCAAATGTTTAGAATGTTAGGATTAAAAAATAAAATAAAATCTATATAGACATCATTTAGATCTTTAGTTAAACATCATGTAATCAAAGATAGTATAAAATTGCAAAAAAGTCTACCGGAAGCCATAATAGTAGTACAGTATGTCACGTTGGATTTTGAAATGTCGCATTTTTCAATTGTTGTCAGTTTTTTATTATGTATAATTTTTTCATTAAGTATATGTATTTCAATATGCTAACATAAGATTATTCAGCAGGTTTCATTTGACTTTATGAAGTTAATGCTATAGGGTGATTAGCTGTGCATCAGAGCCTCTCACAGAGTGTGGTTAACAGTTCCACATTGAGACAGCTTCCCTGTGTTTTAAAGCAGGGCTTCTCAAACTCGGTCCTGGCTGCTGATTTTCATTCCAACTGAGCTCTCAATTACTTAACTAGACCCTTAATTGAACGGATAATTTGCTTAAACAGATCTTTTTACTTGTTTTCAGCTCTTGAACAGTTGCATATTTCTAGTTAGCTATAACATTTTATAAGTCTCTTGAACTGCAACTGTTAAGAACTGAAAACAAGTGAAAAGGTCCAATTAAGCAAATTATCAATTCAATTAAGGGTCTAGTTAAGTAATTGAGAGCTTGGTTGGAATGAAAACCAGCAGCCACAGGGAGTCCCCAGGACAGTTTGAGAAGCCCTGCGTTAAAGGGTTGCAGAACTCCCTGTGTTGCACATATATCGTGATAGTTTCAACATAGTCATGTTTGTTTGATTTTTTTTTGGGTTTTGTTGCAAGCATTGAAGCCTCTTCACAGACATTGCTTTTTTTTGTACAGTACCGTCATTAACAGCTGGTATCTTTTAGTTAGCTGAATACAGTCTATCTGGGCCAACAAAAAGTACAACAAATGGTAGAGTCCTTGTAAAACATATCACTTGACATTTATTTGTGAACCGCATTCCAAACACATTCCTTTATTAACAATATTTCAAACTAAACATTATGACCCAAAGACAAAAGGGAATTAAAAATGTCTGCTTATCTTAAAAATGGGCTAACTTTTGTCATCCAAAGTATTGTTCCCATGATTCAGTCTAAATAAAAAACTCTCTAACTCTCAGTTCTAAGGTACAGTATAGGTACAGTAATATGAAATACTGAAATAAGAACAAACAAAACAGCAATTTGTAAAAGTTGGCTTGTAGTTTACAACACAAATGCAGATTCATTATTAAAGACAAAACATGTCTCTTATTGGCATTGGCTTTTCTTATTAAAGACAAAACACGTCTACTAATTTCTTATTGGCCCTATAACTGGTCCCCCTTTTGTTCTACTGAAGATCTTTTGGTTTGCTTATTTTATTTGGATAGGTGCAGATTTTTTCAGAAGTCTAGCTGCAATTAGACCATGTGACCTACAGCATAGAAATTGATTTGGCACCAGGGAGCGGCAATATTATTTATTTTAAATCTATAGCGTTGCACTTACAAATCTGTATGTCCCAAATCCAGTTTTTTTTGTGTGGAATAAACCTTCCTTTAGCAATTGAACTCCACCAGTAGCAACAGCAATGGGAAAGCAAATAAAACTCTGTTCAAATTGTCACCTGAAGCTTTGCTGCTTTACTAAGGGTTAATCCAATACTAGCAAAGCTGTCCTGGCACTGACCTCTGGGTATCCTCCAACGTCGTGCACGTCAATTCCAAGAAGATGTCCCAGGCCATGCGGCATGAACACTGCCCCCAAGTGAACCTTCACCATGTCGTCCACACTGCCTCGCAGGATGCCAATTCTCGTCAGCTCCTCCAGATGGACTCTATCAGCCAGACGGTGCATGTCAGGCCAGGCGACTCCTTGGAGTGCAAACAACAAGCAGCCACATCAGAAACCAACAATGAAACTTAACAACGCTTTACAAGGGACCCAGCGAGTGCGCTGAACTATCAACCACATATATTTACACAGATTTGATTGGGGAGTGGGGTGGGGGGGGCAGAAACAAAAACACAGGTCCTTTGTGTCCTAATATTTCTAAACGTGCACAAAAGCATGTAATCTGAACAGAGAACAGGCCAATACTTTTCTTTAAACTGTAATGCATCATCGTCTGTATCTTCCAGGGCATATTCCCTTCAGTCGTTATCTCTTTAGCACTTTATAGCTGTCCTTTGAGTCTTTGAAGTTATGGATTAACTGCCTAACCTTCTAATACTAGCCACTACTAACCGAACAGAGAATTTTAAATACTGTACAGATTATCAATGACTAATGGTGTTCTTAAGAGATCCGTTTTCAGATTTTTTACAGTGAAACCTGAATTAACTGTTCATCAAAGGGAGTGAACCTCTGGCTGCTTGTCTCATTCCTCTTGATAATTTAATATTGGTATTAGGGTTGCTAATTTGCAGTCTGAAATGTTGCGCACTTATAAATATAATTTAATTAATATAATTCAATTATAATAATTGTGTGCCAAACCTTTGGGGGGAAAAAAAAGCATGTTATCTTTAAAAGAAAAAAAAAAGCTAAATTAAAAAAAAAAAAAAAAAAGATTTATAGCACCCACTTTGGTGCCATCAGGGTTTCCCACACAAGACTGGTTAATCTGTTATCCAAGAGACTGCACACATTACTCACAACTCTGTCCTAGCTGACAGGATGTAATAATATATTACAACAACAGTATAATACAGTATTACACCATGCCGGGTTATTTCGGGCAGCCGTTTATATACACTAATGTAGCCTACATTTACTCTGCATTTCTTCACTTGCATTTTTTTTTGCACTTACTTTTTATTAGATTCATAGGTTTTAATAAAAACATTTATTAGTGTAATGCGTGTCTTAATAAAGATTTTTAACCGCATACATGCTGTGGCAGACCTAAGGGCAGCCTATGCCTTTGAGGGTTTATTGCTTACCTTGCACCCTTGTTTTAAAAACGCAGGGTGTGGCATAGTTGGCTGTCACCTGTTAGATAAGACAGTGGAGATGCTGAATTCAAACCAAAAGCTAACAACAAACTGAAAAAGTTACTTGTCTGGAGTCTGAACAAATAAAAAGAAAGAGGAGTACTTTAACTCAAACAAGACAACCTTTGCAGATAAGTGACAATGTTAGTGGTTTTGTTTCATTTGGTCGATGCTGCAACTTGATGTTTTGTTTTGTTTAGTTAGGAACTCTGTGGAGCTAGCTTGGTTGCATTTGTGATTTTAAGAATTATATCAGTTTTGATATTATTGTTATCTGAAGTAAATTCAAATTAAAAGAGACAAGGTGCTGTGATGATCTATGTTCAACTAGCTATTAACAAAGCGAGTTATTGGGGTTTCTGATCACCACCTGCTTTCGATAAGCTGGGATATATTTTATTTTGTTTGTTTGTTTTGTTCTTGTGTATGTGGGCATGGGGCTGGCGTGCCTATTTTCCAAAAATAGGATACTGTTCTGTAGGAACCGCCCGACCATCACAACGTGTGTTTGTTTTGATTACTGTACTGGTGATTGAGGGACATTTTGAATTTCAGGCTATTGTGTAGGAGTTTATACCTTCCATTGTTCTAAGCGGTGGCGACTGTACATCTAATTAAAAAAAAAAAAAAAAAAATCCATTGCAAATGCAGCTATGGGATTTTTTTTTTTTTTTTTTTTTTAGACAGGCTGTCCACTTTTTTGGACCTTTAGAAATAATTTACAGCAGAGTAAAATTCAACCTGATTTCAACCATAATACACTAGGGACTGATTCCAGGTAATCTTTTGCAGATTGAAGCCCTGGTATGGGTTTACCGAAGGACAGCTCCTTATTACCAATTACCTCCTAGAGGAAATTGTTAACTGCTCTCCTACAGTCCTGAGTTCAAGCTACAAGGGAAACCACATGATTTGTAACTGGCACATTCAAGCTTCTGACACAAAAACATTTCACAATTTTCACCAGGGAGTGCCCTTTGACTGTTGAAGCTTAACATGCCTTTTCTAGATCCCCCGACTGCCTCTTATTCCAATAACCATTCAAAACAGTCAGCATGGAGCGTCAAGGCAGCAAGGACGGTGTAACCACCCATTACTTTTTGCATGTCTTTGTGTATGTGTTTATTG
The DNA here is from genome assembly GCF_017654505.1 of Polyodon spathula. Lineage (NCBI taxonomy): Eukaryota > Metazoa > Chordata > Actinopteri > Acipenseriformes > Polyodontidae > Polyodon > Polyodon spathula. The sequence goes on along the minus strand of NC_054546.1, from coordinate 32,626,134 downwards.
GTTTGCTTGTACAGATGCTTTCCACGAAGACATGCCATAGTTTTTCATTACTCCTCTTTTTTGCACAGTTGGCTGCACTTTCTGTGCATGTTCTCAATAGTCTGTTTAGATTTGTTTCCGTAAATACAGTCAGAAGCGAGAATGCCATTCCAACTCGATTTTATATAAGCAGTACACATTTTTGTATTCTCTACTCAAAACTAGCAAGCATGTTAGTAACGTACATGTCCCGTTACGGCTATAAAAAAGAATGGAGAGGTATTAGTATGAAGTAAATCCCCATGTCAAACGGTAAGTATGTATACTGTTGGTTTCTCCATACAGGCTCAGATTCTAGTACACATACTGACGTCATTACACCTCCACTGTATCACTTTTACTGGAAATATGCATCCCCACTCGGGGCAACATATACTGTATGACTATAAACATGCATCCCCAGATTCTGATTCTCTCCATAACCTGTGCTAACAAATGTCCTAACCAGGTGTAATCATAACTGGGAAGTGATTCTCTACATATTGAAAATGCTACAGTGGAAAATAGATATGGATATACAGATCCCCCCTTACGGGGAAAAAATATATATACAGGCAGTCCTCGCACTTACGACGCAATTGGTTCCTGAAAGTCGCTTTGTAAGTCGAAGCTTCGTAAGTCGAAGTACATTTTCCCATAGGAACAATGTTATAAATTGGGGTTACGTTCCTGACTCTTCAGCCAGATAATATAGTTTTACAAAAATGACCCGTTATATTGTACTCATGCAAATATTTATTTAACTCTTTACACTCAGCCTGGTGATTATGCGCATATTACTGAGACACCTACCTGGCTTGTTTAAAACTACAGACTCGGGGCTTTCCAAATACGGTGTGTGTATATGTGGTACTCCTACCAGGAAATACGATCGGCTGAAGTTAAGCCCCTCATCATGTGACAGAGTTCACAGCTTAGGTTTTGTTTTGAGTCAGTTGCTCTTATCAGACATTGTTAACGGCAAATAAATAAAAAAAAAAAAAAAAAAAAAAGTTACATGCATTAAAAGAAAAAAAAGCTGGACTAAGTCAGGGCGACCACAGGTACGCAGTTTGAACACCCAGCATGACACATGGCTCACGTCTCGCCATGTCGTGAATGCGGTATCGATGTGGTAAAGTCGAAGCAGGGTAATACTGTAAAACAGTCGTAAGTGCTGGGTTTCGCAAGTCGAAGTGTCGCAAGTCGTCTGTATATATATATATTGAAAGTCTACACCCCCTTTCAAAGTTTTCACCTTTTGTTTCCTTATAACCTGGAATTAAAATGCATCAAAATTGTGTTTTTTTTCATTTATCTACACATCCTACCCCCCAACTTCTAAGTGAAAAAAATATTCTTGAAATTTGTAGAACATTTATTAAAAATAAAAACTGAAATAGCTTGGTTGAATAAATGTCCACCCCCCTTGTAACAGCAATACTAAATTAGCTCAGGTTTAACCAATCGCCTTCAAAATCACACACTAAGTTAAGTGGCCTCCACCTGTGTTAAACTGTAGTGATTCACATGATTTCAGGATAAATTCAGCAGTTGCTGTAGGTTCCCTCTGCTGGGTAGTGCATTTTAAAGCAAAGATTCAATCATAAGCACCAAGGCCCTTTCAAAAGAACTCTGGGACAAAGTTGTTGAAAGGCACAGATCGGGGGATGGGTATAAAAAAATGTCATAGGCCTTGATTAACCCTTGGAGCACAGTCAAGATGATTACACTATGTAACGCACTTTTTGTTCCTGGGTAGTAAGTGTTATTTCCTAATTGCTTATGCCTCAAAAGTATAGAAAATGGCTATTATTCCCCACAAACTTTGCTTTTGTGACCAGGACAGTGATATTTCAAAATATCACTATTTCCAATGGGAAAACGGGCAAATGTGTGTCTTTTCGTTCACATAAAGTCAGAAAAAAACAACATATGAATCCAAATTAACATGTATTTATACTAAAGTAATACAAAAATGACTACAAAAGATTTAGAAGTGAGTAGTTTTTAGAGATTTACAATTATACTGCATTAACAGTATAATCGTAAATCTCGAAAAACTACTCACTTCTAAACTTCTATATATAACTTATATGCCTATTTGTTCTTGTTTTATGCACTTGTATGGCTACCAACCATATTAAAAAATAAATAAATAAATAGATAATGTAATAAATAATTATATATATATATATATATATATATATATATATATATATATATATATATATATATATATATATATATATATATATATATAAAAATATAAACCAATGCTTTCTATAATGTGCAATATTATGAATAATATTTTGGCATGTATTGTAGAATACATTTTGTAACCTTCAACATATTGAAATACATTAATCAATACATTACATTATATTTCTTAATATATGTAGATATATATTTTTCCCTAAGGGCCATCATTCCCATAGTTAAGGATTAAATCACCTAATTTCTTCAGCATACCCAAAAACACAGTGCATGGGGAATTTTCCTAATCTCATATTTTTGAGATTTATGGTCTGTTTTCTGGATATCTTTGGTATAGAAATTACAGTAATGGGATAAAGGGACTTGCTGTTCAACCTTGTACTGAAATCATTCCAGACAAAGTTACACATCGACAATCTATGTATTCAAATACAACACATGGACCAGACATACAATTGCAGCCTACTCCTTTGTCCGATATTAAAAAAGGCAAAATCAACATAAAATCATATGAGGATAAATGATCAATCAGAGTTCTGTTGGTTACAACTTTTTGGCAGGTTTACTGTTACTAAAAATGTCATCAAAAAATTATAAAGCTCTGCTATTCACTACTGCATATCCATATGTCTATACTTCCTTTGCACTCAGGTCTATATACTATAGGAAGAAGTAGGCCTAAAACCAAACAGAGACACCCAAAAATATATAAATGTACATTTCTTTAAGTAGAGTAAAAAGAGTTTGGTGGTCTCAACATACACCCCATTGGACATTATTCAAAACCACAAAGCCAACATGAAATTCTGGACCATGTGTTACACCTGACCCTCTCTATCAGGTCAGGATTGAGGTACACTGACAAGATTACACAACTGTGAGGGGAAGCTCTCATGAAGTCTACAGGCCAGTGCACTCATTCCTCATCTTTCATGAGCACTAAATCCAGAATAAAGATATGTTTTAATTACAGCACTGCGTTGATGACTACAGGGCATTCACTGAAGCTAGCATTAACACTGTCCAGGAAATGTTTAAATATGCTCTGTGTTGTTCAGGTCAGGCTCCACTACTTTACCATCTATTGAAAGAACTAAACCGTTGCCAATACACATTTTTTGATGTAAAGAAAGGTCACACCATTCATGTTCCAGTGTCCAATTTATAAAACTGGTTCCACAATGGTGACAGCCCCAGTATAGAACGTTACACTGTAGTGTCCTTGGACTTTGGACACCAGCACTTTGGGAAGCCTGTGCCAGGAAAATCTGCTGATGATGTGTCTGGTTCATTCTCACAGCCCTGCCAAGTAAGAGACTGAGCATGGGAGGCCAGGCAGCCAATCAGAACGCAAGCCAAGAGAGCATAGTAACTGAACTGTCATTGGTCAGCTGATGCAGAGAGTGGGCCGGCCAGTGTGAAACGAGGCAACCAAGAAAGTCAAGCACCTCTGACAGCAGCACAAAAAACAGTAGAAGCAGATAAAACCCTGTTTGCTGAGGAGCACAGATGTTCACGGAAACAGGTCAATTATCCCAGGTCAACAACTATGGCAGCCCCTTGCAATAATCCCATTTGTGAGATGTTCACCAAGCAGGCATGCAGTTATCTCCTTAAATGCTTGTTCACCTTTTTCTAGAACATTAAATGCACAGGTTCGGGTTGGAATCACAATTTCCAAAAAGATTTTTGTTGCTCAAGTAGTTAAAGTGTTGGCCTAAAAACATGAACAATGCTTATATTGGATGCTGCATACAACACTAAGGTAAGGACAATAAAAAAAAAAAACTGTGCCACATTTTGTCCCATGTTATTTCTCTGTCTTTACGTCCTGATCGATTAAACTTCAAGACTTAAGTGACTATCCCCCGAACACTCCACCGCCAAAGAAACTGCTGAATTTGTATGCTTACTTTAAAATCCATTAATACAGTGCCACTGAAAAGTCTGAATGAATCCCAGCATAGAACAATGAAACAACAAGGGCATAGTATTTCCACAGACCTATTTTATTATGCACTATTACCTTAACAAACTGGGTCAGAATATTTCATAATTCAGCAAAATCATTGTATAAATGCATAAGGATTGCAGCCTGGCACTTGAGCAATCCTCCAGCGCCAGACAGAGGCATTTATATGTACAGTACAGCCGATCATGTAAGATACGCTACCCTCTATTAACCGATGGACCTTTGCCCTGTGTCATTTACAAATGTTGCGACCAAATGAAGGGTAAAGATGGATCCTGATCCATGCACATTTTGTTATGGGTCTAAAACAATAAATTCAGTTTTTTAGCAGGATTGAATGGATTAAGTTTACACTGTGTCACTTCACGTAAAACAAACTGCCCATATTAACCATGTTCAATAAAAGAAATCAATGAAGTAAGGGATTCATATATTACTGTATCTTTAAAATGCTGAAACAAGATTTTTTTTTTTTTTTTAAATACCACTTCTGTCTTGGATTAGCATGCTCTTACGGTGCAACAAAAACCCTAAAAACTGTTGGATAACATGGCATGAAATGTGAAAGCACAGTAAGAACTGTTTGTGGTGTGCTGTTTGTAAATTGCCAAATACTGAGTTAGAGTGCTTTGTTTTGTAATAATGTTCACAGATTTTCTGTGCAGTATTGTACTTTGGTGTTTTAGATACAGTGATGTACCAGATAGTGTTAGTTTATAATGCCCCAATGTTAGTAAAGCAATTACAATGTAGTATAACTACTCCCTCTAAGATACAATATTCTCACATATCCAGTCGACCCCTGGAACAAATTAAATCGGATATGTCTGGCTCTACTTTATTTCTCCATGTGGGCAGTGGCAGTATGGCTATGGGACATCGCTAGAATAATGACATCATATTAGGTTCTGCAATCTTGTTAAAGCTGAACATGACTATCCCTGCTCCTGGAACTGAACACACAGAATAAGGACCTGCACCTCAAAACATTGCAATCGGGTGCATTTGCAGATCAGAAGACAGGAAAGGGTCTCAAATTGCTCCAGCTATCATTCTCAAAACATGCTTGGACAGTTTTGCTGCATTTTATGTCACTCCACGTCAGACTGTCATTGGCCTGGCCTGACCTGTCTATATCCACAACACATCACAGCCAGCACCAGTAGCCTGGCAGGGGTTTGTGCTAGGGAACAGGAGCTGCTACCTAAACACAGTGTCATACCGGGTGGCTTTCCAACAAGTGCAAGCTTGTGGAAAAAGACGGCAGGGTTCTGGAACACGGAAAGAAAAGTTCTCACTTGGATCTCTCTCAGTCTTTCCATTCCAGAACTTCGATTCCCTAAATTGTTTAATTGGGCCTGGTCGGAAAAATGTTCTGGACAGCACAATGAAACTGAGAATATTGATTGGAACCTGTACAGAATGGAATGCAAGAGCGTGTCACTGTATAAGCCCATGTTGAGAAGATCCGCTCTATAAAATTAGTAAAACAAAAACTTTCAAAACATTTTTATGCACTAAGTTAAAGCGGAGCTAGAGGTAATTACAATACACTTCTGCTGTTGTAAGTGGAAGCAGGTGCATGCCTAATTGGGTCAAAGTACTTTGGAAAGAAAACAGTAGAATACCCAGCAGGCTAAAACATGCAAGACTATACATTTCTATTAACATTCTATTTTACTGTTCAATTATACCTGATCGTTGGTCTCTAAGCTGAATCCGGATATCTGCACTGAATTAATTCACTTACTACAGGACTTACATGGGCAAAAATGGAAGGTAAACAGTTGCCTGAGCCAGGCTAGGATTAGATTGCTTCACAATGGCATATCAACAATAATACCCTCAAAATCACAACATAACCTAATTATCCATCAAGTACTCAATACAAAGTACGGTCAGTCAAATTACTAAGTCAAGTTGGCACAGACTCTATCAGTGTCTTACAATAACCACAGTTGTTATTACTACTTACAGTAACTCACTGTACGGTACGATACAGCTCTATGTGCTAGGACCTTTTCATTATTTTCACTCCCATTTTATCCTTTCAGTTCCATGGTGATGTCACTATATCAGCAAGAATTCCATATCAGGAAGAGCAGGATTGGCAGCTTTTTCAATGACAGTACAGACATGCTGGCTGTCATTTACAACTTCCTTTTGACCCAGCTTCACTGTACTGTATGTATTTGTATAGCATAAGTGTAGTATTAATATTACATCCTGCCTTGTTTTAATGTTTAGTTTCAATAGATGACACGGTATGTGGCTAATACAACTTCTATTGAAACGAAGCAAAGAATTCCGAAAGGACCCGTTTCAAACACATGCATACATCTGTTTGATCTTAAAGCCTTTTAAGACTAGTAATTCAGTAAGCTTTTCAGTCACGAGACCATTTTCATTTGATGAAAGGCCACAGTTTTATTTTATAATCAACAGAGACATAATTCATAGATATATAATCAATAGATCTCTACAACATTTGCTAAATAACATGAATCAAATAGTCAATTTTACTGCTTTGATACTTATTTAACAGAAATCTGCACATTTTATATTTTTTTACCCCCCCCCCCCCCCCTTCCCCTCCCCTCATGAGTGCAGATGGATTCACCTTTCTTCCAGAAAGTAGGGTTTTGCGTTTTATACGAGTCAGGGCATTGAGTTTTAAAAGAGCATTTAAACCCATTGAACCCATGCTACTGATAGACTGTGACTCAGGAATAAGGATACCAGGTTATGTTGTGCTTGAAAACCCAAAGTTTACAGACACAGCTCAAAGGCCCATATTCCCCAAGCAGTGCCACTGAGTGCACCAACTTTAACAGTTCTAATCACACTTGCAGATACTGTAGAGCACAAGGACAGAACATTCAATACACAAACCAAACAGACCCTGATAACACATGCTGCACATTAACAGCTGGGACTCTAAGGCTTTATATGCATTGTATTGTATTGTACTGTTCTGCAAAGGCAGTTTCATTAAAAAAAAAAAAAAAGGTAACTCTATAGGCTGGTGCAAAACTTTTGGCCATAGCTGCAGAGTAGCTTCTTTACCATAAATTTGTGAATTATATCAGTTTTTGTTTAAAAAAAAAAAAAAAGCTGTATAATTTACATTCATTTGTATTGACATTGCAATGAAAATGTGGACAGAGGCTAATTACTGGAAAAAAACACATAATATATAAATATTATTCTCAAACACAATTCCTCAGTATTACCGCTGAGCTGTCACGTTCCCAAAGCCATAGATTATATTGAATTCTTGGTCAAAATTTGGAAATGCTGTGACTATAAGGAAGGTTATCTAGGTTGCACAGTTCACTAGCAACACGTTTCATGAGTTTGAGGGTCAGCTTGACTCTAATTTACTACAAAGTTAGACTAGATGGGGAGGTGGATAGCTCGGTAAGTTTTAGAAGAATTACAAAGAATAAAACCTTTTTAGCCTTGCTGATAACAATCGTCACCAGGTATTTGATATTCAGAGTTTTTCCTTGTCATAGCAGATTGTGTTTGGAAGGAAGAAGTGGGTTGCTAAGCAGCATTGCAAAAAGTCTTGTCATGTGATCACTAGCAGATTGGTGTGGGTGAAGTGATGGCCTGGCACATTTCTTATATAGCTGTAACACTGGTTTACATATTTGATTTAAAAAGGCAGAAAATTACTATTAGGGACCACCGTTTGACTGAAGAATCAGATGAGACTAATAGATATTTCAATTCAGACAGTCAGGAAAGTAATATGAGCAATTTACGCAAAAACTGCATTTGAAAAGTTTTTAATCCTTCAATACAGTGAAAATGACCTTCAATTTTCCAAATGGGGGAAAAATAAAACAACTGCATTAACGCAAGTAATACAAGATGTTCTCGTAGTTCAATGCTGGGTATTTTTTCTAAAGAATCTATCTGTTCTATCCCCACTGTTTATGGAAATTACAGTTTTTAAAAGGTACTAGAAATTGCTGGTTAATATAAAAATAAAATTAAGATATGTAGAAGTCAATGCAAATGGTAAAGATTTTTAAAACTGACCTTTTGCGTCAAAATGTTCAAACACTGTATACATGCATGGGTAAGGAATATGAAACAGCAGGATTTATGATATCAGCTGCAGTGGGGTAAAAAAAAAAAAAAGTAGAAGAAAAATAAAGATTAAATATGCAAAAATGTCCTAATTCACATTTTAAAATGTGGTTCAGCTCTCTTCCCTTCCCCATTCAATGGATTCGAGTAAGCAACACATATAGAATCCACCACCACATTCATCTGGGACACTGAAATCTGGATTGCTGTAGCCAAGCTTGCTAGCTTTTGATTAAAGGTAGAATTACCCATTTTCTGTCTCAGCAATTTAGTTTAGCAAAGAATAAAATCAGTTGACATAAGTATGTATTGCAGCTTTTTGACTTGCTTGGTTTTGGTGCATGGTCTTATCTTTCAGGGGACTAAAGGGCTGAGATAAGCAGGGAGGCAGTTAGACAACCAAAGAAGGTGAGGCTGAAAAACTTAAAGCACTGCACAGACTTCATAAAGAGGGAGGTTTAAATGTACCTGGCTTCAATACTACCGGTAGCTGCCACTGAATGATGGTCGACATAATTGTGGAAGTTACCTATTTAGTCCAATATCAGCATGACTTTGGGGGATTTTTTCTGACAATGAAACGTCAGTTTTTTTTCAGGTGTACTTAGAGTTTCCTGTCTTTGCATGGCTTAACATTGTTTGAAGATAAGATTCATAAATCCTTTACCAGACAAATTATGTTTTAGGAAAAGTCCAACTAAATATCATCAACAGTGAAGGGAGTCACTACTCTGTAAAACATATTTATAGTACGTTAAAAAGTCTTGTCACAACTTTAGCATAGTACAACAAAACTTTTTTTGTTGTTATTTTTTTGCCATAAGGGAATCTTATGGGAAACATATAACAATAAATTACATTTAACCAAAAGCTATGGTGACAAGCAGCACACTTCAGTTACATCGATTTATACCCCAAGTGGCCATGATTAGGTAAGTAAAAGGAAGTTAATTTAGAGTGTAATGGCAGGATAACTGGCTTCTGAGTTGAGTTGAACTGAAAATAAATATGGATGTATTAATATTGTACAACTCAGGGACTGACAGCCAGGATAGATTTTTGGAGTTAGCTACTGTATTTCGCAACCTGACTTACTTCCACCTCCCCAAGCAATGCAGCTTTGGAAATCTGAATAACTTTCAATTTAAAAATCAGCAATGCGTTCTATAAACTGACTTGCTTTCATTTTCCATGAACTGAAAACATATGTGAATGTCTCAGTATATTAAACCTTATACTTAACAAATGACTGAAAGGAACATAGGAGAGAAACACTCAACAGTATTTCATCTATCAAAACATGCATTTTGATGAAATCACATGTTTGAGAAGCTTCATTGAGTTTAAGGGTTATTATGCCCCAGCCAAGGATGCAGTGGAGGTAGGTGCAGGTACGTATGTCACACCTAACACTACAGAATCACTTGTCCATTTGTCATGTAACTAAGATTCTATAGAATAAGCAATATCAGGGTGTATGGAGACTATTTGTCTGTCTGTCTCAAGTAATTTTATAGTTTTGTATATAGCTATAGAACTGCTTGTCTGACTGTGATGAAATCTTAGGCTATATGCTGTAAGTCCAAATGTACTTCCTTGTCTGTCTGTCTGTATGTCACACTTACATTTGAATGTATGTCTGATGACCCTTATATCCAATTGTGAAGAAACTTGAAAAGGACATTCTTAAACAAAAATTGTAAAAAGTATCAGATCCTGGGTCCATATGGGGGCATCCTGTTGTTCTGTCTCTATGTCAATCTCATACAGTAATATAATGGAATTTACAGTCATCATGCTTGTTTGTAATACTTTTTGGAATACCAATGTATGTAAATGACCTTTGCAACTACATGCACATATGAACATGGTCATTTTTGCCACATTTCAAGAAATTATTGTATTAAACTATTGATCCATGGCACTACGAAACAGGCTCTTCAAGAATGACCCTTGACAGCTGTTCAGTGCAGCTGTGCACTACAGGGAGAGTGTTTGCGTGCTGTAGCAGCTTCACTGAAGGACAAGGTTAAGGAAATATGGGAGCCCCAGTCTATGTAAAAGATAACACTGACACATTCATGCTTGAAAGATACGAGCCAAAGAATCCTTTCCGCTAAATCACTTTATTCTTGCAACAATTACAAAAAAAATAAAATAAAAAGCAGGCCAACAATTTCAACAAATGGGAAAACAAATGTTTGTAAAAGAAAAAAACAAACAACTGATTTGTGATTCTCTAGCAACCATCTCTAGAGAGCCCCCCTGGCTCTCCAGCTATGTCTGAGTATAATGCCAATCGGGTCTATTTTGAACGATAAGCACTTCAGCCAGGTCAGACACTGAAACACATTAAGAATGAGTGCAAATGTCTGCCAGTCTGGCCAACTGAGGCTGTATCCAGGGAGCCCTCCTATAAACTGGTTGAGAGGTCACTAGAGTAAGGCAAATGCATATTTTTGAAACGAAGCCCAATGGCTTTTCTAGCAAGCATCATCTCAATTGCTTAAGAGTTAGATTTTTAATTGTAAGGTTGTTTTAGATTTAAAGGGATCTCTTTTGCAATGTCTATACGTGGTCCATCATTCATCAGTACTAATGTGCCGCCTGGAGATGAATATGTCAGGTTCTGCCACAAAAACTGCAATACTGACTAAGACTGTGGAGGGCAGTAATCTAGTCCATTTGTTTATAATTGGAATTTCATACTGGGCCTCTCTCAAGCAAAGACTGTCAACTGGGTTATGATATGGCTCACTGTTGTCTACAGGGGGTTAAGTTGAGACCACCAAACTCAAGCCAAATATGAACACAGACATCAAGAGGCTAACGGCATGAGAGATTTATTTATTTATTTATTTAATATAAATTTAGAGTGACCAATTATTATTATTATTTTTATTTATTTCCCCCCAATTTGGACTGTCCAATTATGTTTTTTTCTCCTCACCGCAGCAAGTCCCCACACAGCACAGACGTTCTGAGGGCGTGTGAGCATCCTCCAATCTCACAAGCTTAAAGCCAGAATCGCTTTTACGCCGAGAAATCCAGAACAGAGGTGGGCGGGCTACTGATCCCGGAGAACAGAGATCAGCCCTGCCCTCTTATCCACTCTGAATGTAATCGGTGCCTAGCCAGTAGGGCTCGCTGTTGCATGATGAGGAGAAGCAATCCCTGATGGTTTCAGAGTCAATGTGATGCCCTCCTCGGGGTCCACAGCAAAGTTCGGCCTCTTTGCACAGAACTGCACAGTATGCAGTCCAAGCTGTGCGGCTCATCCTGCACTCCCAGCGGCAGCGCTTTAACCAGCTGAGCCACTCGGGGACCCCAGAAAACCAAATTATGCTGTTAAAAAAACCTACATTGCATGTCGGGTGTCTCTTATAACAGAAATGATTTTGCACAGTTTCAGCAGACAGATACCGCCAGATGACATCTTTTAATAAGAGCTACCTTATTAGCATAATGTAAAAGTAGATCACCCTGACCTAGTATGTCAATTTACTATCTTTCCACAGTATTACATGTTTCTTAAACTATCTCCATGGAATGTGCTTTCATATCTGAACCACCATGTTTCAGAAAGCTTAACATATTTTAATCCTATCATCTGCTACATTTTGGAGAGATTACAAATGCTGCTAAGCCTGTGTATTTATGCTGCTTACAATCTTGTAAACTGCCATTGATAACATAAAGCCAGATAATAATAGGTTTTAGATGAGAGTATCCAACTGTGCAGGAAGTGATATTTGTTTTTACCAGTGATGTGGGAGCCACAAGGAATATTCTGAAGTACTGTGTGGAGACTCAAATAGCCAGCCTATTAGTTACCAGGATTGTGAAAAAAGTAGGTCTCACTGAAGTATATTGACAAAATGTAAACTAAGCATCAAAAGAAACGTATCACTTATATTTGAGCTTCAGAGGAAACTCATCACTTATATTGGGTTATAAAATTCTCTAGATGTGACTGAAAAATGACAAACTGATTTACAGCAGTTGCTGTAACAACTGACATCACGAAGATGCTGCAAAATGATCTGTCGATCTTTGGCAGGTGTTGTGTCTCTTGGTCTCCCAGTTCGTGGCATGTCATTGACACAGTGTGACTGGTTATACTGTCTTGCCAGGTTTGAAATTGCTGGCTATAAGCACCCAAGACGCCAAGCCACAGTACGATGCCCTAGTCCAGTCTCTAACATGCCGATTGAAGGAAGATGCTGCTCTCTTGACAGACGTGGCATATTGTTTTTTTTTTTTCTGTGATTTTCTTTATTGCTTTTATTCAAGCTTGCAATTCAACAGCTGAGATCGCTCTATATCCAGTGTCCAATCAACCGTCTTACTAATCAGGAAACTAATTAGTACATATGCTTCAGTCATAGTCACTCAAGCATGTCATGGTCAAGGATGAATGATCGAGTGATTAAAAAGAAACCAAAAACAATTTGTCAATATCCATCATTTATATACCTTATTTTGTTTTTAAATAAATATGTTACACTAGTGATAAGTTTCTTTTGACGCTCATTATTGAATAATTTCTTGCATGGAATCTGTTCACCTAATCAGCCAGAGGCCAGAACTTCAAGGAATGTCCATATTTCTTCTCCACAATTGTGAGTATAAGTATAACAAAGGGAAAACAATACAACATAAGTGGAAAAGACAAGGAGTTTAATATCTGATGAAAGAAAAGCCAGGAGAAAACATTTAACCTTTGTCAAGAAAGCCAGAAAATTACAGGGAACATAAAATGTTATTGAGAAACTGGTGAAGCATAATTGGAGAGATGGGGATAGTTAGAGGTACATTGAAAGGCGGCCAAATTTCAGTGTTGTTTTAACAGAAAATTTAACTGGGGCTGAAACTAGCTCAATTATTGCTATTCATAAATCAAATTCATAAAGTTCCACTATTTCCCTGACAGTATAATATACTCACAGCCTTCATTTTCAGTCACATATTTTTCTTCTAAAAATCAAATAAAACCCCCACCTATTGTGTCTTTCGTATTGGATAACTTCTATCAATAGTGCGAGTTGGAGATCATGTTCCGCCAGCTGGGGCTAATAGAGTTCAAACTGAAAATGATTTGAAATTAATCCACTGCTGATGGAAATATACAAGTCTGAGTTCAAATCACTTTTAAGTTAAAAGTTAATATGTGTGCTCCGAGCAGTGGCAGATAAATGTGGCTATAGAAAACCCGACAAATAAACAATTTTACTGTTTACACACAAAAATACCTGCATGTTCATTCTGATTCAAACCCTGCATTAGAAAGAGGCAGATATTGAATGCAGTGCACTAATCCCTGTCATCCACATAGCATTAACACTGTTGGAATAGAGCAAGGAATGTATTTTGTCTGTGTTTTTTCTATTTAAAACAAATCAGAAACAAGACACACTGTGCAATCACTCCCACCCAGTTTCTTGCGCTGTCTGACTTTTTTTGTGCAAACTAAATTAACCATTTTCTCTAAAGAGGACCAGGAAAACCCCAAAAACAGTTAACGTACTGAGGCTGTAATGAAGGTAGCAGTTTACTTTGGTTTAGGCTTGCCAGTGTGTTCAAAATGCCCCTTCACTTAAATGAAATATCCCAGTCTAAGGGACATTTAAATACATGTTATTTATAATATATAACCCATCCACCAAATCACAATTGAGCGCAAATACACTGTAGTTTGAGGAGCATTAATGAGACTTCAGATATCTTCCATGGCCACCACAAGCCTGATTAAATAAACTTTTTAAAATAAAAATAAAATAAAGTAAGAAATACAACCTTAAAATTAGATCCCTGCTTAAGATGCCAAAAACATTTTGAGATTCAATTATCACTTCCCCCCTGACTTGTACTGAAACGCACTGTTAAAAGCTCATTTACTTAGGATATTCTGCTCGGAGCACACATATTAACTTTTGCATGGAAAACTTTGAGCAACTTGATCTGCTCAAAGTTCAGCAATCATGGTCAATTTAACATTCAGTATAACTCCTTGGTGTCCAGTGCATTCTCTTAATGTTTTTTATTCTGTAAACTCCACTTTGTCAGGCATTAAGACCACAATGTTTACCTTCTCCATAAAATATATTTATTTGTATTTTTTTTAATTTAGTGGGCCAAATTATTTTGCCTCAGATTTTATCGCCAATTTGGAATGTTTTTCCACCTCCCCACCGCAAATTCTCAGGAGAACTGATGGTTCAGAATGCATTCTCCAATCCCACGACCAAGCCAGCTTCCTCTTTTACACCCAGGAACTCGAGAGCGGATGTCAGCGAGCACCCGACCTCTGAAGGACAAAGGTCAGTCCTGCAGGTGTATGCCTGAGCTCACTGGGTGCCTAGGCAGCAGGGTTCGCTGTAACACAATGAGGAGAAACAGTCCCCGTCTGTTTTGCTTCCCTAACCCACAGGAGGGCCAGAGCCAATGCGACGCAGCAGCAGGGTGTTATAAATGTCATTCTCTTTGTAGCTCGGTTACTGACAGACGTGGTTTATTGATTGATCTAATGGAAAAGTATAGAGCTAGTTTTTCCTGGCTTGTTTCGCTCTGAGGCGAAAGTGCTGTCTGAATTTTTGGCCAAAGGGCTCTTTCTATCTCAGCATGTAGCTATTGTCAGGGTGGGGTGGCCTGGCAGCAGCTGAGTGTTCAAGGCAGTTTGGGGGGGGGTTACAGGAGCCAGAGGGAAGACACTGTTACAGAGGAGAAGGCAATAGGCAGGGCTCTTCCAAGAGTTTAATACACCCATGAATGTTTGACACCACATTTTAAATTGAATCAATATTGTTACATATTGTTTGATCAACAAATGTAGCAACACAATGAAGAAGAATCTATAAGGACAAAATTAAATATTTACTGTGGAAGTTGTTTGATGTTTATGCATGCACCATAGGGTATATTTTCAGAAATGTACTTTTAAATTTGCAGAATTTAACCATTCTTAATTTTTTCATATTGAATCTGTGCAATATTGCCCAAAATTGCACAGGTGGGCCTACATTGTACTGGATACACATGGGGAAAAAAAGGATTTGACAAAAGACAAGATCATTTCTGCAATAAAGCTCAAGTATTTGACATCACAGTTTACATATGCACAGCATTTTCGCAGTTTTTCCATGCTTTTTCCATGGTTATGCTATCACAGTTCACCCTGGTTTGCCATGTTTATCAATATGCTTTACCTCTGCTAGTCTTAACAATGCTTACGTATGCTTTCACTGTGCTTTATTACACTTTGCTATGCTTTCACAATTAGAAACCTTTGTAAGGGTTGTAGGCAAAATTCCCTTATCCTTCGGCAACACAATTATTTTTCATTTTATCTTTTATCATATCATTATTTTATTCCACTTGGGGGTAAAAGCAATAAAAGCTAGTGCACACTACATCAGGACCGCATATATGTCAGATTACGCAAGACTCTTGGAGAGGAAAATGTCCCACAGAACATTGCCAATGTTTCAATAAAAAAAAAAAATTAAAAAGTGATGAACTTCATTACAATTGCATCAGGTAATCAAGTGATCTGATGCTGTGACATAGCTGAGAAATTCAGGTTATCAGAAACCAACTGGGAGGGTACAACTTTGGGAAACAAAAGTAAGCCAACCAAAATCATCATAATCAAAACAGTGACACAACACCATGCTGGTTAAGGATAGTCCATGATGTTTTAATACAATGCAATGAAAAAACAAAAGATCGTCCTGCTTCTTCAAAACTTTAGAGCAACTCAAGATGGCAACAGTCAAATGAACAGTAAGTGTTTTAAATGGAAATAAAGGGGCTCTGAAATAATCATTTTCAGAATGGCTAAGGTCATGCAGTTCATTTTCCTGTATGGTGCACAACTCCCAGCCCAGAATGTAACTTCGATAAAAGCTTATCTATATGAATACTGAATAGCAAATACCAAAATTCAATGACTTTGTCCCACAATTGACCTTTCAACCCAAAATAATAATTCACAGCTGTAATTGTAGTGTACACACCAAACACAGTGCAAATACAAAATGAATTACTTGTCATTTGTGGATTCACTCATTATAAGTTCAATTTTTGGTCAATAAATCGGTAATACAGAAACAATAGGCACTTGTGCGAAAATGTTATTAATGCTTTAATTATGCATCTCAAACAACTTCTAAAAAGTCTCATGCATTTTACCATTTGTGGCTAAGTGCTTTTCTATTTTAAATGAATTGCATGTGTGGCCTAGTCATCCATTAAATTAGACACTAATTTGCTTATTTTGACAGTTTTCCAAGATTTTCAGTTACAGTGGTTTTGTTTCATATGCACAACCAATCAAAACTACAGAAACAATGGGATGTTCTAATACATCTGCATCTCCCAGCATATTTGTTTTGCATGCTTTTACTGTATGCCAGAGTTGCTGAACTAGCATTAAAAGTGATTTATTAAACAATCACTCATTCTTATGAGGGCTTTCCGTTCCTTGGCTTGCCTATTCAATGTAAAAAGGGAAAAGGCTCGTTACCTGGTTTGACTGCAGCCATGACTGCGCGGGATGATTTCAGCACCGCTTCGTAGATGGCCCGCTGGTCAGCAGTGAACTTGCCATTAGCAGGGAAGGAGCAGGTAATGTCGGAAGAATAGCAGTAATACTCTCCGCCCATATCAAAGAGGCTACAAATAAAAACAACACTTTGTTAGTTATACATTTGGCAAAATTTACCTAGGCTAGTTAACTGTCGTTTGCTATTCTTGTTCAATAAATTATATACAAAAATAAAAATAAAAAATAAATTCAGCAGTTCGGAACTGCTGGGTAGTGCATTTCAAAGCAAAGACTCAACCATGAGCGCTTTCAAAAGAACTCTGGGACAAAGTTGTTGTAAGGCACAGATCAGGGGATGAGTATAAAAACATATCAAAGGCCTTGAATATCCCTTGGAGCACAGTCAAGATGATTACTAAGAAGTGGAAGGTGTATGGCACCACCAAGACCCTGCCTAGATCGGACCGTCCCTCCAAACTGGATGACCGAGCAAGAAGACGACTGATCAGAGAGGCTACCAAGAGGCCAATGGCAACTTTACAAGAGCTACAGGATTTTATGGCCAAGACTGGTCAAAGTGTGCATGTGACAACAATATCCCAAGCACTCCACAAATCTGGCCTGTATGGTAGGGTGGCAAGAAGGAAGCCATCACTCAAGAAAGCCCACCTTGAATCCTGTTTGACGTATGCAAAAAAACACTCAGGAGATTCTGTAGCCATGTGGCAAAAGTTTTTGGTCTGACAAAACTATAATTTAACTTTTTGGTCTAAAGCAAAGTGTTATGTTTGGCGCAAACCCAACATAGCGCATCACCCAAAGAACACCATCCCTACTGTGAAGCATGGTGGTGGCAGCATCATGTTATGGGTATGTTTCTCATCGGCAGGGACTGGTGCACTTGTCAGGATAGAAGGGAACATGAATGGAGCAAAGTACAGAGAAGTCCTTGAGGAAAACCTGCTGCCCTCTGCAAGAAAGCTGAAACTGGCATGGAAGTTCACCTTTCAGCAAACCCAAAGCACACTGGAGTGGCTAAGGAACAAAAAGGTAAATGTCCTTGGAGTGGTCCAGTCAGAGCCCCGACCTAAATACAATCAAAAATTTGTGGCATGACTTGAAGATTGTTGTCCATCAACGCTCCCCAAGGAACTTGACAGAGCTTGAACAGTTTTGTAAAGAAGAATGGTCAAATATTGCCAAATCTATGTGTGCAAAGTTGGTAAAGACCTATCCCAACAGACTCACAGATGCAATTGCTGCCAAAGGTGCTTGAACCAAGTATTAACTCAGGGGGGTGGAAACTTATCCAGTTATGATCTTTCAGTTTTGTATTTTTAATATATATATATATATTTTTTCCCCTTAACAGTGCGGAGTATGGTGTGTAGATAAGTGGAAAAAAAATCCTCATTTAGGCACTGACACAACAAAATGTGAAAAAAGTTCAAGGGAGTATAGATTTTCTATAGGCACAGTATATATATATTTTTCAAATTATGTCTAAACATTATCAGAATTATGCAGGTAAAACAGATGTTGGCCTTATACATTAGTAACGATACAATGGTTATCTAATACCCAATATGTATTTACTGCACACATGTAGTCCTATACATCATATTACTATTGTAGTCACATATTTTATATGTGTTTAATCTTAACGTTTTAACAATTAGGAAATACATGGAATCTAACACTCCTAGTGACAACTACAATACAATAAAGTTGCATTAATTGCTTTATTTGAACACTATATCTGGAGACAATATTCTGGTACTTTCAGATATTACCTTACACAGACAACGCTACTGTAGTACCTTCATTGTGTGCAAAGGAACTATTTAAAATTAACAGGAACCAAGTTCAAAATTGTACCTAAATCAGAATTTCGGTTCTACTTTACAAAAGGCAAAAAACAAGTTATTTAATGTCTGTCATAGGAACCAAGCTTGTAACTATATTGGATCATTTGTTTTGCTACTATCATAAAAGTCTGAAATCTGAGGATTGACCTCGTGTTCAATTGTGAAAGGTTTCTCATCATCCTTGCTCATCACCTGTCAAGCCTGTGTGACAATGACCTCCATGACCTATTGTGATAGACAGACAGAAAGGATTACACTACACGTCTACGCCACCAAAGGCTGCAGTGACGGGAGTCCATTCAGCAGGGGTGGATCTAAATTTCCGGATGATTCAGCATGTTTGCTTTCATTGATTTGCATTTTGACTGTACCTGCTTCTACCAAAGACTACCGAATTACCTTCTCAAACTCCTTATTGTCTTGAATGGGACTTCTAAGCCAGAAAGATTGGGGAACTCAGCGAGTCGTACATTACTCCAGAGCTATCTGTTGGACAGGCCCGATTAAAATCATAAAAATATTTGTCAGACATAAATTTACAAGAAACACACATGAACTATTCGATGTTTGGTAACCTACAGTAGGCACAAAAAGCCCAGTATTGTACTATACTTCCCTTAACAGTGTGATCAGGAGAATAGACTCCAACCACTTTTAAAATAAAATATTTCAAAAAGGAATACTGGGATACTGACTTCATTACCATGTTTGTATTTGAGCAAGATAGCCACCACTCTTTTATTTTACTTATCCTTCTGTGACAAATATATTATTCCAAGTACTGATTGCAGACATTGTGAAATCTGATAACTTGCTATATATTCTGTAAGCTAACAGAACGTCCTATCTTTTTTCTTTTGTACTACAAAAAAAAATGCTGGTTGGCAATATCGCAATGCATTCTGCACAGTATTTAAACACATGTCTAGCTTTCAAAGAGGTCACTGAGTGCATCCCTTATTCAGTGGGGCTTTGGAGCAGCAGGGTTGACATCATAATGTAAAGTTACTCAGTAAATAAAATCAGGGCAAAGTCCACAACCAGCAAGGCATACGGCTGATGTCAATATCTTGTACTGTGTTTGAATCATGTGAGCAAACCTATTAGCTTTTCTGCTAAAAATAATTTATGAATACCTTCAATGATCAATATAACAGTCTTTTATACGTACACTAAAAAGGGAATTTAGACCAAAGTTCATCACTGCACTCCTCTGTCTCTACATCACTCAAGTATTAAGTAACAAGTACTTTTAAAATAATGCTTTAACTTTGCAATAGCTCAAACACTACATGCCAGCTTTATTAGCAGGGACGGTCCTGTAATTTAGCACACATTACTGCAATTGCGGTCATCTGGTTGGGAACGTGTTCCTTTATAACATGCACTCCTAAGGTTAATTTTATTATTATTATTATTATTATTATTATTATTATTATTATTATTATTATTATTAGTTTCTTAGTATTCACCCTTAATGTATCTAGTATTAAATATTAAACTGTATTTATCAGCCAGTCGGTGTGTGCATATGTAGGTGAAAGGCCACTCAGATGTATTCTTTACTGTACATGTACACAGTGCCAGTAACCCTCATTAGTAATGTAGCACAGGAAATGGCAATGAATTGTTTAATAAAAATTGGATAAGGGGTATTTTAGACCTAGATGTCTTTAGGTAAGCAAATGTTAGTATCTTGGTAAAGTATATAACAATGATTTACTGTATGGAATCTCTTCAGGGCCTGCCTAATGTTAAAAATCCCGCCGGCGAACTGGCCCTTTAAATCTTTTTACTCAGGCACTGTAAGAGACAGCCCTGCTGGAAGGACACCGTCCTATTTGTGTATTTCCAGCATTGGACTATGTCAGGAGAGAGCTGTGAATGCAAGTGTTTTGCAATAAATATACATTTGTTATTTATGTTTGTGGATCAGATGCACAAGACAAGTCAGCTGTTAGGGTTAGGTTTCATGGTTGCCACCTTGCAGGGTTTTTAGCCACAGTAAATAGCTCCATCTTGCACCACACGATCAGGGTCCCTGGGACAAATAATTTGAATGCATTTTTTTTTCTTTTGCTTTTGGTATAGCCATACTTCCTTTATTTATTATCCAATTTGTTCAAAAAAAGTTTTCCATGTTCCCTACATGTTAACGTTTCATTGTGCACTGTCAGCTAGCCATGCTAAAAGAAAATTTATAAACAATAATGTTTTTTTTTCTTTCTAAAAAGTGTCTCTTTTTGTGTGTGTGTTTTTTTTTTTAACCGTACTAAACAGAGTGAGTCTCAGACTATTTTTTATGGAAGCTTAGTGTGTGCACATTTATTTCATGTATGACATGTACCTGTAACCTTTATAGTTAAAGAGTTACAGCCACAAATCTAATGATGGTACAAAACACAGCCGAAAATAGCTTGGGCCTTTAAGGGATAACTGCCTGTGTTCTCATGAATTGTATGTGTGACACACAAACCGACACCCCCAATATAATATTCTCAATAATGTATGGTAAATCACAATGGATAAGACGCTTCCCATACATATGGAAAAACAAAGTGTATTGTATATATCATATGCATGTACATCTGTATGACCAACCCCACTGTATCCCCTGCAGGGAATAAATTTAGGGACATGAAGACATGCAATATCTTTAAAGTTTAAAGTAATCAGATTATCACTTCCTATAATAGACTCACTCTAATGGTCCACTAGACTGTGAAGCTGCCCTTTGGAACAGGAAGTAGAAGTTGTACTTGTATTACATCATAGCACTTATGATAAAGGTAGGTAATGCGAACAAGAGGTTTGAAAATGTAATTTAAAGCCTTGGTTATCACTTCTGTTACTTATTCTGTAGCTACAACTCAACACTGAAACTAGATGAGTGGTCATAACTGAAGAAAAAAAAAAGAAAGAAATAAAATTCAAATCCACAGTTACCTTGGGATTGAAAACATAAAGAAGAACTGGCTGTAAAAGTGAGGGAAATGTAGAATGGGGGGGGGTGTCTTCTGGCCTGTCAGAGCATGTGATCAATCATTTGGAAGACCATTTGAGGCAGACCACAAAAAATACAGGTATTACTAGTTATCTTTTTTTTTTTTAAGTTGGGGTTGTTGAACAAACAAGCAGCAGAATGAACTAAGTGAATATCTGATTTCATAAAGATCTTATTACATATTGCCAACAGTACCAACGAGAAAATCTGTATAATTAAGAATTGCTAGGTCCTTCTCAGACAATTAAAGTGCTCGATTCACAAAGTTTTATTTTGACATCATTGTGTCACCACCCCTCAGCCATTGTGCTGTTATATAATATGAGACAGGTTAACTATTATTAACACCATATGAAAAATTAGACAGAACAGCAATATTTATTCATGTACTTCTCTCTACTTGTTAAGCAGTCATTAAACATTTTGCTTGCACCACATAATGTTCAGCAAAAAAAAAAACAACAAAAACCTTTTGTTACAGATTACTGACACTCTCAATATGTTGTGGCTACTGTGAGTACAGTACAGGAGAAATGCGTGTTTACATAGAAGAAATTACTTCAACTTTTCCAGCCACACTTTAAGAATAAAGTGATACTGACATATTTAATATTGTTGTATTGCTGAAATCGACACCATCTCTAAAGCTTTAAACTAGCTTATTTTCATGTGGTTTGTCATAATTACTGAAGCTGCTGTCCAAAATCATATTGCTTTATTCCAGATAGGTATGTAGCCAGCAGCCAGGCTGCAAGAGGTCTCAGTTGTAATGGCTTGTTTGTGTTTCTGTGGTTGCTTTTTGACGCAATAATGCCCCCATGTGGCCAGCAAACAAACCAGCTTGCACTGCAGTTCACATTCAGAACAATGGTGCAATCACCAGACCAGATGCTCCGAGCAAAGCTATGAAGTGGCTCACATTAAAAGTTAATACACTGAAAGCACCACAGCCAATTAGATAAGTCAACAGTGATGTTTGCAATAATAAATTTATCATGGCAAGCTCTCAGGATGTTATTTTGAGTGCTCTGTGTTTACAAAACAAAACTGAATATAGTTTACAGTTATTGTTGACTCAAGTTTCCAAATGCAACCTTTAAACCAGGACGCATTTATTATGATAATTTTAAATGTACACATACCAAGACCTAATTCACTTTATATAGGAAAAAGGGTTTTAGGAAAATGCAAATCATTCAAAATTAAGCACACTTTTATATGGAAAATAGAAATTGCTCCACATTTGTGTTGCATGCATTTATTTAAGCTGTTAAATCAGACCATACAAGCTATGATGAAGACATAACCAACTTGGGGTGGGGTGTTTGTTGCCTGTTTTCACCCTGCTCAGACCCCTAACTCACTGGTATCCCTGAACAGATAATCCTGTATTCTTCTTGTTTATTTAATTGTAATGAGCAATACAGTGAATGGATATATTGCTCATTAAGTATCCCAGTAGCCTTAAATACTGAAGATAAAGCCTGCATGTACAAATGCTTTTAAATATCAATCTGCCTCACAAGTGGAGTATAACCCCACATATTATCAATGTACTAGGAATACAAAATGACAGGGTGTCTAGATTCATTTTCATGGTTTGGCCAATGGGTCTCCATGAGAGCGTGAGCGCGAAAGTAAGAAAGGCAGGATTGGTGTTGAAAAGGGGGTGCTCTGCGTTAGTAGATCTGAAAGCATTTGGGGTGAAGACTTCATATTTGTAATGTTATGGAAACTCATCAGACAGGGAGACTTGATCAGTGAAAATTCTCCAAGGAATTGACAAAGTTAATCACAGATCAGGAGCAGAGGACACAGATGGAAAGTGGGAGGAGACAGACTGAGGTCAGAGGGTAGGACACACTGTATAAAAAGTGGGGAGTGTATGTTATTGCTGTTGAATCTACTAAGTACCAGGGGCACACTGCACAACATATTACAAAAAAAAAAAGGATAAAAACATCTCCTAAATGTCTTCTTGCTGTGTATCACCTAGTCTGATTACAGCTAAACCTCAGGATTTCCTACAGCACAGGATGTGATTAGGTAACAGGAAGCAGTTGTAACATTTAATGTATAACACTGTATTCCTGCAGATCATAAGAAAAGAAAAAAAAAATGCCATATGATTTCCAACATAGGAAAAGAGTGATAATGTTATTAGTGCTAAAATTTATTTTAAAGCCTTGGTTAACACTCATTTAATACTTTCAAAACATAATTAAAATACATGTGTAGGCTTTTTGCATTTACTTTGAATTCACACATTTGGTCTAAATGTAAAAAGGATAAGCTTTCTCATCTGAGATGCAGGATATAGTTTGGTCATTTTGCTTACTTTTTGTCAGCGTTTAACCACAAAAACCAAAGCATATTAAACTAGCCATATGTATAAAACCCAATGTATTTTCCCATACATCTGTCATGTTTTAATCAGCTTGCCAACCAAAAAAACTATGATCATCTGAATTTTAAGAGACATTAATTACAAACAAAATTATTAACAGTTTGATGTACTGTGTGATTAAAACCAGTATGTAGGCAGTTAAAAATAAAAACAAATGCACTTCTAAGAAACAGGATACGTCAAAAACAAGATGCCAGAATCCAAAGATCAATTGTCACCAGGTGGGTGGAGAAGTATACAAACAACAAGACTCGTTCATCAGTCTAATGATTGTCTTCTTGTTTCAACATGCTTAAGTTTTCAAGGAACAAAACAATATTAAAATAAATGAGCTGGATAAGGCAGATATAACCACTGCAAGAAAAAAGTTTTCTTCTAAAACACAAGAGTAGAAAACTGATGATAAAAATCATGAAAAACATGCTCTTCCATAAAACATGACTAAATAGGTATCCATTACAAAGGGTAATTATACTGTAATGTGTGGTCACAAGTAACATAACTTTTTTTAGTGGGCTATTTCATCGCCTTTCACCCCTGGAAGCCTGGGCTTGCTGTCAATCTATAAAAAGGATATACGTAGTTTTGTAGGGGTCTCAACATAACCAGACACACACCCTATCACTTCAAATGCTCACGCAATTTGGCATAATTCAACACATTGAAGTCTCTGCATGTGGGAGACCCATGCCTGAATGGCAGGCAGGGGGTGTTCAGGTCAGGTTCACATGCAGAGCTCAATTCACAGGCTGCAATATTTAGGGAACATTTTTGAAATTCGCCTTTCTTTCTGAGTTATAAGTAGCATTTGATCATTTAGTTTATCACTTCCTACAGTCATTATCGCTACAACTTGGCAAGCAGGTTTGAACTTACTGTTTCCTGCTTCCTGCCTGTGTCCTGGGCACTGTTGCATGTTTACTTTTAAACACACTATAAATGTTTTATAATCCGTGTCCTATGCCATTAGCTCTGTGGAGAAAGTCTTTTCACTTGTATATGTGCGAAGAACGTCTTTGGACGTCACATAATATGGCACAGGACTGAGTATGGTCAGGATTGAGCTGTGCTGTTGCCAGTTATCTGTTATGAGAGAACTACATTCACAAATTAAGACATCTGATACAGCTTAACTTAAAAAAGGTGCATGGGAACTGTGCGAAAATCTTCCAAACTATAACTGAAGACACTTGTGGAGACAGTGACCTTGTGACCAAAATTACATTTGAATAATACAACTGGAAATAATGACTAAGAATCATAACTTCCTGCCAGAGGTGACTCCTTTTAAACTGACCCAATTAGCTTTGATCCCAAATGCTATGCTTGCCAAAACTGTATATGTTTTGTATTACCGTTAAGTAGAAAACTGCCAAAAAAAAGATAAAATAAAACCT
This sequence comes from Polyodon spathula, assembly GCF_017654505.1. Lineage (NCBI taxonomy): Eukaryota > Metazoa > Chordata > Actinopteri > Acipenseriformes > Polyodontidae > Polyodon > Polyodon spathula. The sequence continues at coordinate 32,600,605 of NC_054546.1, read as the reverse complement.
ACCACATTAGCTCATTATTTTTAGCCTCAAATTTAAAGCTCTATCAAGTATGCGCATACATTAAATTGTTGCATTGACTGCAATTAAAATTCATATCGTGACAGTAGATAAGCATGACTTGAATCCACTGTATGTACATTAGTATGTACAACATATTCATTGTACATGTGAATGGAAGGACAGATGGACAAGAAAGATTCCTCCATTTCTCACCAACAGGTTTTCTTGTATTTCTCTTGCTCCCGTCGGCCCAGCTCTACATAAATAAGAAATGTCTTCTAGGACTCTGTGCCAAGGTCTGATGAGACTAAAACAAACATGTTCAAGGGAAGGTTTATGTGTGGCGACATAAAGGAGAGGAATACAAGGAAAGCCAGGTTATTCCTATGGTAAAGCCTGTTGGTGGCAGCATTATGGTATTGAGGTGCATGGAATCTAGTGTCCATGGTCATTTACAATTTAAAAAAAACAAAGAAACTGCTTGCCCCCAAGTTTGTGTTCTAACATGACCCAGAACCTAAGCATACGTCAAAGAAAACAAGTAGACAAAAGAAGTGCAGTCCTAGAACGAGCGCCACAGAGTTAAAACGGGAACCCTACTGAGCATGTGTGGGGTTGCCTCAAACAGCTGCATCACTTCCATCTTTTTAACAAAAAAGAACTCGGAACCAAGGTACAAGAGGTCTGGCAGATCCTATCCCCACCGGTGACAATTAACTTAAGCTGGTTTATTCCATGGCTCATCGTGTAGAAGCTGTCAAGAAAGCTAAAAAGGCCCAACCACTAATGAGACATTAAATGCTGATGACTCTCTAGGGTGTGAATACTTCTTGAGCATCAAAAAGGACAAGAAAACATTTAAGTTTGTTTTTAATTGACGTGTTGTTTCTGTATTTTTACTGAAAAGAAAAATAAATAAAATTGTAATGGCCAGTAAAAATATATAAAAAGGCAGGATTTGAACCCTAACTAGTCATACTTTCACTCCAGCCACATAACCACTACGCTACACAGATTCACATCTTAACCCTTTCAACAGACTAGGTTACTATTTATATTTACCTTATCCAATGCATTGCCTCAGTATTGGTTGAACCATTCTGCTATTCCAGTAATATGTGTGTGTGTGTGTGTGTGTGTGTGTGTGTTATAAGTGAAAAAAGTAAGTGATATCTAAAACAAAAACACACTGGAAAATGTGAAAAAAAACCTTGCCCAGCACAAAGCAAATAGGCACAACTGTAAAAGCAGTGGGGGTCAAGGTTGCCCCAGTTGTTTCTACTAACTTGGCTTGTGTTTTTCAGGCACAAAAAAGTGGATCGAACTTGCATGAAAAACACAAGCCAAGTTAGTAGAAACAACTGAGGCAACCTTGACCCCCACTGCTTTTACAGTTGTGCCTATTTGCTTTGTGCTGGGCAAGGTTCCCCCAATGGTTTATTGAAACTTCACTGAGTTTTTGATATCTCCACTTTAAATGGCTGGGCACTTTTGCTAACTTGATGTTTTTTTCACATTTCCAATGTGTTTTTTTGTTTCAGATTAAAAATACACAAAAGATGTAAACATTGCAGTATAAGAGGGGTAGAAGCCAGTTGTATGACTGATACTGTAGTTATGATATTATCAGTAACTTCTCTTCATTGACTACCACTATATTCTCGCTGGGAAATTTCAATGTGGTGATAATAAGCTGTACGTATGACATAATGTATGTATTCAGTTTGAAGTATCACAGTCTCATTTAAGAAGGGTGCCGCTGTGTAGGATTCACTAGGTCTTTTAGCAAGAGGGAGTGTTCTATGTTGTGATGTTATACTCTATATGAGCCATGGTGACCCTTTGTTTAAGGCTGGAGTATAATTCAGTGTTGGGTTAAATATGATGGGTTTTGAACCTGATGAATAGTCTTTCAAAATACAGATTATATATATATTTGTTTAAATTGGCTGAAAAAATACAGTTTATTACACTTGAGATACTATCTTGAGAGTAAAATGAAGCTCTGGACCCTGCCAAATTGCCACACTAAACAAAGCAAAGAAATAGAACCATTTCCCCTACAGTAGAATGGATTTTAATTATGTCAGTTTATCTTTCTTGGTATATTTAAGGGATATGTTACAGTATACATATCCTATTACAGTATGTTTGTTCTGTGTCATTCTCTACTGCTGGTTCTGTAGAGTCCATTATTTACAATGGTTTTCTAGCAAAATGTCTCTTTTTAATCACTTCTAAACTAAATGAAACTTAGCAGTGTGTGACTGTCATTGTGTCTCCTATGAAACTATGAGTTAGTAAATGGACAATCTTTAAAATCGTCTGCTTTCACAGATCCTGATTAATACTAACCTTGGACTACCTAACGTTATTTTCAGCAAGTCCAATACCAGTGCTAATCAGGGTCTGTGAAACCAGCCAGCTAGTGTCTTGTAAAAAATCTTCAGCAGTACCACAAAGTGGCCACTAGATGGTGACACCGTGCTCGTCTGAAAACGAGGGATTCATAAATATATCTAAATTGCTGCTGCTTCCCAGTATAAAATCAATTCCTGTGCTACACCTCAGTTTCGCTCCAATCGTCCCGTTGCATTCAGACAGGTGACCACACCACAGGTGATATAGTTCTAAAACTTGTCTCACACACTTGCCTTCCTTACCGTTTTTTCTACATTGTTATATAGAAAGCATTGATAAAAAGGAAGATACATCCACGACAACAGTGCATTTGTCTTGCAACAACACTTTAAAGGAAAATTTCAAGAGGAACACAAAAAAAAGTTGTTTGTTCTTGACAACTATTTGGGTTAATGTTAATGTTACAATTATTTTTTGATGGGCCTTACTGACAGATCGCTATTTTATAAGCTAATTACCAGTCTTCATAAAATACTTGCAGTCTGCTCTAATGAGGCAATTTTGTTAAATTCCCATCTCCACATCAAAGATGAACAACACTATGTAACACAATTTTTGTTCCTGGGTAGTAAGTGTTATTTCCTAATTGCTTATGCCTCAGAAGTATCACTATTTCCAATGGGAAAACGGGCAAATGTGTGTCACATTTGCCCGTTTTCCCATTGGAAATAGTGATATTTTGAAATATCACTGTCCTGGTCACAAAAGCAAAGTTTGTGGGGAATAATAGCCATTTTCTATACTTTTGAGGCATAAGCAATTAGGAAATAACACTTACTACCCAGGAACAAAAAAAAGAATAATTTGTTACACAGTGCAATTAACAATATTAATCACAGTTGTAAGTGGGCACTCAGTTATCTGAACACCTCTTGCGACCCAGTTTGTTCTGATAGCCGGATGTTTAATCAAGGTCTAATATTTAGAATGCATGCAGAAGCTGATATAAATGTGAATTGCGTTGACCCCAGTAGATGGTATTTGGTTAGCATGACTGACAACATCTCACACAATTTGTTCACTTTTCTCGGATGATCTGCTAGCAATTGGTTGTTTTATTTTTCTTACTGTTATAGATAGTATCTATCTGATATTGAAATAAGTCTTTATGCTGATATGTGGGAGTTTGCTGAAAATTAAACATGTACATATTATAATGCACTTTTTCAATTTTGAAAGTAATGTCACAAGTTAATTATATTTCTAGATTTACTTTAACACAAGAAAATATATGAGACTTTAGGCTGTTCAATATATAATTCAAATGTATTTTTAATTCATTAAAAGATAGACATATTTTGTCCAGGGACATTTTTATAATGATTTTAGGCAACTTAATTAACAATATTTTCTTCTAAAGAAATGCAGGGTTTCAGGTATGGTCACCCAGTAGTCTAATTAGTTTGTGTTAAAATTTCTGGCTACAGTTTATTATGATACATTAGACCAACATAAATGAATTATTTAAATTGTGTATGGCCATCACAGCACGTCTGGGATTGGATCTAGCCCTTGTTGTACTAGTTCCACCCCAGGTTAAACCATTCATAGAGGGTTAGAACTCATTGATAGCTTCTCAATTCACTGTCACCAACTGTAGTTAATAGCATACTCACCACATGTCACCATCTTCAATAGTCTTATCATTGGGAGCCGCAGCATGACCGTAATGCAGAACGGAAGAGTTGTTTCCGCTAAAAATGAACAGACAATACAATTACTATCAGGCATCCTCTGTCTTTATGTGCGTATGTACAGGGGGTGTGTGATTTCACTTGGAAAGGCCTGGTGGATCAAATCAATAACTAATAAATACACTGTGTAGTTATTTTGTAAAGATCTTTGTAGTCTTGAAGATAAGAAAAAAAAATGACCACGGATTTATAATTAATTCAAGTAGAACACCACAGGAATAGCAGCCAAGGTGTTGGAATTCACAGGCCATTATTTTTAAAAGTGTAACCAAATTGTCTCTAGCAAAGCTTAAATATAATCCAAGATGCACATGTGTCCACTGCTGAAAGTCACTGACTGACACAAACAATGCCAGGGAAAAATCTTTACTTGTTTGTGCAAAGCTGAGAGGTCTGTAGTCTGAATATATAATAGGATATTAAAAAAAAAAAAAAAAAAAAAAAGATTTCACTCACTGTGCAAATGGAAGAACAGCGAGAAAACTTAACAAGGTCGAGGAAAACAAGCAGCCGTCCACACAGCGCTCAATTCTGAGACAGAGCTGCTGCCTGCTTGAGCCTGCTGAAGAGCTTAACAACTGTGAAGTTTTATCATCTCACGGTTGGGTACACAAGCGCAAGCACAGTCAACTGATGTTTACAGTCTATTCCACTGAAACAAGCTGCCCGGCTGACATGCCAGCTTCACTCTGTTGTAAGTGCCCAGGAAATGAGTCTTGTGAGGACAGAACACAGAGATCATGCCTGGACTAACAGTACTGTGTCTCACATTCAAGCCAGACTCACCCATCTTTCATATGACACTTACTTTCTGCAGTTAGGCTGCTGTTGAGTGGAACTTGGTTGTACAAATTTTCAAGTGAACACTGGAAAGGTTAGATTCCGTTTCATTTCCTAAAAGTTTAAACTTTGGGATTAAACTTGTTAAACTTTAACGTTGTGGGATTTTTGCAAAAAGCCATCATGATAATCCTTCCTTTAGAATGCTGTTATGTTTCTATGAAGCACTATAACGTGGACGAGACTGCACACACACAACATTATAATATATATATATATATATATATATATATATATATATATATAATGGAAATCGTCTTTCAATAATGTATTGAATAAATAACCTTATACTGTACACTACTTTCACACACGTATCTTTGACACCTGTTAAACACTTGATAAACTTTAAATGTTTATTACCATCACTAGTAATGACTCAATTGACTACAATGGAGGTGACATAACTGTCTCTAATTTTGGGTGACAATTTGTGATGATTTCCCTAAACTCACTACAACAAGACTTGCAAGCAACATTTTCTTTATTTAGGTAAACACAGTAGAGCAGAGTGGCATACAATTCACTGAACTGACTACAATAGTTACATCATTACAGTGTAGAAGATTGGGTTAGGTTTGAGTCTGTACCGAGCTGGAGTCCAGACAAGCTCATACTTGCCTATCACCCCGTTACAACCAGAGGGGCTGAGCATCAATTGTTATTAATGGACTCTTAATGAGATGTCTACACGATCATTGCAAAATGACAAGATGCCACTGGTTCCACCCAGCCCTATCCCCTTCTCTTGCTGTCACACTATCGGCTCTATATCAGTGATTCACAACCTTTTTCAATGTAGGGACCACCTTTTTTTCCCCAAGGACCACTTGCCATGCATTATTTCACATCTGCATTTTGAAACAAATTTTCATGTGCATATGTAGAAAGTAAAGAATTTATATAGTGTACCCAACTTAATGAGATTCCTGGGCTTGAATCTTCATGACCAGGTCAGCAAGGAATGTTGTCATTTTGTGCATTGAAAGTTGCTGATGGCAAAGTTCCTGTTTCTTTTGTGTGCTTTGTAGATAAATGGCATCTAATTTTAGTTTTGTTTGACCAAACCTCCTAACAAGTAATGCACTGGGGCTTTGGGTCGTCTGTGGATCCAGTAAATGCCAGTGCTGGTCCCCGCAACAGTTACCTTGTGTAGACAATTAATCTGTCCATTTCTAACTTATTATTCCCCAACTTCGCTTGATGAAAACATCGGCATACGAAGACGAAGAGGGAAGCAATTTCAAAAATAAAAAAAATGACTGGAGTGTACAGGGTTTTGTGTTTTGTAAACCAGCATTCTGAACTGAGTTTTGCATAACTAATGCCACTCAACATTATGGGAATTATCAAAGGTACAATTATTTCAATACAACTTGCAATTGAAAAATATGATTCTTCTCTTGTCGCCTTTAGCTGTAATGGTAGCAACTTTGTAAGTGCAAGTCACTGCTCTGAGCTGGCTGTCTCCCAGGACAAGGATATTAACACTTCTGTAAGCCTCTTGAAGACGTGATATATTTACCTGCATCAGAAAAGTCTAAATCTGACTAAAACTGTATTTCCAGCCCTTCGCTCAAGGGACCTGTGACGCTGGATGAAATGGATTGTCTTACCTTCCACAGATGCAGGTGTAGGAGGTATGACGCATTCCCCCGCGAGTGTAGCAGTAGTGCTGGAAAAGGCTGAAACACAACACGACACATCAGGGTTACAATCTGCTGCAGTTAAAAATGAAACATTGTTTGGTTTTTAAAGATGAATTACCCTATCTTCAAATAAAAATGCATAGCTTCTTATTCATGTTGAAACCTCTCTCTGCTTGCACAGATTTCATTGAAACAAGCTGGAATCTGGGGATTTGGGAGTTGTTTGTTTAAAACAGTACTCGTACCCTCCGCAACTGTCATTAGCTTTAGAGAATTTACCTTAAACCAAATTCAGAATCAACACTGTTAATGCTCACTTAAGTGTGCTCTCTCAGTAGGAAAAAAAGGCACACAAGTCAAGGAGGAACTGAAGTGTTTTCAGAATCACAACCCTCACTGCAGTCAATCATCTAGCTGGTAATCCTTAAAATCAAGACGCATTCTGCGTTTTTTGTCTTGAAATTAGGGGTGCAACTTGGATTGTGAGGAAACTTCAAGTACATACAGTACAGTGGCGGGGGTTCCTTTACAATGCTCTTTTGTCATTTCTATGCTGGGGATAACGTTTCTATAGCGGGTTTAATCTATAGAAGAATGTGCAACCCTGAATCAAAGGGACAGTGAAAAGGTTTATTCACAATGTATTCACAGCTATAACAAAATAAAATGAAAGGGATCCGTTACCATTATTTTGTTTTTTTCACATACTGAAATACATTTCAATGAAATCTTTGAGAACTGTGAGACATTTCCCCCAGAGCCCAGATTCATAACACAGTTAAACTGCCTTGGGTTTTAATACCCCCACTGAATCAAATACCTACTATTGCATACTGAGGCACTTTGCCTTAAAATGAAAAATAATTATTTAGTGGTCAATTGTGAATCAAATTTAAGCTGAAAGTTTTATATTATATGGGTTATAAAATCACTTGGGGCAGAAACAAAAATAGTGACGAAAAGCAATGAACGATACAGGACCTGGTTTAGACAGCAGAGTTGCCACTTTATGTCCCTAGGGGGCACTGTTTTCAACCAAGTATCCTAGTAAATTAAGAACACACAGCACACCCAATGACACAACTGAAGTGAGTTTTTGTTCCAAGGACATACTTTTTCTCCCTCTTGAAACCTATATTGCACAACCGTGCTGCTACTACATAGGAAGTTATAAATGGCATCTTTAAACTCATACAGCTCAGGAGCATTTAACAAGAACGCCATGTCAGTGCACCACACTACACCTTACATACATTTCTACAAATTCCCAGTACCCACTTTCTCCAGTAGGAGTCACTATTCCATAATACATTTTCAAACAGTTTCTGCACATTTAGGGGCAGGCGTACTAAGATGGGCCGGTCACAGCGCAAATATACCACATTTTGCATTTACGTTACGACACTTGCCAAGTACACATTTTGTCGTACGTACGAAAAAATTATGTTAATTTAAATAATATTTGCGTAATTGTTTTTGTTAAATGTAAACGTCATCTGTACAATGCATTCTGTTCTGTCTTCATTGTACCTATTTTAATACTGTTATCGATATACAAAATGAAAGGCAGTTTAATCCCATCAGATTCTATAGTGGGGCACCAACCTTCACCCCCAAAAATGCTTTTCATAATCATACAGTAGCCACTCGCTAAACCAGACATCTTTGTCCGACATAAGGAGGTGTCAGGTTTAAAAACAATACAATAAAATCGCACACACATTTATATATGTATTTTAAATTTAAATCACTGCAATGAAATAACACTCATGTGTTTTGGATAGGCTACACATTACATAATGTAAAAATATAAATCTGTACAGTAGGCCTATACAGTATACAGTACAGTAGTAAAATCAAACGAATACCTAGCAGACTTTTTTTCTACTTTAGCCTACTCGTAACACAAAATAAATCATGCTGTTGCATTGTACACATTGGTGTACAATGCGAATAAAAGATTATTTTAAACAAACTAAATGTTTTTTTTTTGTTTTTTTTAAATAATTATTATTTTTTAACTTGGTCTACTTAGTAGCCTAGACAATTAACACTCAATAGATCATGGTCCTACACAGATGCTCAGAATGAGATGGAGGGGTTAGTGGCACATGTGTGCAGACTATTGCTCCCAACACACTGAGGAAACCAGGAATGTCATTTGTTGCCAAGGCTTGTAAGTACATCCTGACTTTAGTGAAAATTAGGTACTTGGGTGTTTGTCTCAAAAATACACTTATCACAACTGGCAACACACGAAAAAAACCAGACTGGGAAATTAACAGCAATAATTTAAAACATGCTTATAGAAGTTCTTAACAAATTGATGCAATTGTAAGTCTCGCAATTAGTACATCTCATTACAATACTTTTGATCCCACATTTTCACTATCTCCACCACATTTCTACAGAAACACCCAGAATTACATATTTATTTAAGGCTAAAGCGCAAATAAGAACTGCGACTCCAAAAACAGCGTAGCGTTTGTTTAGTACATTTCACGCTACACTTCGACTGGTTTACAACGACTGCGACAGATGCAACCCTTAATTTCAGATGTGTTAACCACAAGTAATACAAATGATTATATTTCAAAACAGCCCCTACCTTTGCTCTGGGGTGTTCTTAATGAAACTATTCCTGTAATTCTAATCCATTCTTCCTTTAAATAAAAGGCAGCGATGGAAGTAGAAGCTACAGGAACACTTTCATTATTTCCTTTAATACTTCATGAGAGATTTGCGTCACTCTGGCTTTACATATTTATTGCAAGCTGAGGCTACTTTTCAGCATCTAAAGCAAGCAGCAGGGTTTCTGGAGTGACAGTCACTGCCTTAAATCAAGAGGAACCATCTGAGAAGGGAGCCTTTTTCATTTCTTCTTAATTGATCCCTTCCTTTACTTGAAGAATTTCTTCTCAAACAGCGCAGACAAGATTAACAACGAAACGAAAGGCAAAAGATACAAAACCGAAAGTCTTCACTGGTGCACTGTTAGCAAAACTATGTGTGGATCCTCGCAGCTCACCTACATGTTATATTACTAGCACATGCATGCTTTCAGTTCAATCTGAAGTCCTGAAAAGTCTTTTTTTCTTGCTTTTAAAAAAATTAAGGTTTTCTCAACGCAAATATGATGTTGTTATGTATAATAATATGCACATGCAAGATTTCAGTTGTATTTGAAGGCTTTTGTGAAGATTATGTACATTTCGGTTTGCTTCTTGCTTTTGAATAATAGTGTTCTCAATGCATTGTTTATTGTCAATTACTTGTCACACCTCTAGTTTTAATAAAAATACCTTTCTCAACCATGTTTCTATTTTCTCTGTCCCATTTTTAATTCTTCTTTTCTGGTGCCTGAGAAACATATCTAGGTTAAGATGACACCCACACTCTGATTCATGCTTTTGCAACCTCAAGGGTCGATTCTTGCAATTCCTCCTTCCAGACGTCTCAATGCTTCAGTTAAAGGTAATACAAATAGTGGCAGCCTATACCCACTTAAATGTATAAATCTGTCTATCGTTCTGGCCCTGCCTGTTCGAGTGACCTAATCACCCCTGTGTTCCAGCACGGCACTCTGGTCTCCTAGTAACCACAAAACCTGATTGAAAAGCTACAGTACTGTGTGGGGCTAGGGTGTTTAGCTCTTGTGCGAAGGGATTCCAGGTTCTACCAGTACAGTGCCCATTGAAACTTTTAATTAACAAGTAAATACAACATTTCAAACATAGCACACTGAAAATGTCTGACTTCAGTCTGTTATTGAAATGGTGGCCATATTAAACTCCTGTTGGGACTACCCTGAGGCACATTGTTCTGTGTTTTGTGTTCCTCTTTTGTCATTTTAGATTCAATTTACCATGTGATACGCACATATATGCTTCGACAGCACCCCATAAAGGAAATTATTTTCACCACGGTTTCTTTTTTCTCACTACTAAATTTCAGCTCTCTACGGAGGCTAGATAAGCAACGATATGTGTGGATATACCTCAAAAATTACTTTATGCCAGCCCTGAATGTTTATTAATTATGAAGAAAATTTTTGATAGAAAATAAAGAAATATAATCTTAATACACATTACCTTTATTGTGGTGTCTTTATTTTATTCTTTTTTTGCTTCCATCACAAAGATCAGACTAAACTTTATGAAACTGTACACATTATACTGGAATGCTTTATGGAAATCGGTGGGATAATACAAAGGATCCAATGTGGTATTGACATTCAGTCCACACAAGTTTATCGTTTACAATGCAGACACTAGCTGGATTTGTTAGCACTGAACTATGCTTACTAATACAACTGGAGATGGGCTGCATGCAGTGTGTTGCTATTAATTAAGAAAAAGGCAGATGTTGTAGAACAGCTATCTTTGAGAGAATTATTTACTCTTCTTGATCAGTGAGATGAAGGCATAATTAAAATGTAACAAGTTATCAGCCATCAGAAAGAACACCTTCTTCTGCGTGGGCTTCAAGATGCAGGGACGTTCTAATTCAGTGAAGATAGCTTGTGTGGTCTCTCATGTACCTGTTTACTAAGGATTTTTTTTTTCCAGTAATAATCCCCCCCCCATCATCTGTCGAGAAGCTGCATTTGCACAAACGCAATCTATCATGCAGAAATACACAACTTGCACCCACTGAAATCTCTCAAAGGATTACAAATATTTATTTTAAATGCATTTTAAAGAATGCACACAATGTTTTTGAAAATAATAATAAAGTATTATCCCCTGTAAGGAACAAAATCCATGTGAAAGTGATATAATGGAGGAGGTTGTATATCTCACACTTAACATATTTTTCCATCTATCAGGAGAACCACTTATCCAGTTATCGTGGAACTTGGTATTCTCTTTCTACAATCTTCTATACATACTGTTGATCTATGTCAAGGTCATCAAGTCTTTGATCATACTAATAATTTCTAATTTACAGCTGTGAAAGCTGATGCGTGTTACTGTCATATTTGTTATTACAATTAAACAGAATGACGGTAAAACCGTCAACTGCATTGTTTGAGACAGAAATTAATTTTGTTCTTCAATTGGTAGCAAAGTCGTTTCCTCCTTACATTTGATAGAAATTTTATGCACACACTGTAGGATTCAAAATACATCGAAATAATATAAACAGAACAACCAACATGCACGTGCCCCCTGATCACGGTCCCCAAGACCAAAGCTGGCTGTAAGACAACTCTTAGAATAATGTCAGTTTTGTTCTCCAATTAGTAATAAATAACCATCAGTCTGGCTGTCTCCAAAATGAATGAGGGTGGCTTCTGCTATACAGCAGAAAGACATTGATGTATAGCTTCATCCTGTATGGTTAACCAACAATACAAGGAATATCTTACCACATCCTAGCTATCTCTGTTCAACACTCACTAAAACAGAACATGTCTACTGCACTTCCAGAGTCACTGCTCGGTCATTCGTTTTCAGAGAACAAAATAACGCTGTGAAACTGTAGGCTTCCATAATCGACCCTTCCATAAAAAATATATTACCAAACTGAGATAGCACTAAATAACTTTAATATGCAGCTTACGTGTGGGCTACAATGCTACAGATTTCCAGTACTGAGATTTAATCCAAATAAACAAAGGTTAGATTAGGCAACAATTTAATGTAAATGTCAACCTAATAAAACTAGAAATGGGCAGAAACTAAAAGAATGCGCCACTGAAGTGGTTAAAGTTTACTGGATAGAGCCTTTAATGAAACTTCTTACTGTGTATGATATACTGTAACCCCTCTAAATATGAAGTCACTACCTCAAAGGGTTTCACAGAGACATGGCTCGGACACTGTGGTGGTGGCATATTTACAAAAAAAAATTATCATGAAAGGATTCAGTTTCATTGCACAACACCCAAGATCAAACCTGACCTCTGGAATACAGATGTGCACCAAGTGTGAAGGCAAAAAGTGTTAGGTCTTTATCATCCAAAAAGTAAAACCCATACGGGCGGCCATATTAGATCACAAGGCCTTTCGATAACACTGAAAATATGAACTTGCCTGCTATAATGGTTTATGAGATATTAGGAGTGGTAGGTGAGGTGGTAGGTTTGCAAACTCAACAACAGTAGTATGTGTTTGTTTTACTGCTTAGGATATATAACCCAGAAACATTTCCCTAACAAAATATTCTAATTTAAAAATCTCAGTGATATAGGGTATAACTGAGTTGAGCTGTTTTGATTTCCGCAACACTCTGAAGACAAAAATAGCAAATTTCCTTTTGCAGTATCTGAAAAAAAACAAGGTTGATCAAAAAGAATATTTACTGCTGTTTCATAAGGAGGCTTGTTCAGAATTGCTGTCTAGAAAGTATGACCACCCCACCCATCTCATCTTCTCTGCTGTCTCTCGCTGCTATAAACATCCATCTTACATTCTTTTAAGCAACATAAAAGAGGCACATCAAAAGGCTCACCATCTTTAATGATTCTAGAATGGGATGATTCCAAAAGTAAGGCAGGTTTTAAACAGGCAGTAAAAAAAAAAAATGAGAGAAAGATTTCTAATGAAGCCTTGCATTCTCACAAATGGTTACCTTCGACATTAGGGACCCATTTAAAGGGAGTGTGGACCAAAATAAAATGTATATTTTATAAGCATGTGGCACCATTAGATGAATGAACAATTAATAGCTACAGAGATTTGACCTTTTAAGCCCCAAATTATATTGCCCATAGGCATTTACAGTAGGTGCACGGGAGTCATCAATTATCCTTCTCTTCCTGTTTGTAATCTATATAATATCCTTATCAGAGAATGTGGAGCTGAAGTGTGTAATCATTATGGCATTGTACTTTGACATTTTAATTTGACAGTGTCGTTTTATGGTTAAAGTGCACTTTCTAGTACCTATTCTATAAACCAGAAATTAAACAGTGACCTACTGCATATAAAAAGGTCAAATGTTTCCATAGGCATACATTAATTGGGTTGTGTAGCTTATGCATGTGGGTTTATGCAATAGAGATTGCCAAGACTGGTACAAGCACAACAAACACTAGTATTTCTAAAATAATGTGTAAACAAAGAGCAATTTGGGGTACCACTGCACTCTTGATCTGGACTGTTATATTCAAGGATGCCGATACATCTAGTTAGCATGGGGTATTAATTAGGTAAAACTGGTAACAAATGACCCAGTAGTTCTGTATTTATCTTACTAGTTGGAGGTTAGTGTGTAAAGTTGTTAATTTCTAATTTGATATCTTCATGTTTCCTTTCTGAAATCGCACTACTGACCAAAGAGCTTTGGGTTTGCAGCCCATACTGATGAATTCTACATGAGCTAAATAGTTTGTTTAGCTTCTTAACCAGGTCAGACAAAAATGTCAATATTACTGTACCATGCTGAACATGGTTTCTCACTTGTAGGAATGCTAAAATTAAACTGACAAGCAGTGGAAAAATGTGAAAAGGGATAAATATGCAACCAGCAGGTGATCCCTAAACAGTTCAAGGTATGGCAGCACAATTAAGAATGCAATTACAGGAATCATCAAGTAGCTTGCAACTCTGATTTTAATGAATATGTTTTGGTAGCCAAGGCAGAAAAAGTGTAAAATGATGAAATTTCAAATCACGTCTATCACAAACCCTCATTAACAACAGGTCTGTTTACACAAAGTTAATAAAAAGTAGTCAGAGCAACTAAACTAATGGACAGGCCCTCACAATATCTCAGCTTGAAGGGTTTGTAGGTTTATTAAATGTCTGTTCAGTATAGTGCCTGTGGAATTTTTTTCCATTTGTTAACTTGTATCAATCAATAAATTCCATTGGTCATAGCAGGCATGCACTTGTACTTTAGCGTTACATAAAACAGTACGGACTGGACGGTTAGAGAAAGATCCTTTATTGTATTCTCTCTCTCTCTCTCTCTCTCTCTCTCTCTCTCTCTCTCTCTCTCTCTCTCTCTCTCTCTCAGAGCAACTACTTTCACCTGCCCCATTCCCCCACCCCTTACATCAATACAAAATGTCAATTCCAATCTGGCTCATGAGATGCAAAAGCTAGAGATGGATTTCCAGGCAGCGGCCGCTAGGTATTATTAATAGTCCTTGGGGAACCTTTTGAAAGGATGTTACACAACTTTGAGAGAAGACAAGATCAACTAGATAGCAAAGGCAGGAGGAAGACCTCCAAAGCACTGTAAATGACTTTAAAACTTGAGTTGACCTTGCTTCTGTCATTTTAGCTAACATGTTAAACACTGCAAATATATTTGGCAGAGCAGCCAACGTCACATACAGACAGCACAGATTAAGGTGCAAAACTGCCTGAAGCGTCGTTCGTAGCTTTTTGATGTGCACCGTTCAGAGCTGTTTAAGGGATCTTTCACAAGATTCAGATTTAGCCAAGAACACAGTCTTTCATGTATAACCTATTTATTGTTGAAAATATACTCCTTATAGATTGTGCCTTGAGGTCTGATTAAAAGACTTCATGACAATGAAATTAAAAAAGGCTGTCCGTTTCTAAAATTAAAAATTAAAAACCTGTAAGAGATTATTTTTAATACACTGAAATATTTGAATCTCGGTTTACAAGCTTTGGTCATTTCACTTGAAGGGTAAAATTATCTCCACCTATTCAATGGCTTCTTAGCTGTTACTAACTGTAATAAAAAAAAGTGTGTTTTAGAAAGTTCTAGAAATGCGTTCGAGTTCATCTTTGCCCTTGCCCTATAATAACCCCATATCTTATATAACTTGTTTTGGTTAGAATGTTCTAGGGAAAGGAATAGTTTATTCAGAGGGCCGAGCCTCGAGGGAGTGATCTGGCCAATTACTCTCTCGCATGCAAAAGCCTAACTTGGTAAGTTATAAAGGACGGGGTTCTCCTCTGCTCTGATGAGAGTCAGCCGTGAGGATTAGCGCGCAGTCCTGCTCGGTAATTTCTTGGAGACAGCTGCTTTCTCTTACCAGGGTCGAAGGGCTCTCCCGATCCGCTTGGAAGGGTAAGAATTAGTTCAGTTGCGTCTCATGGATTGTATTGATCTGTGATTAATATAATCTTTGTATGTAACCTTGTTGGGTTGTGTCCCGTTAGGGATATCGTTATTCGCAGTATAGCATCTGTGTATGTAACTGCGTGTGTGTGTGTGTGTGTGTGTGTGTGTGTGTGTGTGTGTGTGTGTGTGTGTGTGTGTGTGTGTGTGTGTGTGTGTGTGTGTGTGAAATAATAAAGGACCTTTTAAAATTACTCTGTGAAGTAATTGTCTTATTTACTTCCACATCAACTTCCTTTTAAATTTAAAGTAATTAAATTTCACACAACACTAACCAACCAGCTGCTTCCCCTAACTGACTGACATGCCTTTAGCCAGTAATATTTTGACGTAGAAGACGCTGCTGAGGTGAAATGACCCAGGAGGTGCAAGTGTAACAAATATCCTGAGAATAAGGCACAGGAACTGGGAGCTTTGTAATCTAAAGTAGTACCAAAATGAAAACATGTTTACTCTAAAATGTTTCTTTTAAAAGTATGGACTCATTGTTTGCCACAATTTCTTTAAGTCTAGCCTGATCTGGAGGTGGAGGGATTTTCTTTTAGGGGATGAGGGAGCAGTTCAGTCTCCTTGCCTCAAACCTGGTGATTTTGTGGTGCTGACAGCAGTACTGTTCACAATCAAACAAATCCAATTTAAACCCTCGATGGGTAAAAGGCTAGTGCATTGACCCACTGAACCGCACGTCTTTTAATCCAAACCAAAACCAGACTAAATCAAGCAAATGATGCACAACTCCTGTCAAGCCAAAAAATTCAAATTAACAAAGCTTGGAAACCATGTTTAACATTAGCTCAGTGACCTCTGCTAATACTGTCACCAAAGACAAAAGAAAGATGTGCAATACGAAAAGGATTCTGTAAGCAGCATAGATTTTATAATCCTTCATATTTAAGAACATAAGAAAGTTTACAAACGAGAGGAGGCCATTCGGCCCATCTTGCTCGTTTGGTTGTTAGTAGCTTATTGATCCCAAAATCTCATCAAGCAGCTACTTGAAGGATCCCAGGGTGTCAGCTTCAACAACATTACTGGGGAGTTGATTCCAGACCCTCACAATTCTCTGTGTAAAAAAGTGCCTCCTATTTTCTGTTCTGAATGCCCCTTTGTCTAATCTCCATTTGTGACCCCTGGTCCTTGTTTCTTTTTTCAGGCTGAAAAAGTCCCTTGGGTCGACATTGTCAATACCTTTTAGAATTCTGAATGCTTGAATTAATTCAAGACTGAACAGATTCAACTCTTTTAGCCTGTCTGCATATGACATGCCTTTTAAGCCCGGAATAATTCTGGTCGCTCTTCTTCGCACTCTTTCTAGAGCAGCAATATCTTTTTTATAGCGAGGTGACCAGAACTGCACACAATATTCAAGATGAGGTCTTACTAGTGCATTGTACAGTTTTAACATTACTTCCCTTGATTTAAATTCAACACTTTTCACAATGTATCCGAGCATCTTGTTAGCCTTTTTTATAGCTTCCCCACATTGTCTAGATGAACACATTTCTAAGTCAACAAAAACTCCTAGGTCTTTTTCATAGATTCCTTCTCCAATTTCAGTATCTCCCATATGATATTTATAATGTACATTTTTATTTCCTGCATGCAGTACCTTACACTTTTCTCTATTAAATGTCATTTGCCATGTGTCTGTCCAGTTCTGAATCTTGTCTAGATCATTTTGAATGACCTTTGCTGCTGCAACAGTGTTTGCCACTCCTCCTACTTTTGTGTCGTCTGCAAATTTAACAAGTTTGCTTACTATACCAGAATCTAAATCATTAATGTAGATTAGGAATAGCAGATGACCTAATAGTGATCCCTGTGGTACACCACTGGTTACCACACTCCATTCTGAGGTTTTTCCTCTAATCAGTACTTGCTGTTTTCTACATGTTAACCACTCCCTAATCCATGTACATGTGTTTCCTTGAATCCCAACTGCGTTCAGTTTGAGAATTAATCTTTTGTGCGGGACTTTGTCAAAAGCTTTCTGGAAATCTAAATAAACCATGTCATATGCTTTGATATTATCCATTATCAATGTTGCATCCTCAAAAAAATCAAGCAAGTTAGTTAGACACGATCTCCCTTTCCTAAAACCATGTTGACTGTCTCCCAGGACCCTGTTACCATATAGGTAATTTTCCATTTTGGATCTTATTATAGTTTCCATAAGTTTGCATATAATAGAAGTCAGGCTTACTGGTCTGTAGTTACCTGGTTCAGTTTTGTTTCCCTTTTTGTGGATCGGTATTACGTTTGCAATTTTCCAGTCTGTCGGTACCACCCCTGTGTCAAGAGACTGCTGCATGATCTTGGTTAGCGGTTTGTAAATTACTTCTTTCATTTCTTTGAGTACTACTGGGAGGATCTCATCCGGCCCAGGGGATTTGTTTATTTTAAGAGCTCCTAGTCCCTTTAACACTTCTGCCTCAGTTATGCTAAAGTTATTTAAAACTGGACAGGAACTGGATGACATGTGGGGCATGTTGTCAGTATCTTCCTTTGTAAAAACTTGTGAAACATTTAATCTTCTTTTTGAATGTTCGTTTGCTGTTGTAATATTGGAAAAACATTTTGGAATTGGTTTTAGCTCCCTTAGCAATGTTCATTTCTATTTCTCTCTTGGCCTTTCTAACTTCCTTTTTGACTTGCGTTTGCAGTTCTGTGTACTCTTCCTATGTACTTTCTTTTTGGTCCTTTTTTAATGTTCTGTAAAGTGACTTTTTTTGCTGAATATTTTTTTTAATTGATCTATTAAACCATTTTGGCAATTTAGTTTTACATTTAGATTTGTCTGCTTTAGGGATGTAATTGTAATTGTTACAAATTTCACTTGGATTTGTTCTATAAGATTCAGGTTGATTAGAGAAGTCGGAATTTGTTTGATGAATCAATGCAAACAGCTTGTAAGAAACTGATTAGAGCAAAAGCCATTTAATAAACATTGAAGCTCATACAAAAATTGAAGTTCAGCTATTAGAGATGTCAGGCAACTGGCATAGCTAGTAATTCACAGGAATGATACCAAAGGCATTTCCCTGTAGACCATTACACTATTCTGAAGCTTGACTATTCTGAAGTCTGAATTGAAGATCATTCTCCTTTATTCGCTTTTTTTCATCCACAACTTTAGATACTATGGGACATTCAAGAAATAGAAACAATCCCTGCTAGTTTTGATCCATAACCCAGAGAGCACCAGAGCCAATGTGACACTTTTTCAGGAATGCCCAGAGAGGTCCACATTTTAAAAGAGGATCCAGACCAATCCTGGCATTTTACAAACATGTAAAAGACAAAAAATACTAACAGGGAATGTTAGAAATGTTGCTTTTCAAACTATGACTATGTTTGGACTCGCCACTACAGACCAATTGAACAGAGTCCCTTGCGACAATGGTTTATTCACAAAGCTCTGCATTTTATCAAGTGCTTTGATCCAACATTACTGACTGATCCAACATTAATACTTGCAAACATTTGGGAAAAAGCCGGAATACAAGTGATATTAGATGGTGAAATGGCAAGGATGAGCGGAAAAATGTACACATAACATTTAAGTCAAAAATAAACATAAAGAGAATGGCAAGTGATGGTTCAAAATGTAGGTGGTGAAGACTTTGTCCTGTAGCCTTTTCACAAAACACTGTGGTTTCTAGAATTACTACAAGCAACTCCAGGAGCGCCAGGCTTTAAATCACAAGGCAGATGTAAATGAACCTTGACACACAGCCAAACACAGTGTAGATTTACACTTCCATTATGCAGGAGTCATAAATCTCTGGCGTAACACAAAGCAGATTTTTTTTTTTTATTATTATTATTTGTAGGAGTGGTTCCCATAACTTTAAATTAACATATGTGCCTTTTCATTTCTGGTAAGACTCAAGCATGTTTTTTTTTTTTTTTTCTTACATTCAAGTGACATCTTACGACGATACAGAAATAAAGAAAACATACTTCTGAAGTATGAGATACAGAGTCAATGACCAAGGATGCACCATGACTGCTATTGGCAATATGTATAAATAAGTAGGTCACCCTGACCCTAAGATCTGCTAATGAATGTCTATTTCAAGTTTCTTAACCAAGGTGTGATCACTTCTTAGGGATTTGCATCCAGACAATATGCAGGCAATGTTATACTCTTGGCTAGATCTCCCCGGTCAAAGTCATTTTAACTAGTTTTCCTGGTTAAAAGGTCAATTAATAAATTGCTATCATGCCATCGTAATAAAGAACAGGTAAAACATAAAACGATAAGAAACTAAGGCAAGCTGACAAATGGGTGCCCTCATACAGTACTTGGTACACTGAAGGCAGTACAAGCCTAAATGGTTAAATACTTGACTTTGTTTCTTATAGTTTTGCCTTAGAATTCTCAAGTTATGCATCTATTAAATAAATGAATGGATTCTTCAATATGCAGAGCACTATAAATCACTACAGATATTATTTAATATAAAAAGGTCAGGACAGCTATTGGGAAGTTAGAAGCATTCTGTACCCTGTGGAAATATTTGAACAAATAAATTAACTAGCAAGGTGGTGATTAATGCGTAATAAACCTTTTTAACGTCACATATTTGTATTGTTTTCTTTTGTAATAGGTTTTTTTTTTGTGTAATGGATAAAACCACTTGTTATTCAGATTAAGCATTTAAACTGCTTTCTGTGTTAGTTGAGCTGCAATAGTTGACAGCACTGGCAATGCAGACGTAGAAAACATTTTGAACTCACTAGTCGTAGGCTATATGAATGAACCATCTTGCTAGCCTTGAACTTTGAAGGGAAACAAAAAAAAAAAAAAATGTGTGAAGAACTGATTTACAGCCAACAGGCTACTTGACATCACAGGATCTTCCAATAAATAAAGTATATTATATCCAGTACTCACTCTCACAGAGCACAGACACAAACAAATTAACACTGGGAGTCCAGACTTACAACTTCTACCTGTGGTTACATTTAAAAATAAGGTTAATTACACAGCTGAACTGTTACTCGATAATCATTAATGCTTAGTCTACCTCTTGTATACTGGACTTGTATCACTACCATTGCTGCAAACAGGGTTAGTGGTTGGCTGTGATACTGCGCATTATTCACAAAGCATTTACCCCAATGATAAGCTTGCACAATGTTTTTGTAAAATGAAAAAAAAAGAAGCTACACATCAAGTAGAGAGCATTTTAGCATCACATCTTTCCTTCTTTTTGAAAACAAAATGTTAGTTAACTTAGCACCCAGTGGTAAAAGCTTTGAGAATATTTCTGTTGGTATATCTGTTTTTAAAATGGTTTATTTTTATTTTTCAACTGGTGCATTTCACTTCTGTTGGTACTAATTAAAGGGTGAGGGGAAAAAAAAAAAAAGATATCCGTCAGAAAACTCACAGCATTAAAACACTACTCTGTGTTTCAACAGGCGATCGGGCTAGTGTCAAATTATCAAGAACAAAACCAGGGAACACAGTGTCCCAGAGGAAAAGCCAGAAATAATACAGTTTTCTCACTGTGTTTCATCTATACATTACAACCTTTAGAATATACTGTAACATCATCATACTTTCTAACTTGGTAGTGCCGGTTCCAGAAGAAATGATTAATTGAAATCATTGCATTGTGAATTCCCATAGTCAAGCCATTATTCATATACTCTTAAATGGGTTAAAATTGGTCATAAACCCAGCTCTCTTTCCCAGCAGCAGTGGATGGAATATTCCGCTGGGAAACCCTGATGTAGATTCATTAGCTATAGGGCTCAATGAATCTCTGTAGACCAGCCCCCTGGGAAGTCAAATATAATTTAACACTATCCTGATGGGAAAGGCAGTTCACAGGTTTTTAAGTATTTTTTGATTCTGAACTAAAAGACACTCACAATGAGTGATAACAGTCAAGGTTTTTCTTTTGCATTGGCATTATTACTGCGACCTTTAGGTAAGGAATAACCAACAATAAGTAGTGAATCAATGAAAATAACCCACTGTTGACTGGCATTTTATTGAACACACCAATACACTACTTTGAATTGTTTATCCCATTCAAAACATTTCTAATTCAATTGACAACCATTCAAAATGCTATTGCTCAATATCACTGATAATATACCATTTAACACATCTAGAAAATTACAATAAAAATGTTTATAGCTTCCAATCACACAAATGCACTCAAAATGCAGACTTTTTTATTCCAGTACTGTGTATGAAGTTGACTTTCAGACAGAAAACCCAGCAATTGCTGTTTGATTCAGGGACTGACAAATCCACTGTTTTCAGATGAATCTACAAGTGTCTGTGTTCTCTTTCACAAGCACGAAGAGCGACATCATAGAAATGTTTGGGCTAGACAGGTTTTTTTTAGGGACAACACTGTAACTTTAGATAAACATATATTAAAAAAAAAAAAAGAAAAACAGGAAATGATTCTCCCACAGGAAACAGTCTGCAACATTTACTTCTATAGCTTTTGCGAGCAATAATGCTAATACATGGTAAGAAAGTAGATTGTAAAACCCTGGTTTGCACTCCTTATCTTTAATCAAACAAAGATTGCACATGGTAAACCATTTCTTTCTCAAATACAACAAAACATGCATGAACTGGTCACCAAAGTGTCTGCTTGTTCACGGTGTGAATTGCGGTTTACTGACTGGAAAGAACAGGTGCCACTACTTCATCCTTTCCAATTCAGCTATATTTCCCAGTGCTAATACTTGCAGCAAAAATAATGAATTAGCTAAGACAATGACATTTATTTCCAGATATACAATCACTGTGATCATTGCCAGCATTGTGGCAACACTGCATACTTCTGGTGCCAGATGGTTTTACAAGCTAATGGCTAGGTGTCCTGAACTCGCTGTGCAGGAAAAACAAAAAAAGAAAAAACTAAGAATCACAAAAAGTCACGAAGAATGAATCCTCACTTGCCAGGTCAGCAAGGTGGAATTTTAATTGGTTACATTGGGGAAAGCAGAGTGCCGCTGTTAGTTTTACCTGAACAAACTTGATTAAAAAAGAGCTTTAAAATAGTTTGGACCCCAATTAGAAGCAATGAAACTAGCTAGAAACAACTTAGTTGCAGAAAAGAAAAGTTAAACCATTCATCATTTTTGCTAAATATCCCTTTTCATCATTTTTGCTAAATCTAAGGGATATGTCAGATCAAAGAGTTTGTAAAAGAACAATAGAAATAGAAAAAAGATCTGCATCATTGATAAGTCCTGAAGTTAAAAACAATGTGGCAGGAAAAAGGTTCAGGTTTCCTGGACGCCACCCGTCTCATATCATTAATACGGTCATAAGTGAAAAGAATGATGCACTTAAATGAATATATGCCAGCTGCCAGTTTCAATTAGATATTCACAGTAGAAGGTGTGGAGGTGAATTATTAAACTCATACAAGCTTTTCTCATGGGGATGCTGAACTATAAGAAACTAATTCCAATAGCCAAATGTTATAACCAAAAACTGGTCTATTTTAATGGTGGCCCCTTTCCCCTGAATAAAATATTACCCCCTAAATAAGTAATTAATTTTTAGCTTTACTTAACCCTTTGTCAAATACTCAATGCCAATTTAGAGTATCTAAATTATATACTACTTGGGATTGATTATCGCAGACTAAAACAGTTGTCATGGAAGTGTGATACTTTCTAATACATAAACATGAATGAATAATGGCTTGTGTTTATTATTGTGTATTAGGTTTTCAGAGGTCTCAAGAGAGTAGTTAGTTAAAGCCTGCCTGCTGTCTGTTTTAAAGTGTCTGTTTTACACATGTTTACTCCAAGACAGATTCATAACAGTTAATAAAAAAAAGAGTTCACCTGTACATGTTTATACACATCCGACTCTACACAGGGAGCGAACCCGGAGCAGACATACTCACACCACGGGACGAAGGGTCCTGTTCATTAAAGTACTTGTCAACTGTCGTAATAAAACTAACGAAAGTCATCCACATTGCTATTCATAAAATGATCTGAGTAAACGGGCGACTGTCGCAAAGCACATTATGAATGGATATACAGTTGTCCAAGAAAGAAAATCTGCCTCTTTTTGATAACATCATCAGCATTACTAATGTTCCCTGGGTGGCATTGGTAGCTGTTGCAAAAATAAAAACTGAATCCACCGACAGTAGCTATACTACTGATACCCGAGTCTGCAGCTGTCAGTCATGGGCAGTTTGCAAAACCTGACTCCGATGCCCTTGTCACGTCTGCCAAAAATCCAGGACATGTCTTAATTCAGGAAGAAAAAAAAAAAAGTATTTTTTAATTAAATACTTTGTATTTTTGTTTTGTTTAGCAGAGCTGGTAAAACACATTTCCATTCTTAACTGCAGGATCAAAAAATAAATAAATAAATAAATAAACACTCTAGGAGGACGTTTGAATAATACTGTAATTCTAGTAATAATAATAACAATAATTTAAAAAATGAGATGTTACTCTTACAAATTCTCAACTATTATTATTATTATTATTATTATATTATATAAATAATATTATTATTATTTTTATTATTATTATTATGATGATGATTAATAAACCCTGCTTAAAACAGGGAATAGGGAATCAGCCAAGGGTGAGTTTATTTTTATGAATCAGTGAAAGTTTCATATCGTATTGCACACTACACAAAATTGATCATTCTGTGGTGTGCGAAAAGAAAAGACTCCCTTTCCAACATTTATCAAATCTCGCACTGATGCTCGATCAGTGTTTTTTGCAATACCAAGCAAGCCAAATTTCCCACCGACTGCATCAGCAGCACTGGTATACTGTATATTGTAACGCTCCATGAAAATAAACAGGTTCACACAGGCAGTATTCGTCCAAACTGTTTATTGTGAACACAGGTAAAAGAAATACAAAGAAAAGGACCGCTGTCAGCCATGGATCATGGCAAAGAAATACTAGTAATACTACTACAACTGTCTACTGTCAGTCTCTCACTTGCTCTCTGCTTCACAGCACTGTTTCAAAATGCTTATGCTAGAGAATATGTTCTTGTGTGACTATATATTTATATTAAACTTGTTCCTTCATATAAAGCTACAGATTTTTATGTTTTTCAAAATAGGCAGTGTTAATCACAGGTATGTCAAACTATATAACAGAGCAAGTGTAGCAATAAAATAGGTTGCTAAAAAAAACAGGTCTGCCAAGGCTTTAATTTTGCTGTCATTCACTCTTATAAATAGCAGGTTGACACTCAGGACCGATGACAAATTTATGCTAATGAGGTGATCATTAATATTTTTCACAATTCGTTAAAAACGTTAGACGAAAATCATTGGGGCTTAACGACACATCTGAAATCCTCTCTTATGAATAGCAACTGCCGTTAAATAGGCAGCTATGGACGAAATCCAATCATGTGCTCTCAGACAGACATTAACCCTTTATGAATAGACTCCTATATCCCCAGTAATAAACCCCCAGTACTGACAATGATCCAAGCTTAAGGCAAGATCTTTCCAATTCATCTGTAACATCCATCCTGCAAACCTAAGCTACTTACCCACTGACCCTACACAACAGGATTGAACTAATCATGCAGCACACTTAAAAGAAAAAAAGATGAGGTGGCTGGATCACAAAGCAGCTTAACTGTGATACTGCAATAAAAAAATAAATAAAAGCATAAGGCTGGGGACTCAACACACAGACACACGCAAGCACAAAAATATGCAGTAACTTTTCTGATTCTCTCACATTGCTGCTGCTCAGACCCAAGTCTCAAAACACAAAGCCCCCATACCAGCACTTGCTGGAGGCATTACTGTAGACCGTTGTATGTATGCGATACACATTTGTTTGTATTTATGTACTGTCCGCTTACTGTTCAACAGAGTTCAGGAGCTGCTCTTCAGTTCCAGTTGCCTGTTAGATCAGTCAAAGTGTCTTTATAAAAGTAAAAGTCATCACCATCTATTTGCCACGTTAGATCATCTTATTTTTATGGCAATACACTGCTGTTCACTTAATGGTGCTGGGGCTTACTAATATAAAAACCTTGCCTACAGTGCATGTCCCTAGCAGGCATTTACAGCAGCTGCTCCTTCACTACTCATAGGCTTATCAAAAAACATAATTAACTGGTCAACATTTTGGGAGCCACAATGGGATATCTTTCTTGTTACATTATTTTTGACTATTCAGGGATACCAAGGTATTTATTAGTCTTAGCAGGGTTAATGGGCAATAAATATTTCCCCTCTAGTCAGATACAATTTTAGAGTACTCTTATGACACAGCTTGCTCATTAAAACCATTTGCTATGTATCTGAATAGCAGCCAGTTTTTATTCAGGGATATCAAGTTTTTCATTAAGCAAGCTGCCCGAGTGTTTTTTTTTTTTTTCTGGCAGCATTTGATTATCAACATCCATCACGGCTCTATTTTTTTTTTTTTTCAAATTTGAATGAATAAGCAAGATTTAGCCTTGTTTCACGTTGTCATCTGCCTATATTCATTACACCTTTTTCTGTGTCAGAGAGCTCAAACACGCTATAGGATTTTAGTATCTAACAGTGCAACCGTTCCCATGCCCTTAATGGTTTTATATATTTTTCTCTTCAAAGACATAGATTGAGTGCCTTAGCATGCAGTAAATCAAAAGAAAGCCACTACTTGTTATCTACTTAGAGCTTGCCGCGCTCACACTGTGTAGCCATCGGGCTGCTTTTTGAAGTCAGAGCCACTGGCAATGTCTCCAGTGAATCTGCCACTGAAGCAGCCAGCTGATTGTCAGCAAATCCACTAGCTGCTTCTAATTACAAGCAGTGCCATTCCTCTGAGAAAAGGTTTAAGGAATAATATGCATGACACAATTATGCAACAATATAAAATGGGGTACAGGGGGGAAAAAAGAAATGTAAGCAATAAATTGTTTGGCTTCAAAAGACACAATCGAGGTTATCTGTTCTATAAAAGAGCAGAGGAACGTGAACCAGCATTTTTTAAGATGCCATCCAACTGCAGAGATTTTGAAGGCTAATCACATTTGAACGTCAAGATAAGACTGTGGTTAAAGGCTATTGTTAATATCATGTCAACAAGGACTTTGGAACAAATACTACAAGAAAGCCATGAGGAGAATTTTTTTTTTTTGCTTGTTTGAACAGTCATGCTATGGACACAGACACTGGGGTCGAAGCATGCAAACTAAGAGACTTAGACTGTTTAACTCGGTAATGCAGATATCATTTAACAGAAAAATGAAATACATGTCTGCTATAACACTTTATAAATACCCTTCTGTGATGCGCATCAATAGTACAAAGGAAACATACACAGCACACAGCTACTCAATGCAGTGCTGTTATTTCAATTTGAGCATTTCCCATGATATCTGAACACATCAAAATACCAGACAAAAAGAGGAGACAGTCAATTCACAGTTTGCAAGAAATTGAAAAATTAAAACACTGACAAGAAAAATAAAGAAAAAAGGAAGAAAAAAGGATCGGTTAAAAAATAAAGCACATAGAGACAATTCAGTAAATAAAACTATTTAATGGCACAGGCAAATTCTAAATATAGAAATACTTGGATTTATATGCCTTCTATCTTGAACCGCACATGTAAATTAATAATTAGACTGCTTTAAGCCCCTGCTTTGATCCTTAAAGTTCTAGACTGTCTGTCACCTGCACAGATAGCTGGCCTATTTATAACTGATCCTCAGAACAGCCACTGAATATACTAATCTGACAGCAAATTACTGTCTCTGTTCTTTGGAGAATAAGAACAGCCAACAACTCTTTGTACAATTAGAAAGACGCACGAAGCACATACTTTTGTCTCAATGGCCTGTCCATCACATGAAGGAATATTTTGTTAAGCAAATCCCCAACATCTATTCTAAAATGAGACATTACATTTGCTTCTGGTATGATGCAGAGCTGACTTTAAGATCCTACTCCTTACCTATTAGGCTTTACGTGGTTTAGCTAGCATAATTTGTATCTCCATACATCCCTTGGCCATATGGTACACTATGTTCAAAGGATTCCAGTTTGTTGCAACTTCCAAAAGTTTAAAATGTTCTTACTTCATCCCTAACCTTTGGAATTCCCTAACATTTTTGATCAGACAACCAGACTCTGACCATAATATTAACATATCTTTTTGAAAAGGTAATTACTTAATGTTTTGTTATTTATTTTAAACTATTGTTTGTAATTATATTTGCTCTGCTAAAATGTGTTCAGCGCTTTGAGAGGACCTGGTCTTGGAAGGTGCTATAGGAGTGCAATGTTGTTGTTGTAACTTTTTAAATGCATCCCCTAATACTTCTGATCTTGCAAGTCCTTTCCTTCAAAGAGTAACTAATTTCATTTATTTGGTCACCTTTCCCTTGCAGTCAAGTTGTTCTGTTGCTCATGTATCTCTATATCTGCTTTTACTGGCTTTGGACTTGCTTTGAGATTGCCTGGAGAATTCTAACTGCCTAGCACTTGAATAGATTTCCTCATTCCATTCAAACCATGTGATTACTGTAGGTTACCTTTAAACTCTGCTAGCCCAACCTAACTTATATACTGTATATACAGCAGGTGAAACAGGTGGAGCCAGCTAAGTTCAAATGATTTGAATGGAAGGAGGAGTGCGTATTTTCAGTTCTAGGCAGTTTCTTTTAGACAGAATTTTTGAGACATGCTCACAGATCTAGATCAAACTTTTTTTTTTTTTAAATGGTAACATTGGTTTAACAGAACCCAGAAACACTTAGAATAACTGCAAACATCATAAAAGACAAGGGTAAGGTGAAAACATAAAAAAATTAACATTTGAACTGACTTTTTAATGGTGTAAAACTACAAAAAGATACAAATGTCCCTGCACCAAGCACGAGCTTTCAAACGTTTTACTAAAATGTTTCCTGATCCATCAGTCAAAATGCAGTCCCCGGTTTCTTGTGAAAGTTTAGTCTAGGAGCATTACAGTATATATGGAAGGGGAAAAAAAACAGAAGAGAAAGTTAAGGAGAAAGTTAAAGAGCAATCCAATTTACTAATAGGCCATGAACCTTTTCTTTCACAGGTCAAGACACCACTGACAAGACAACAGCTGATAATACTCTACCTGCAGTTGCGACGGGTAAAGACTGCAGAAATATTGGTTCTTTTGCCATAGTATGTATCTATGGAAGGTGGACAGGCAATTATTTAAAATCCTTCTATTACATGCTTGCTGGTGGGCAGGTGGGGTGGGGGGCTTTCTCTAAGTGTTAGAGTGGGTTAAGCCACATCTTGACATTTACAGCATTCACTGCAGGAAAAATCCATCTGTGAGAAGTAATTGCTCCCATAGGGACCAATCCACAGGTTACACTTTCTTGCACTCAACTACAATGCAAGCTTGAAAAAGATATTGCAGGCCCTCTTTATCAACTCCCAGCCTAATCACAATGTTCTGTCTACCTCTTGGTGTTGCAGTGAAGCACCACTTCACTGATTTCATTATTCAGCAGATGAGGTTAAGAACCAGACCACAATTTTAATATTCCGGAGAAAGTATTTCACTGTAAATATTTAAAATGTTTATGGGTTTTCAAGCCATAAAAAAAAAAAAAAAAAAAAAAACATTAAGCAGTGCGAAGAAATGTTTTTGCCACTGCAACTGAAGTTAAAGCCTCTCTCAGAAGCATTATTCATCTACCTGTTAAAGGTAAATACGTTTCTGTTTTTTCTGTGTTTTATTTTTTCAGGGTGCACAAAATATAGTAATAATTCATTCACCTTCAGGAGTAAAATATTTCTTTTGAGCAGATCAGGTTTCTCCATTGAAACACTGCGAACCCTGTTCACTGTAGGTTTCGTCACTTAATGCAATAATGGGTAGGTATTTCCATGTGAACAATCAGAAAGCAAGTAATCTTTTAATGTATTTATTCAGTTATATGTGTAGAATATTAAAATG
This sequence comes from Polyodon spathula, assembly GCF_017654505.1. Classification (NCBI taxonomy): domain Eukaryota; kingdom Metazoa; phylum Chordata; class Actinopteri; order Acipenseriformes; family Polyodontidae; genus Polyodon; species Polyodon spathula. The sequence continues at coordinate 32,571,009 of NC_054546.1, read as the reverse complement.
TCCACAGGTTCAGTATTACAAACACAGTAGTGTTTTAATTTTCTTACATGGCTAATAGGTTTCTTACATAGCTAATCCAATGTGTGTTAAGCACAAATCAACTGTAAACCGGTACTAGCATGGTAAGTATTTAAAGAAAAATACATGTGCAGGCAATCTGAGCAAAACCAGGTTGGTTTGCTAAATAATAGACCAGAATACCGTGAGTTTGAATACCACTACAAATTTGTCAGCTGTTCAATATTAATTTATAGATTTTGTAAAACTCTATCAGTATTAAACTACATTGAACAAAAATATAAATGCAACATGCAACAATTTCAAAGATTTTACTGAGTTACAGTTCATATAAGGAAATCAGTCAATTGAAATAAATTCATTAGGCCCTAATCTATGGATTTCACATGACTGGGAATACAGATATGCATCTGTTGGTCATAGATACCTTAAACAAAAAAAAAAAAAAAAAAAAGTTAAGGGCGTGGATCAAAAAACCGGTCAGTATCTAGTGTGACCACCATTCGCCTCATGCAGAGTGACATATCTCCTTCACATAGAGTTGATCAGGCTGTTGATTGTGGCCTGTGGAATGTTGTCCCACTCCTCTTCAATGGCTGTGTGCAGTTGCTGGATATTGGCGGAAACTGGAACACGCTGTCGTACACGTCGATCCAGAGCATCCCAAACATGCTCAATGGGTGACATGTCTGGTGAGTATGCAGGCCGTGGAAGAACTGGGACATTTTCAGCTTCCAGGAATTGTGTACAGATCCTTGCGCCATGGGGCTGTGCATTATCATGCTGAAACATGAGGTGATGGTGGCAGATGAATGGCACGGCAATGGGCCTCAGGATCTCGTCACAGTATCTCTGTGCATTCAAACTGCCATCGATAAAATGCAATTGTGTTCGTCATCCATAGCTTATGCTTGCCCATACCATAACCCCACTGCCACCATGGGGCACTCGGTTCACAACGTTGACATCAGCAAACCGCTCGCCCACACGACGCCATACACGCTGTCTGCCATCTGCCTGGTACAGTTGAAACCGGGATTCATCCGTGAAGAGCACACTTCTCCAGCGTGTCAGTGGCCATCGAAGGTGAGCATTTGCCCACTGAAGTTGGTTACGATGCCGAACTGCAGTCAGGTCAAGACCCTGGTGAGGACGACGAGCACGCAGGTGAGCTTCCCTGAGATGGTTTCTGACTGTGCAAAAATTCTTCGGTTTTGCAAACCCACAGTTTCATCAGCTGTCCGGGTGGATAGTCTCAGAGGATCCCACAGGTGAAGAAGCCGGATTTGGTGGTTCTAGGCTGGCATGGTTACATGTGGTCTGCGGCTGTGAGGCCAGTTGGACGTACTGCCAAATTCTCTAAAACAATGTTGGAGACGGCTTATGGTAGAGAAATGAACATTCACTTCTCTGGCAATAGCTCTGGCGGACATTCCTGCACTCAGCATATCAATTGCACGTTCCCTCAAAACTTGAAACATCTGTGGCATTGTGTTGTGAGACAAAACTGCACATTTTAGAGTGGCCTTTTATTTTCCCCAGCACAAGGTGCATCTGTGTAATGATCATGCTGTTTAATCAGCTTCTTGATATGCCACACCTGTCTGGTGGATGGATTATCTTGGCAAAGGAGAAATGCTCACTAACAGGGATGTAAACAAATTTGTGCACAAAATTTGAAATAAGCTTTTTGTGCGTATGGAAAATTTCTGGGATCTTTTATTTCAGCTCATGAAAAATGAGACCAACATTTTACATGTTGCGTTTAGATTTTTGTTCAGTTTAAAAATCAGAGGAGTTTACAATCTATATATAGATATACAGGATTATTTGAAGGGTGCATGCTATCTATTGTAAATACATAAGAAACCAAGTCAAGCAGACAAACTCTTTGGCCAATGCCTTCATTAGTTTGATTCTGCTCGACCAATGATTGAGTGTTTAAAGTCACAGATCATTCAATCGTATGTCAAAGACGGCCATAACAAGCAGTTAATGCAATAATTCATGCTCCCCCTGTCTGGGCGCTGGACACTTGTGCTCCCCCTGTCTGGGCACTGGCGAGCTGGCATAGAGGTATCCCAACCAATCGTGTCTTCCTTCCTCATATCGCCCACACCAGCTCGGCTGCACCTCAGAGCAGTCCCTCCAGCGGGGATCCTCCTTTCAGCACGAGGTGCACCAGGTGCACCAGGGGGACAGGTTCTCTGGCTCTTCCGGCTGCTGGGGCGGTGGGAGCAGCAGTCTACCTCCCCTTGCTGGTGGTGTAGACCGAAGGCGACCTATGCTCCTCCCTCTCCTGACGGACAGAGCAGCGAGTCACGTGCTGCTCATCACCGCGGATGGGGCATAGGACTGCCAGTGACAGTTCGTGCTGGAATGCCTCAGCTCAGCAGTAACACCTGGGCTGCTGTTCTTCCGGCTGGTGTTCTGACTGCTGCAAGGATTGCCGTTTTCACGGCACCTTTGATTTATAGTTTGTCATATTGTGTTTTATTTTTAGTGTTTCTACAGTCTTGTACCATCCTCTGTGCGCTACCATTGCTTGTAGCGTCACATGACATTATTGTTTACTTTTTGTTTCTGCTTATTAATGCAATCCTGTGTGCCTGTGTCGGTGTAACAACGTCAATCTATCTACCTCAGTCTCTTGTGTGTTCTCCTAGGCTGCCTGAAGCAAGTACGCCAGGACACTATTACACCTTCTTATAAATGTTTCGTGAACATGGCCCATAGCATGGGTTAATCTTTGATACTTTTCAATTCTTTAAAAATAACATTTGGATATGCTTTCGCATGCCAGCACTATGTGGTATTGTTATGAGCTTTTTACTGTGATGGTAAAATTGTTTGGCATCACAAGAAGTTTTTTGTCTAGGACAGCATGCTTTGTAAATTCTCATTATAGCTCCACAGGCCTCTCTTTCACATATGCACCCCCCCCCCCCGCCGGCAATGTTAATTCTCACCTCCTCCTTTGGGAGTCTGGGCCCACACAACTCAGTGCCTTCCTGCACAGCTCTCGGAAACCACTGAAGTAGGTAGTCGTCAGAAAAAGGATTTTGTCGCATTATCAGCTTTTTCATTGTATGGAGTGCAACTAGTCCCTTCATTCCAGAGATGAGATGAATCTCTTCTGTAGCACTCCAGATATTTGAATCCAAATCTAACAAAAGTGATCTTCACCAGATGATAAGAAGAACCAGCGTGTTAGCAGGTTTCACGGATTTTGGTCACTAAAGGAAATTAGTTTTTTATCTTGCCATTAATATCACTCAGCACGTTCAATAACATACAGATACAATGAATCAGAAGGTTATGGCATTTAAAATCCAGTCAAACAATCAAGATGATGTACCATAATGCAACACAAACAGACAATAGTGTTTCTTGTGCCTAAAAACCAAGCACCCCTTGGGTGCGTATGTATACAAAATTCGCTTCACACACACACACACACAGGTAATGTTTCCGTTATCTGGATACACAAAAGTAACATGGCCAAAACAAATATGATGTGGCAGCGAAACAGTTCAAGCTTATTAAAAAGTGTAAATAACACTAAGTAACACAATTTTTGTTCCTGGGTAGTAAGTGTTATTTCCTAATTGCTTATGCCTCAAAAGTATAGAAAATGGCTATTATTCCCCACAAACTTTGCTTTTGTGACCAGGACAGTGATATTTTGAAATATCACTATTTCCAATGGGAAAACGGGCAAATGTGTGTCTTTTCGTTCACATAAAGTCAGAAAAAAACAACATACGAATCCAAATTAACATGTATTTATACTAAAGTAATACAAAAATGACTACAAAAGATTTAGAAGTGAGTAGTTTTTCGAGATTTACGATTATATTGTATTTACAGTATAATCGTAAATCTAGAAAAACTACTCACTTCTAAATATGTTGTTTTTTTTCTGACTTTATGTGAACGAAAAGACACACATTTGCCCGTTTTCCCATTGGAAATAGTGATATTTTTAAATATCACTGTCCTGGTCACAAAAGCAAAGTTTGTGGGGAATAATAGCCATTTTCTATACTTTTGAAGCATACGCAATTAGGAAATAACACTTACTACCCAGGAACAAAAAAAAAAAAAAAAAAAAAATTGTTACACGGTATAATCAAACTTGACCAAGAAAATCCTAGAATACAGCTGTGCATTTGATAGGCAAATACAGTAAGTGCGTGGTCCTAATCCACTGAAATTGAAAGTCACATGACTGCAAATAGGTCCATAAGTCAAGGTTAAGGTTGTCGGTTCATCACTTGTGAGGAGTTTTTGTAAACACTGCTAATACAGTACCAAGTCTCTCGTGGAATAGGTTTGGTTTACGCAGATAGAAACGATTTAAAAGTTTTTTTTTTTTTTTTTTAAATACACAACGAAAGTGAGTATCTGCATTTCATCAGAAGAACTTAAACTGTAGTGGAAATCAATTTTAAAAAAGACATGGGTTCCCATTTTGAGAGCCAATATGTCTAAACAGTATAGCTGTTTTATCTCCTAGAATCCCTCTGTATGGATTGAACAGTATATTTGTGTGCAAGTTCAGAAATCCTTTATTCCCATGGCTGTCTCCTTAAACCTCCAGGGTCTTATGCTATGGTTTGCTTCAAGAAGAAAATCTGGCCAAACATCCTTTTCTAGCACAAATTGCATCTTTCTGTCTAATTCTGTGCTCTAGAATGGATTTACAACTCAAAGCAGCCTGAAAAATGATTACTTTCCCCAGGACTGCCTGGGAATATTCAACAACAAACTTCATATAATGTAATGCTGCTTCAAACAGTGATAACTATTTATACCGAAACCTATATGCTGGATCTATTCAAATGTCAAAAATCTTAAAAAAAAAAAAAAAAAAAAAAAAAATTAACAATAAAACAGTAAAATCTAATTTCTTACCTCTGATTTGCCTTATAGATGCAAGATGATGTTTTATTTATTTTTTTAACTTAGAATTAGTGTATTAAGGTTTGTCAAGTATGATAACCTTTTTTTTACTGTGCTCAATTATTTTACCCCAATTTACCATTGCAGAAATTCCCACAACAGTTCAGGAGAACTGAAGGTCAGTGGGCATCCTCCGATCCCATTGCCAAGCCCTGTGGGTGTCTGCTTTGAGCTCACCGGGCACCTGGCCAGTAGAGTCCGCTGTAGTGCAGCGAAGAGAAACAGCTCTGCCGATGTTGTCTCCCAAATCCACAGGAGTGCCAGAGTTTACTCATCTAAGACTGGTAACTTAACAAAGCCAGGATGCAAACCAGAGCTTAAGAAGGTTTAAACGTCTGCTTAAGTTTTTTTTTTTTTATTTGTTAAAAATAGCTGGTTCATGTATTGAGCATTGCAAAATTACTGGGAGAAACCGCATTTCTTATTTTTCCAGTTTTGAGGCTTTACTTTCATGTGAATGTTTGACTTCAATTTCCAGGCTAGTAAAGTAATCTACTAAACACCACCCGTGGATCCTGTCCTCCGTGAACTCAGCTGTGATAATCGAGTGAAAGATCAATTTTCTTACCTCCTATGAGCACTAGCAATATTATTCCCTTTTTCTTCTAAATATCATTTATTTCCTTGCTTTTATTTTACACTTCAATTTAGAATATGCAGAAAGTTTAGTGTAGTGTAGTTGCTGCTGCTCTCTGGTCCCTAATCACTTCAATGTACTTAAAATACACTTCAGTGCTGAAGCTGTAATCTGACCATGTGACCTCCCCACAGCTTCAGCATGCAGTACTTATAACACTGTATTAGAAATATAATTCAATACAGCACTTCTAGCATTGTATTTGAAACATTTGAATTGAAATAAAAAACAAATTATAATCAAGTGAACACCAACATATTCACAGTTTAGTTAAAGGGGGACAAGTAATGATATTAAAATAAGAAGCAATAAGGATTGTGATTGTAACTAACAAAATGTTTCATTTATTCCTGTTATTACTGTGGTTTTTTTATTTAACATGATATCTGGTACTGGGTTACAGAAATATGTTTGCAAACCAGGCTTCAGGTAGTGTTGCATTTGCCCTTTTGGGTGAAATGATCCCAAACGGTTTCTTATCATTCATCAACCTGTTGTTTTCTTATTGACCCAGAACACACTCCTGTGAAAGCAACGAATTAAGTGTAGCACCAGATATCATGTTTTAAAATACACGCTTGCTATTACATGTGTTTCTTTCAAAACTGCACAACTGAGGCCTACGTAGCTAACAGAAGTGCACAACAGGTCACATTTAGGGAATTATTTTGTTAGCCACAATCATTTTAAGTGCAGCTGTGAACTCCAGACCCCTCCTCCAGCCAGGGGCTGTACCGGCTGGCCCCTTCATGTTCATTCTCTGCTTGACTGCCCGCTTCACAGCTCTAACTCCAGCATGGTTCACACTCACCTCCATCATCTCTCTGCTCGGCTCTCAACATGCCTCACTTCACCTGGCTGACAGGAGCACCCCTAGCTACTCGTTCATCTGCTTCTCCGAACAGACTCTCTGTCTCCTCAGTCTCGCTCTTACATTCCTTTGTTTGTGATTTTCAGCACCCAATCCTACTTTATTCCCACTGTATATTACTTTACGCATATATTAATACTTTAGGACTGTTGGGAATGCTTTACATTAACTCAACAGAAACAAATGTATGTATTACAGAAACGGTGCGCAACCAAACTTTTATCACGGGCCACATAGCCAGAAAACTAGTTTAACCTAATGTGCATAGCAGGCCGCACATTACTAAAGAATAATCAGAGTTTAACCCTTAGCGGTTTTCATTTTAGCCGCTGAGTTGTTCAGTTGTAGCAGGCAGCAATGTAGAAAAAGGCACAGGGCAGTGACATCACTCCCTAGCAACAAGCCTTCTATGTTGGGAATGGGTTCCCAAGCCTCCTATGCATCTGAGAAAGGAGAGGAAGACTCGTGAAATTAGTTGGAAACAAGCTGATGAGAAGCAATTACCCTCCGCTGATAAAAAGGCTTTAGCTCTAATGTTTGTCTATTCATGGGGTCGCACTTATTTCTGGTGGGACACTATAACTAATTACAAAACTGTGTAGATTGCAAGACGGCTGCATGTGGGTAAGGAGGACCACTGGTCTTCTAAAATTATCATGTGTCGGCACTGACCTTCTGTTGAAGTACTGTACAGCCCTATGGCCAAACGTTTTGCATCACTCTACAGAATTAACACATTTTGCTTCAAAGTAGAATTAAACCTGCTGAATAATGTCACGTTAACATATAAAAAGGTTACCTGCTACTGTAAAAGGGCAATTTCCTACATTCACAGAACAATGCAAAAAAAGTTCCAGAAAACGTTTCCCAAGATATAGCCATCATTATCTATCAGACTAGAGGGTAGGTTTTCATGACCTCTCATGCTAAAAATGAAACAATTACTGTATTCTATTACTGCTCTCAATCATAATTATACTTTCTGTATCTTGTACTTGATTTTACTCTTAAAGGTAACCAGAGTCACGTTTTTTGTAATTGCTCTTATTGGAAATTGTTCCTATCCATTTACTATTATAACCAAATATTTTTAAGTTCAACTCCTCTTAGTAAATGCTCTCAAACTTAATTATTTACTGTTTTTTTTTTCCAACTGCTCTTACTAATGATTGTATTGTATTCTACAACTGTTATTACCTTTAATATGATACTTTGTAATGTGATGCTTTGTAACAACTATAAGTCACCCTGCATAATGACGTCTGCTAAGAAATAAATAAATAAATAAATAAATAAATAATAATAATAATAAATCACCATACAATTGGACAAGCATTTCCCCAGTATATCCTGTCACTGGGGATATTAATCCACACAGAGGATAATTATGGCAATTGATTACTGAATTTACCAGTCCAATTAACTAAATTCAATTAACTCAATGTGACAGAGATAGAATGATTATTGATGATAAATCTTTCTCCCGACCTGTGAGGGTGCTGTGTAAAGGGAACCTGGAATGCGTGCCCTGGACTGGAAGGCCAGGCAATTAATTCCCAGGGTTAGAAGGAAGTCGGTCATCTAGAAAGGGGGCGGAGCTACAATACACTAAATCATAGACCCGGAAGGGAAACGACGTGGCAGTCGTGGATTGGAGGAGTGGTTGCAACAGTTAACCAAGGGGCCATGACTGACTTTACAAAAGGGGAGGCTGCGAAGTGATCTGTTCCTTTGTATGTTTAAAGCTGAACCGGAAGGAGACCATGTATTGTAAACGCAAGTGTTTTGTTTGTTTTGTTTTGTCTAAAGAACCACTTGCTTGTTGATATTAGACGGCTGAGCGCGATCTGGAGCTGTCGCCAAAGGTCAGCACGTACCCAGACATCACTTCACATTGTTTCACGAATAACTGTATTTACACCACAAGCACTTTAGCACGCATTATGGACTTGTGTTTGTGTTGTGTTAGGTGTGGGTGTTTAGGAACGGGACTATTATTACAGGACCAACCCGGGGATTAACAACATTGTTATTGTTTACTGCTGTTTGTCATCAGACTTTGGATTGTACAAATAAAACACCACTGCACCTGGATTATCGTTGTCTGCCTGTCTATAATAATAATAATATCTTTACTTTTATATAGCGCCTTTCATAGTGGACCACCACCACAAAGTGCTGTACAGAGGTAGGCTGTGAACTGTGCATTCTATGCCGAGTCACTTACAATAAGACATTGATTTAACATCTCATCCGCAGGATGGAGCAGAAGGAGGTTAAGTGACTTGCTCAGGGTCACACAGTGAGTCAGTTAATGGCAGAGGTGGGATTTGAACCGGTGACCTTCTGGTTACAAGCCCTGGACTTTAACCACTGGACTGCAATGCTGCACCTGTACACTGTTAACCACTTTTCCATACTCCATTATTGGGAACAAATTAATCAGACAGCTTGAGCCCCTGAATTCGGTTGCTTTTGTTTAAACTGGTATTATCTGTTAATAATTGCACAGCTTACAAAATCATGTTTTATTCACTTAATTTAACTGCTGTGTTTTAGAGAGCCGGTCTAGTTAACTGGTATAATCATTACATTAAAAGGAAATGTAATTCAGAAAAAATGAACACTACCTTGAATGATGTTGCCATATTATAAACACAAATTTAAAAAAAAAAAAACATCTCTCTTTGAAATTGTATCACAAAGTAGAACACATTCTATTGCCTTAAGCATCGATTGCTTGTTCTGTGTGATGTATTTATTGATTTATTTATTTTTTTTAAACTGAAACAGATTTCTAATTTTGTTTCCCCATTAATCCACATGCCAAGAGGTTGTGGATTTCCTAGTCTTGCATGCCAATGCTGCTTGTTAAGTAAACACGTCATTAGCATGCAACACACAGCTAGCACTTTTCCTTGCTGGCTAATGGGTGGGGGACGAGGGATGAATTAGAAATGCATGCCTTTTTCTGTTTAAAGAACTTTGCCTCTAATTATGAATGACAAAATTCTAAGGTTTTCTTTCCCAATCCTTGCATCTGTGTCTATGTCTGAACTTTTCTCTTGGAGGGCTTGTGGCAGAACTGGTATAAACAGACACTGTAACAAGGAGTTTTGACAAGCACGACTTACAGCCAGCTCACAAATACAATTTTTGGATCTGTCACCTGTGCTTCATAAGATGCATATTACAACATACAAACCATAGAGGCTGAAAAATGTATGAAATTTCCAATAAACGTGACCTGTACCATTAAAAAAAAAAAAAAAAAAAAAAAACAGGCAGATGGAAGTAAGATGTAAGATGGGGATTACACGGGTTTCCTACTAGGGTTAAATCCTGATAAAGATTTATATTTTCAGCTATGGCCAAAAGGTTTGCATCACCTATAATTTTAGGATTAGAAACGACATAATTATTTAGGTCTTTTTCAAAATTATATTGCAAAGTTCTACCAGAACCCATAATAGTAGTACAGTATTTTATGGTAGATTTCAAAATGTCAAATTTTTCAATTTGTTTGTTTTTTGTTAAGTATATGGAAAACTACAAAGTGGTATGTAATTAAATATGCTAACATTCAGCAGGTTTCATTTGACTTTATGAAGCAAAATTAGTTAATTCTATAGAGTGATGCAAAACTTTTGGCCACAGCTGTAGAGGCATATAATTAGGGTTAAACTCGATTTCCCCCCAAAATTGAAAGTAATAATGTATTTAAATGGAAGTATACAATTGATTAAATGTATTAACCTGAAAACCAGGAGAAAAAACTGAAAATAAGAACCACTAGTCATAATGGAAATCATAAGCTGCAGTTACTGTAAAATGCATTAAAATACTCTAGCTTTAATAAAGAAGCATATAACACCCATTTACTACTAAAAAATATATTTCTACATCGTCAAACCCAAAAAGGGACCCATAGGCTGGTATTTATAAAGGGGAGATGGGAGGTCTTTGGTTCACTATCTGAAGATTAAATGATTAATGTATACGATAATACCAATTTTTTTCAGCTGCCCAACTAAACCAAGGGGCGTGGACATTTTACACTGACAAACAATCTGACTTCTCTGTCATGAAATGCTCGTTATACTAATTCAACAACTGCTTAGGACCAGACGTTCCTCCCTTGCAATTTCAAATGAAGATCTACATTTGCTTTTGCCAGCATTTCACCTCATGAACTGTCACTGCAATTTGCATCGAAGCAACAGGAGCTTCATTTAGGAATTCCAATCTTCACTTAATCCTTTGTGCACCTGCCCAGCAATTAGCATCATCAAGAGACACTGCAGTCAGTGGTCGTATGAAAAGCCATTACGTTAACGAGATGAATTATTGCAGCGTTATTAAAACATCCCAGTTTCAATCCAACATTTGATCCTCTGGCATGGTAATACAGTCTAATAAATGAGCTTGCTTCAGGGGTAATTGGGATCACAGCCTCACGAGCAAATCCTTTAAAAAAAACAGTTTAAATGCTGATGACATTACTTGCACACAAATTCAAATTGGCCAACAGTTAGACAAAGAGACTGTAAGCTGTCTTCTGTTCTCTAAATTGAAAATGAACATTGCAGAAACGAGTTTCAAATTGTCTTTTTCTGTGCTTTGTTTTTGACGTGGTGTCTGCTGCACTTAAAAGTGGCTGATTGCAGACTATTTATAGAGCAACAGTTTGTATTGGGATATTGCAATGTAGTTTTCCTGGTCTCCAAAATCCAGATGCCCCCCATTTTAATATGTGTTGGTTGAAGGGTAAATACCTCCAAATTACTCCTATATTTTGTCTCTTTTTTCTCCCTTTTTATGATGGTTACTATCATTTCATTTTTTTTTCTTGATAAGGCTGTGGAAATATGCATTGAATACAAAATGTAGGCTAGTGTAAAGCAGAAAAGGTGCCTGCACCACCTAGTGGGCAACTGGGTATTGCCAGCAGTAGAAAAGGAAACTCAATCCAAAAAGGTGCTCACTAGGTGGCACTGGTGTCTGCTGCCTAGACAAATTAACTCACATAAAAACAGCTGAATGCATGTTTCAAAAGATACAAAAAACTAATGATTGCAAACATTATAACATGGTGGACAGTAAAAAGTAAATTCTAGCATTAGCTAGTAGACAGACTGGATAATTCTAGCATCAACCAATTTTGGTCTGGATAACTTTAGAATGGATCAACAGCGCACCAAGGCGCTTGTTTTTATTTATTTAATAGGATAACAAAAATCAATGAGACAGATAGATAGATAGACAGATAGATAGATATGTACATGCACTAACTTTACCTTTCCATTTCATATTCCTTCTTTCCAGGTTTTACATGTTTCATTATCTGAAAAAAAAGAAAGAAAAATGTTTATGAATATTAAAACAAACAATATAAGTGCTTTAACATTTTAGCAATAAGTATTTAGGAAGACTACCCTAGCATAACTAAATAAATATTTAAATATTTTAACTGGGCCAAATATACATTGAAATAGGAACAGATATAAACAACAGTAAACTGGTTTACTATTGGTTTACTAGCCTGCTGGTTTTTAGTGGACCAATCTTTCCTATAGTACCAAGGCAGTCTGCTTTTTTTGAGTGATCTGTAGTGTTAAAAGAGTTAACTGTGATTTCATCTAAATGAATAACCAAAGCTTATTAAATCATTATCATCAACGGACCCTTTTCTTAGGCTGAATATTGCTTGGTTGTCTGCATGTTTAATTTAACGCAGAAAAAATACAGCCCAAATTGCTATCGCTTCCTAGCCTCATTAACATTATTTGCTTTGTATTCAAGACATGCAGCTATTTCAAACAATGCTATACTGCAGATAAACAGCTGCATCCTGATATCTTTGCTGTAGGTGACACAGGGGTCTATTTTAAGAGCGATTAATCTAAACCTGATTATTCATGGACCTTATTTAATTGTGGGGGGAGTGGGTGTTAGCATTACTAAAGTGATTGTAGCTAGCAAAATAATTCCACACTTCTTACATGTTATAGACTTCTATTTGTTACTGTATGTCTCAAGTGCCCACTTTTGAAACAAGCACGTTATTGGGAGTGTATAATAGTTAAGATTTATGGAATTATTTTGTTAGCTACAATGACATTATGTGGTCTAATTGCAGCTAGACCATTGGAATGAATCTGAACTGCAGCACAGGGAGTGAGAACCAGGGAGAAACAGCAACATACCGTAGCATTCCACTGAAAAAATCTGTATGTGTGTATTCAAGTACAATCTACAAACCAAAAGATGAGGCCAGTGATAATATTGACAGTGCATAATGTGTGAGGAGGGACAGAACAGTCTACAGAATACAGGGATCACGGCGTGATCGAGATGCAGTGAAAGAGGTCAGCTGAGATGCAGGCAGAAGGTATTTAATTATGTCCCAGGAGAGGGCAGTGACAAGGTGAGCAGTCTCTTTCAAGCTAAATTGTGATGTGCTGCCATTTGAGAACATCCACTTTAAAAACACAGTTAACTTTTGACTTGTTTGTTTGCGATCCTTGATTTTAAATAGCCTTGCACTTCCTTGGTCATATCACCTGGAGAGTAAAATAGTTCCCAATCCCTCTAATGCCATTTTTCCCGTCATTAACCAACCAGCTGCTTCCCATATTACTGACATGCTTGCAGAGGTGAAATTACCTAGGAAGTGAAACGGTTGCACACTGATCACGTTCTCAAACTTGCATAGTACCAGATTTCAAATTTTACAACCTATATAGAGAAGGAAGTGACCGACTTGTGAGCTATATAGAATTATTTTATAAGCTACATTTGCAGTAATTCAATTACTCGTTAAAAAGGGATGCTTCATAACCCTATATATTTTGTGTTCAAGATTCTCCAGTCCATTGGTTTGATAAAAAAACAACATCTTTGCTGCCTGTCACAGGTTGGCCGGGTGTCTAAGGTGGTCAGGTTTTAAGCGCTGGGGCGTGCATTTATTTCACACAAATAATTAACCAAAAAAAAAAAAAAAAACCACTCCTCACAGAGCAAAATAAAAAGTTTTAAAAATACAAGGTCACGAACACCATGAACAAAATATACAGTACAAAGTAAACGGCTCAAGGGCCAAAATAAAGGTTCATACAAAAGACCAAACCATTGCAGGCTGGGCACTAGCCATCACTACAAAGTTTTAAATATAATACCAGCACACAGTGTAAACTCACCCAACTCCCTTCTTCCAATCATAGGATTTTCTTTAAATACCATGTGGCTGGAGCCTAACTAACTATTAATCATTCAATTAAGGCTCCAGCCACATTCTCACATGTTTTTGGCAGGTATAGGAAATTAGCCCCATCCCTGCCAACCCCCACCAACAAACAAACCGCACAATGCATTTTAAAACAACAATATATTTAAAATTATAATACAATATTTACGAGCAGGACCCAGCCCTGCCACACGACCGTTTCTGCATCGCTTGACTTCAAATGTTAGAAAGCAGGAGTCCTCTGTAGACTCAACATTTCTGCTTCACTAGCTCTCATATGACAGTCACTGCACAGATGATGACAGTATTACAAGAACTGCTGTTTTACGTTGCTGTACAAAGTTGCTGGTTCTTGTTTTAAAGGTGCTGAAAGAAAAGAAGTCTAGCAAAGCTGGTATAGCTGTTGAAATGCTGATGCACTCACTGATCATGCAAGCATCTATGCAGCTTTATGTCTTTCATGATGCCTAAATACTGATCATTTTACTTAGGGACCATTGACACTTGGTTCCTTTGGATAGTTTAATTCAATTATTTTCTGTTGCACTTCTTTTGAAACATATAAGAATACTCAAAATGAAACCCTTCACAGTTTGTTTTAAACTACTCCTCTGGCACTGGTCTCTGTCGGTTTGGGGTTACCAACCATGTTTGGTTTGTTTGTTTCAGTGAAATGCGAAAGCAAAAGGAGTACAGAAAAAACGTGGAAGATTTTGCTAATATATGAAACAACATGATCGACATATACATACAGCCTCCTCTACATCCCTGTTACCATGGATATCCACCCCCTGCAGAGCAAAAGTAGGTAAGTGCAGATGTAGGGTCTCTACATTTTTATGAATTCACAAAAACCACCCATTCACTCACTAACACTGAAATCATCTTACATTTCACCCTTACATAAAGAAAATCCAAGATTCAAATGACTGCACATTTCTACTTAGTTTGTGCAGATATATTACACCATTGAGTCCTTGGGCAGAGTGCTTATGATTTAATTTCTCAGCTGACGACAGAATAAGCCTGTTTGAATTTATTTTCTGCTCCTAGCTATGTCTACAAGAGAATCAAGGAAAGGATGTCAAGAAAAAAAAAAAGTAGCCGTGTTCATGCCAAGAGTTCTATTTTATTTTTACATTTCACATTAGCAAGACAAACACATTTAGGTTAGTGAATGTACTTTGCTGAAAAAAAAAAACAGAGTTGTCTCATTAATAAATATGATTCAAGGAGAGGTTTAGTTGGGATTATTAATGCTATTTGGACAATTAGTATACAGGCTTTAGACCACAGAAGTTATGTTCTAGGACTGACTGGTTGATGTATACTACAAGTGGTGAATCCTTTTTATTCCCTATCCATCTTTCATTCTGTACTCTTCTCCTGAACACCCCCACTAACAAACTAATCACATTGATGGGTTCCATTTACACCTAGTGTGCGTAAAGTGCCGCGCGATCCAGGATTTGCATAAACTAGTAAGCATGCTAGAAATGGAGCTGGAAGAAGTGAGACAGCAACAGGATCTTGAGGAACTGGCACACCCACAATTCATGGAAGTCTGCATCACCCCTAACAGACTGAAAGCCACCAGGGAGATAGAAGGTCAGAACAGCTGGGTTCAGGTAGGAAGAAGCAGGGAAAAAAAGAAACTTCGTCAAACACAACCACCAGAAATCAAAACAACCAACAGATTTGAGTCACTTCAGAATTGTGATGAGCAGAACCAACAACAAGAGAATGAAAGGAACAACATCCAGGACCCTATTGACAGTGGTGACAAGACAGTAAAAAGAAGGGAGGTCATGATTGTTGGGGACTCCATATTGAGAAACACAGCAAGTTCAGTTCGCAGTTTGGACCCCCTTACTACAACAGTGTGCTGCCTTCCGGGAGCCTCGGTCAAGCACATCACTGAAAACGTGGACAGGCTCCTAGAACGAACAGGAGACGACCCGGTAGTAGTCGTCCACATCGGTACAAACAACATTGGAAGAGACAGACCAAAATCCCTGCAAAACAAATTCAGAGAGCTAGGAAGGAAATTAAAAGAGAAAACCAAAACTGTGGTATTTTCTGGTATACTACCCGCACCTTGCAAAGGACCATATGGACAGCTGGAAATAATTAATCAAAACGAATGGTTGAAGACGTGGTGCACACGGGAAGGCTTCACCTATCTTGATCATTGGACCACATTCTACAACGAGGACTATCTGTATAGACGGGATGGACTGCATTTAAATAACAAGGGAACTAGTCTACTTGGAGAAAAGATCCTCGAGCAGGTTCGGAAGCATTTAAACTAGAAAGGAAGGGGGGAGAAATCAACAAAAAAACAGAAGGGAGACCGCATCAAAACAAGAACAACAACTCAGGTAAGACAACCATTAAATGTATTTATCTAAATGCTAGAAGTATCAGAAACAAAATTCTAGAACTTGAAGCTACTGCACTAACAGGTAACTATGATGTGATAGGTGTTACAGAAACGTGGTTATCTGAGAGTGATGGGGACGAATATAATATTTGTGGGTATACACTGTATAGGAAAGACAGGCAGGACAGAAGAGGAGGAGGGGTAGCGCTATACATAAGAAACAGTCTTGAAGCCCAGGTGTTAAACCTGGACAAAGAAAATAAAACCGAATCAATATGGGTCAGAATAACAGACAAAAATTCAAAAGGCATAATAATAGGAGCATGCTATAGACCGCCAGATTCAGACGGTGAGCACAATAATCTGTTATACAATGACATTAGAAATGTGTGTAGCAAAGGAGAAGCCATACTAATGGGGGATTTCAACTTCCCCCAAATAAAATGGGAAAACCCGGTGGGTAGCGCGAAGGATGAAATAGAAATGGTGGAAATGACAAATGACTGCTTCCTAACACAATTTGTGAAGGCACCCACTAGAGGGGAGGCATGCCTTGATTTAGTCTTTTCAAATAACGAAGATAGAATAACTAAAACAGAGGTCAGAGAACCACTGGCAAACTCAGACCACAACATGGTCTCATTTGAAGTGTTTTTTAAATCCTCAAAAGTAAAGACTAAAGCTAAGGTTTACAATTTTAGAAAAGCAAACTATGAAGGCATGAAACAGAGACTAACAGAAGTAGATTGGAGTAAAATAGAGAAAACACCCACAGAAGAAGGATGGTTGTTCTTCAAAAACGTAGTACTAGAGGCGCAAAACAATTATATCCCTAAAGTAGACAAATCTAAATGTAAAACTAAATTGCCAAAATGGTTTAATAGATCAATTAAAAAAAATATTCAGCGAAAAAAGGCACTTTACAGAGCATTAAAAAAGGACCAAAAAGAAAGTACACAGAAAGAGTACACAGAACTGCAAATGCAAGTCAAAAAGGAAGTTAGAAAGGCCAAGAGAGAAATAGAAATGAACATTGCTAAGGGAGCTAAAACCAATTCCAAAATGTTTTTCCAATATTACAACAGCAAGAGAACATTCAAAGAGGAGATTAAATGTTTAAGAGATACAAATGGCAAAATCATAGAGGAAGAAAAAAAAATAGCAAATATGTTAAATGATTACTTTTCACAAGTTTTTACAAAGGAAGATACTGACAACATGCCCCACATGTCATCCAGTTCCTATCCAGTTTTAAATAACTTTAGCATAACTGAGGCAGAAGTGTTAAAGGGACTAGGAGCTCTTAAAATAAACAAATCCCCTGGGCCGGATGAGATCCTCCCAGTAGTACTCAAAGAAATGAAAGAAGTAATTTACAAACCGCTAACCAAGATCATGCAGCAGTCTCTTGACACAGGGGTGGTACCGACAGACTGGAAAATTGCAAACGTAATACCGATCCACAAAAAGGGAAACAAAACTGAACCAGGTAACTACAGACCAGTAAGCCTGACTTCTATTATATGCAAACTTATGGAAACTATAATAAGATCCAAAATGGAAAATTACCTATATGGTAACAGGGTACTGGGAGACAGTCAACATGGTTTTAGGAAAGGGAGATCGTGCCTAACTAACTTGCTTGATTTTTTTGAGGATGCAACATCGATAATGGATAATTGCAAAGCATATGACATGGTTTATTTAGATTTCCAGAAAGCTTTTGACAAAGTCCCGCACAAAAGATTAATTCTCAAACTGAACGCAGTTGGGATTCAAGGAAACACATGTACATGGATTAGGGAGTGGTTAACATGTAGAAAACAGAAAGTACTGATTAGAGGAAAAACCTCAGAATGGAGTGTGGTAACCAGCGGTGTACCACAGGGATCAGTATTAGGTCCTCTGCTATTCCTAATCTACATTAATGATTTAGATTCTGGTATAGTAAGCAAACTTGTTAAATTTGCAGACGACACAAAAGTAGGAGGAGTGGCAAACACTGTTGCAGCAGCAAAGGTCATTCAAAATGATCTAGACAAGATTCAGAACTGGGCAGATACATGGCAAATGACATTTAATAGAGAAAAGTGTAAGGTACTGCACGCAGGAAATAAAAATGTACATTATAAATATCATATGGGAGATATTGAAATTGGAGAAGGAATCTATGAAAAAGACCTAGGAGTTTTTGTTGACTCAGAAATGTCTTCATCTAGGCAATGTGGGGAAGCTATAAAAAAGGCTAACAAGATACTCGGATACATTGTGAAAAGTGTTGAATTTAAATCAAGGGAAGTAATGTTAAAACTGTACAATGCACTTGTAAGACCTCATCTTGAATATTGTGTGCAGTTCTGGTCACCTCGCTATAAAAAAGATATTGCTGCTCTAGAAAGAGTGCAAAGAAGAGCGACCAGAATTATTCCGGGCTTAAAAGGCATGTCATATGCAGACAGGCTAAAAGAATTGAATCTGTTCAGTCTTGAACAAAGAAGACTACGTGGCGACCTAATTCAAGCATTCAAAATTCTAAAAGGTATTGACAGTGTCGACGCAAGGGACTTTTTCAGCCTGAAAAAAGAAACAAGGACCAGGGGTCACAAATGGAGTTTAGAAAAAGGGGCATTCAGAACAGAAAATAGGAGACACTTTTTTACACAGAGAATTGTGAGGGTCTGGAATCAACTCCCCAGTAATGTTGTTGAAGCTGACACCCTGGGATCCTTCAAGAAGCTGCTTGATGAGATTTTAGGATCAATAAGCTACTAACAACCAAACGAGCAAGATGGGCCGAATGGCCTCCTCTCGTTTGTAAACTTTCTTATGTTCTTATGTTCTTATAGGGAGAGTACAGCCTTCCTAAATGATATAATACTAACACTAGATACTGTTCAATCCAGGGTATTGTGGAACTAGCAAAACATGCGTCTAGTTGACTTGAGTTTTGACCTTATAACTGAATGTTTCAAACTGATGGGTGATCTTTTCCACAGTTCACGGAGTACGCAATAAGCAGTACTCTGTAGTTAACTGCACAGTCCATTATGTTGGATAATACCTGTAGAATACTGCAAAGCCAGGTGAATGGAGTACGCTGCATTCCAGTCATAAAAAGCTGTATCTGGTAGCAATAATAATCAAAAAGACCCACGCTTCTTGCTTTAGTAAACATGGAAGTAAAATAGTCTCAAGGAGGGTGTTTACTAAAACAGACTACAGATTTTTATTTCCTGCTTCAATCTATATTCTGTTCTATTTTTGGCTTTGGCCATTTCGTTCAAAGGCAGTATCCATTCCTGACTTATCTGCTGTTCCAAAGTCACTATGCAGTTGTGCATGCATTTAATGAAAAACCTGAATAGGTTTTGCAAATGTAGTTAATATGAAGGGAGAATGAGCAGGACCATGACCTCAGGTCTAAGAAAACTGACTGGCAGAACAAAAGCCAATACTAAGGAAGAATAATGAAATCAGCCCTTTTAATAAAGTTTTAGTGATTCATAATTGCCATACTTATCATAAAGACTATATTTAATTATCATTCAGGAGCTTTTCAAAGTATACTGTGAAACGTTAGATTAATTTGTGCTATTACAAATTAATATATTCTAGAGATCATTCTACTTCTTATAAAAGTGCATTTGCTTTAAATATAAACCCTTAAATAATCGTGTCACAATTTAATCATGTGTAATCTAAAACTGTAATTTGCATTACAACCAGTGATTTTTACAAGAGTTGAATAACTCTTTCATATTCGGTGGTCCTTAGAGAATATTTTTCTTACTTGAGCTCAATTTGGAATCTTACATTATTTCCTATCCAATGACAGGACATCCAGGTGAACTGCAATGTTCTAAATCATGACACTTTTTTAAACAGAAGCAGAACTTGATCCAAGAAAAGTAATTCTCTGATATCAGCTGTTAAATACAATATAGGTTTAAGTATACTATCTGACATATTGTACTTGTTATATAAACAGAACACTCCATGAATGTTCACAGAGTGCTGCGGTTATTTTACTTCTGACCCAAAAGCCCCTGAATGGGATATGAAATAACTACAGTACCCTTTGAACATTCCTGGTTTAACCTTTATTTACTGCACTAATATAGTACCACAATCATGCAACGAGTCAAAGGTGCTAGCTTTATTGAAGTATTGAGGAACCTTCTTAAAAGCCTTACAACATCCTGTCCAGGGTTTGAATCTAGGTGATTGTCTCAGTCCCCTCTGAATATTAGTCCACATCACAAATGTGGAATAATGTAACATAATTTGGTACAACTGGCAAATTGTGAAGGGAAGCTCTTGTAACACCTGCTGGCACGTTTCCTGACAGTCAGACTAAAACATCTGCTTATGATGCAATCATTGGTAAGTTAAGATCAACAGCAAGGTTTGCAAGGCAATTTAATGGCTGCTTTGCATGCAATCTATCCTTGAAACCTAAAAAGTAGGAAAAACATATGCTTTGAAATACAAATGTATGCAACATTAACACAGATTGTGATTTAATTAACAAATAGATGCAGAGATGAAATGTTTTTTTTTTTTTTTTTATTTAACAGCTTTCACCTCTTTACCATTACTGGTAGGGAAGATTTTAGGAATAAGAGGGCTGTGCTAGGCAGCAACAAGGAGCTCACACAGTCTACTCATGTGATCACAGTTAGGTACCTTATTGGTATTGTACTGATTTTTTTTTACTTAATGTTTATCTAAATGATCTGATGCAATCAACAGCATAAACAAGCTCAAGCTCAATATAAACACTTGAAAAATACTGCAAAGGATTAAAAACATACTGGATAATTTGCATAAAATATTTGCTCGTTCAAATTGCTAGTTGTTATGGAAAAAAATTCAATTATGTTTTTTCATGATTTTATTGCCACAAACTGGCAACTGCCAGTATCTGTAAAATCTGAACTAGAAACCTGAATTATTATTGCCACATGAAATAAAAAAAAAAAGTATATTTTGACAAGTCAGCAAAAAATATTAACAGCTGTGCAATGAATCATGTGCAATATACGAGTGCAAAGGGACCAGAGTAAGGGCGGATATGTAAAAAGGCAGATGAATAAATCCTGTTTTAAATACATTTATTCACACAATTATTGTTTTGAGATTCAGCTTTTATTCAGGAGCTCCCCTAAATCCCTTGTTTAGAAAGATACAGGGTATTAATGCCTGTTACCGTGTGGGTGTGTGCATGCGCTGCTGAGCGACAGGCAGGAGATGGAGACGGAGGTGGAAATTGATACGCCCCGCAGGCAAACAGGATTTATTCACACACTGAACAGCTCACGTGACACTACCAGCAATGGCAGCGCACAGAGCACATACAACACAGTGTATGAAAACTTTGTTGGGATCTACAATCTTTGAACTAATCTTCTCTGTTCAGTTATAAACTAATGTTGCTGAGGGGGTTGGTCATGGAGGATAAACAGGTAGGGCAAATATGTGACAGGCGGATACTTGACGGATTACTGTATTTTAACAGTGTACTGTAAGGATCTCGCCAACAGTGGATATAAATATCTGCCCTAACAATAGTAACCCTATCGCAGATCTCTCTTCATTGTATGTTTAATGTAGCAGTTTGAAATCACCGGCTGGATTATTACTTAGATTATTACTTGGGTACACTGTTGTTTTGCTCTTTAAATTTGGCTGCATACAGTGAAGCAGAAGATAAAAGGAAACCTACTGAGCATGCAATGACTGCACAAAGAAAAATAGTTAAGCCTTTGTATTCCATCTTTTTTTTGATCATACGTTCTGCCTGGTAGCCTACAACATCCCACGCGCTTCAAGAATCCTCCAAATCCCCCTGATAAATACATAAATGCTTTGGTATCAGATCACAGGGTGTGTACGGTCTATGGTGCTAAAACTAATCGAAGACCTTCCATGACACATAAAAACACATGCTTTCAATCAGAACAGTAAAGTCTTATGATCTCCATTTTTATCTCTCTGAAAATGGAGCCCCATGTGTATCCAAAAGATCAAAACACAAACAGAAGCCTACTTAGGGCCAGCTGATAATATTGACAATAATTTGTTCTGGCAATTCTCTTCAGCATGCAAGAAAAAGCAATGTGCAAGGAACTACTTTCTTTAAATGGGCCAAAACACCAGGTTATTAACAGATAATATTAGACCAATGCGATTCACTCAGGGCTCAAAAATGGATTTCAAGTTACCCAGAGGAAGGACATTAGAGGAGCATCTGCTCTTTGTTTCCATGCCAGTGGCTCGTTGCTGGGTTGCCAAGCTCTCTCAGTGGCCACAGGCAATAGTCCTGGAGGAGTGTGCGAGTCATGTGACTGCTGATCTGTGGAGTTGTCTTGCCTTGGTTTATGAAATGTATAGTGCCAAAGAATGTGCACTCTGTGCTGCCAGGAGATTTTCTTTGTTTCAGTTGTAGAAATCAAAGGCAACACAGTGCTTGATGCATTATGGTATTGCAGTTTAAAGAGTATAAGACTTCAAATTACAATTACTACCTTTTATGATGTGTGCTATTATTCGGTTCTTGACATTACTCAAATATTGTATTTTATATATATATATATATATATATATATATATATATATATATATATATATATATATATATATATATATATATATATATATAGTGTTAAAATGTGCTCGACTACGAGTTCAGGAGCTGCTCTTCATTTCTAGTTGGCTGCCAGGCATATGTAATGTTGGTTAGATCAGTTCCAGCACCATCTACTGTATAGCACACTAGTGTATTGCTAGCAAAGCTGCAGACGGACCTGGCTCTTGTTTCAATGTCACCTGCATGACGTACATCTATGGTAATTAAGTATAACTGAAGAGAAGCAGTCTTAGCAAAAATAAAAACACATATTAGTTCATATTATTTGGTATTTAAATAATTGCAATAAGAACACCCCTGAATACCTGCAAATTACGTTAAAAAAAATAAAAAATAAATCCAATACCTAATATTTCTAGTTATTCAGTTTCCCATGATGTTGGCCAAAGAGATACTAAATTACATTTCTTGTTGGGACACCTAGTGTATAGATACTAGAAATGTCTGTATCATGATTGCTTACTACAGCCAACTGATAAAGCATCTGTTTTCAGATATTTCAGGATGCAATGCAAGCCTCCCCCAAAAAACATGCAAACACTATTACACTGGTGACCTTCAAAAGCTTTCGGCTCAGACGGATTTAAGATCAATGCCATCTCAGCAGCACTTCAAACCAGGATATACTGGTATACAAAAACGTCTGTTCTTAGGAAAAGCAGAGCTGAGTGGATTACATATCGTGACTGAGTGAACATCGTTCAGACACTCTGCAGTGGGCCTCTGTGTTCATGCTTTATCCTGTCCTTCACTTGTTTTGTATTTATGTATGGTGTTTTTTTTGTTTTGTTTTGTTTTCTTTTCTTTTGTCATGAATACCTTCTGAATTTGCAGCTTTGCTTGTGGATCCAAGACTGTCAAGTGCTCAAACCACAAAAAAATGTTGTTTTTCATATTTTGACCCTATCACATACAAGTGCCCTAACTGTTAAACATTATTAGGGTCCTAAAACAATTGGGAACATATGTACTGATCGTGTCTGCCAAACTCTACATGGTGAGCAACACAGCTGCCTTGACTTTACACCAGTCCTCCCCAAACTGATATACACACTCCTTGCCTCCTGTAGACGTTTCTGATTACATTTGGCTAGAAACCCTCGGTTTTATACAAATATTTTTACTGAGCAATGATGTGATTATGAGGGTCTGTCTATTTTTCTTCTTGTTTTCTCCAGTTTTCCACCACGTGTCTGAAATATGTACACATGGACATGCATTTCCATTTATCCAGAGATTATGATATTCCATAACTTGTCGTAAAATAGCCTTACCAAGTTCTACCACAATTATATAAGCAGCTAGAGTGTTCCCTTAAGTGTGACAGACAGACGGACCTCCTCCATGTGCATTATCCCCTATCCAGAGCCATAATAAATAAAACCACCACCAGTGAGAAGATGCTGTTTGGAGAGCATACACGTGGTGCCTTCATTCCACTTACTCAGTAAACATCTTATTCCTAGTTACAGAGTAATCAGAACAGCATGTTAAAGAAAGAACAGTATTAGGAGTTCCAACCATAACCAGATTGTGAAGACTGCTCTAGCCGTGCCTTACCTCTTTGTGGGCCTCGCTTGAGATCCTGTTGGTGTATCGCAGAACCTCCAGCTCCATGTCAGTTTTAAGGAGGCGGCTGGACGAGAGACAGAAAGCGCAATTTAAGAAATTACCAATACATACCACACAAACAGATTAGAATCTTTTTCATGTCCATAAAAAAGCAGCCTATCAGGACCGTCACATGTGTCATGATAAGAATTGTATTGTGATACACACAGATTTAAACGCTGGTTAAGAGCTTTACAAATTCTAAATATATATTTAATAAAAACATATTTAATGTTATAGTCTTAAAAAGAAAAAAGGTACCATCATTACTTGTAATATATATATATATATATATATAATATATATCTATATATAATATATATATATATATGTGTTGTGTGTGTGTGTGGTACAAATCAAATAGCTTCGATTTATCGAGCGACTAGTCTTTTGTTTAACAATTTGAAAAAGAGGAGGTTTTAACCAGGACCGTAAAAAAAAAAAAAAAAAAAAAAAAGTAGTAGTTTGTGTTCATTAAAACGTGCTTACATTTAACATTAATTTATTTTGCATTTTGACTGTACTTGCTTCTAAGAAAGACTACCGATTGTCCTTGCAGTCTTTTCAAACCCATCAACAGCCTTGAATGTGATAGTCCAGTTCTAAACCAAAAGTCATATTGGGGACCTCACTAAGCTATATATGATTCAAGCCATCTGTTGGACAGGCCTGCTCTACTTGCACAGACCCTGGTTTCACAGACCCCGGTTTCACAGACCCCAATGAGCAACGTGGGTCTGTAAATCAGCCGTTAGAGTACAATATTACTGTATTTCTTTTTAACTTTCATTTTCCAATTTTGAAAATGTCAGTTTCAACAGAAAGAAGTAATTTGTCTGCCTCTTTGGTGATAAATTACAAAAAAAAACAAAAAAAACACAATGAAACTTTGCAGTGAAGTGTAACGTAATCAGACAGATTCCCACCACGTACTAAAGGTCTGGGCTTAATACCCTGAGCAGCCAAGCAGGCACGCAGGCCATTCGAGCTGAACAGCCCAGCTTACTGCTCTGCCTCAGAACCTTCACTTAAACCTGACAAAAAAATTACCTCTCATTTGTTCCATCTTTAGTTGCAAGAAAAACATAAGAAAAACAACCTGGGATATTTTGTTTTCCAAACTGGGTTATTCAACTCTGACAAGCGAGGGATTTATAAATGATATACTTTACTACAGACGAGACCGAATTCAATAAACTAACACTAGTACGTGCTTGGTGTCCTTGTCACTTACGGAGCATTTTGAATTGAGTGGCCCCACTGTTGCTTTTAAGTGGGATGAAAATGAATAACTTTACCATTTTGCTGGATATTATATTTTGCACTGAAGATATTCTGATCTGCAAAATATGAATTATTGCATAACTTCGGTTTTTCTAGCGCCATTGAAATATTAAGTTCATAATTTGTAGTTACTAGGCAAAAAAAAATAATCACCCAAAGACTCAAGTTTTACTGTGGGCTTAATAAGGCTTCGAACTAGAGGTGCAATTGCAAACCAGATTTACTAACTAATTATCAGAGGTTATAAATACAATACATCAATATATTGAGAACACTGTAGTATTATTTGACAAAAGCTTTATTATTAAAAAGCAAGCAGCAAGAAGGTGTAATATATACATGAGACTCTAAATGGGGCACAGAGAAATTAAGCAATCACAGATTTATGGTTTCATTGAGGCTCAAAGTCATGATGCTCAATAATCTATTAAACTGATTCCCTGCCGCATCACTATCCATCTGCAAAATGTTTTGGTTTTCTTCTCTGCTGTTTTTTTTTGTCACCAATTATTTTAAATCCATTGGGTGGATGTATCCCACCCCAATTATTTTTAGTCATTTATTGTTCATTATATAAAATAAAAATGTTTGGGCTAAACAAATTCAATAATCAGGAAAGGGAAGAAGTTTGTTCTAGAGAGTGTGAATTAAGATCCATCCTGAGTTGTTTTGCCAGCCTAATTAAACCCACATGAGCTTTTCTTATCTGTAGGTCGCCTCATTATTCTCACAGTAAAGCTCTGAATGGCTCAAACTGCAATGAAATGGGAGCATTATCTCCATTTCTGCAATGACAAGCTTCAATGCAAAATGCATGAAACACTTGGGACAGTTTTATAGAGCAATCAGTAAATACTTTTGAAGCCTCCTTGTTATGCATCTGTACACAAGGGCCAGGCCATTAAATATGTCAAATCTCAAATAAACACAGTTTTATTACAATGCTTACGTCATCTAACGGCCTTTGCGCTCACAGACGTTTTTCTGTTATTTCTTTTATTTTGCACCACAGATGCTGTAGTGAAGGGAGTGGATCATTCGTATTGAACAACATTGCTGAAGTCTGATCTATTGGTCCTGGCTTCAGTTCCTGTTGTGATGAAGTCAAATAACTGGCCCAATTCTGCGACATTTGTGTCTTCAGCTCAGAGAAGAAACAGCAGAGAGTAGATTGAGTAGATAAAGTCTACCCAGAAAGAACATTTGTGAATACAGTCTATTTGCTAAACACGGTATACGGATATACTGCTGGCAATGGGGTAACCAAAGACTCAGGAGGTCCAATCTTTCTAACAGGTGGTTGTATCATAATCATCAGACCTCCAGCCCTAGATGTGAAATACTGTTAATACTGGCTTTGTCTGCACTGAACTACCCATTTCATACATTCTTCATTGCCAATGAGAAACCACTATCCATCCAGCTGAGTACATTTATCAAGTAGTGAAGGCATGGTGCTCTGCAATTACATGATCAATACTTTTCTATTCCAAAAATTGTGCAAAGTGAAGGGCGATCTCAGCATGCCCATTATCCCACACAGGGCTGTCTTACATCTTAATCCCGACGGGATCATTAACATGTATGTGTCAACAAATAATAGTAGTATTCTTTAGTTCTATTTGCTATACATGTTAGGAGAGTTTACTGGTATGGGTCAATGAATAGCAGAAAAGGAAAAAGATGGGGATTAAAGTGAACTCAAGAACAAAGAAAGTACCAGAAACTAAATTTAATACATTAATTAATTAATTAATTAAATAAAAGCAAGCAACTTTTTTTTTATTTTTTTTTTTTTTTCTGCGATCAAAGAATGGTGGTTTTCTTGGAGGGAATACAGTAACCTAATGTACCAGTAAATAAAATTTTAAAAATCTATTTTATGCTCTATAACTTGTTTTAAAAGGCTAATTTATCATAAAAACCTAGTATTATTTTACACTCAGATCACAATACAATATTAATCACTACAGTTGTTCTGATGGGCTACTTTGGGCTATGAAATTAAATGATCATTAATGACAGAATATTTTAACCTAAATGATATCGGGGGAGCACCTATTCCTACAAACTATAAAATCACAATAATTTATAAATCAAGAACCATTTGGTGGTTGTGGTCATCACAAAACAAAAAGAAAAATAATTCTATTACGGTACAATGTAACGTGCAATAATTCATTAATACACAGGGAATCCTTACACATTTTGCGTACTCTATTGCATGTTGAAAATCTGAATAAAACAAAAGAAACACCTTATTCCAGTTGACAGATTGGAATAATTAACAAGCAGCTGCAAAAAAATAAATAAATAAATAAATAAATAAATAATTAGATCTATCAGTAACATAAAAAGTAAATCACCATGGACTGCATGCATTGCATGTACAAGTAAAAACTCCCACTTCCAGATTCTCACACTCTCAACAACATATTCTTAAGAATGTGGTCAGCAAGTTTCATCACAATTGGATAAGTGCTTCTATGAATATATGCATGCAGCATGGCCATCATAATGTAAGAAAAAATCAGCTTTATTAAAAGTTAACAGTAGAGCTCAATTACTTATAAAAATGTTATTGTAGCCTGTAATACTTCCAAGGTCATAGTACTAGTCCTTGTCAAGAATCACATCAGGATACAATTTGAAGTTTTGAAAGATGATCCTTGTGCCAGTTTTTTTTTTTTTTTTTTCCCCCAAACAGTGTTTATGATATATCCCCAAGCTAACAGGAACAATAACATTAAACCCCATAATTTTATTGATGTATTCCACACATAATTTTAGATTGTGCTTTAGAATAGAGCAGTAGAGCCGCAGGATGAATAATAAAATAACACACACATATTCTTCATCACCTCTCAAGAGGTTTTAAGCTCTTACCAATCATGACTATCCTTCTGAGCTTTACATGTACCCTATCCATATTAAAAGATGGGTCTGCTTTTCATGTAGGGCATCATATCTATGGACACCAGGTGCTGGAGAACATAATTCACCAGTGGGGCTGTCTTGGTTGAAATATTAACACGGATGTGGCAGACGTGGAGCAGAGGGGATGCACGCCATAGTAGCAGGTACCTCAATATATTTCTTCTTCTGGATGTTTACGGTTTGGTCACAATGCATTATTGCAAACCAAAAAGGGAGGGTCCAGCAACTGTCTAGGGGTGTAAGGATGCTGTGATAAAGGAAAATGTAGTTCTAAAAGTTTAAAATGGGTAGCAAGACTACAGCCCCCAGAATACCACAGGGCTTGGAATTGAAGCCAGGAGCGAGACTCACCTGGCACTAATTTATTGAGGGACACCACCTGCCTGAAATCAAGCAGGAAGGTATACCTAGAGCTCTAGTAACGTGTACGGGGTTGTCTGTGCAGAGGCTGGGTCCTGAATATAGACCGCCGGTGACAACCTGTGTAGTATTTTAATCCAGAACGATATGATTCTGAAAATATCACTTGCCAAACCTAGAGCGACGACACTTAACTGTAATACAATATATATTTTTAAATCCAGTATGTACTGTAGCAATGTGTAAAATTCCCCTTTAACGATCTAACAGCAAAATGAAATCTAAATGCTATCCATGCATTTTTAATCTAAGCAAAACCAAAAGATTAAAAACAACAGTTTCCAGAATTCAAACAGTATCCAAAGTCAGCATTCAAAATTGCAGAACATAGTCCTCGATGAGGCCCTAAAGTCACATTTCACTTGCAAATGAAAATGCACAAAAGCAACAAAAGATCACAGACAAAAAAAATAAATAAAAATACATCACAGTATCTAAAACTGTTGAATTATTAACTGTTACATTACCCTAGCTTGTCTCGTTCGCTTTGTTTTGGCTGCATTTTCGTCAGGTGAAACTGAAGGAAACACTGTGTAACTGCACAATACAAGACAGACTGATTTGGTATTGGAGAGAATAATTATTATTTTTCTTTTTGTATCAGAAAGCTGGTGACAGAGTCGGAAATTGTGTGTAACAGATAAGTTAACGTATACGCACACACGTACACGTGTGAGTGTGTGTGTGTGTGTGTGTGTGTGTGTGTGTGTGTGTGTGTGTGTGTGTGTGTGTGTGTGTGTGTATATATATATATATATATATATATATATATATATATATATATATATATAAAATGAGGATTGATTTTATTCTTAATACAAGGGTGATAAAACGCGACTGATGTGTATCTGGGTAACGGATATCCGAGTGCTGACTGTATATATATTTTTTTACATACGTCTGTCAAAGCTGAAATTACTACTGCTCACACACATTCACGGATCTTATGTATATTTAAGGGCTTCATAAATCCTTTAGCAGAATTATGCAAAGAAGATCGTCCTCTATAGATCCGTCATATGTACTTACACATGCAGGATTATCGTGTCATTCCTTTCTGAGAAGACCACACAATTGTGTCATGAACAATGGGCTTCCAGTACATCACTCTTCTTTTACATTCAGGAAATTTATGGGCTGCATAATCTTACACTATATACACTGATGTTATAATCCGGACACATAGCTACAAGACCATACGATTTGTGTTCTACCTTAGAGCAAGAATAAAAGTGCTGGTGTAATGGCATTATGGGGCAGATGTGAACTATGACCATGCCACATTATAACTGGTTCTGCCATATACAGGGGGAGTCCTGCAATAGCTTAAAAGAGCAAGCACTGAAGTTTCACTGTTAGTTTTATTTTTTACTGCCCCAATACCATTTTACAATGTTTGCACTTATTTATTTACAGCTATAGCCAAAAGTTTTGCAGCACCCTAAAAATGAACACATTTTGTATCATGCAGTCGAATGAAACCTGCTGAATAATGTTGTGTTAACATATTGAATGCTGCTTTGTAGTTTTCCATATACTTCATAATTTTTTCATTAATGGCTCCATCCTAATATTACAGGCGATGCAAAACGTTTGGCCATAGCTGTACAATATGTTGTGTTTTTTTTTTTTTTTTTGGTTAGTATTAATAGTAATAAGTCATTCACATTGACTGCAGACATCATGAAACTGTAAGGGACAAGTAAACAAAATAATATTAAAATACATTTGAGACTATCTACTGTTTAAAATACATGAAAGCCCTGTTTTGTCAGTGTCCCAGCAATATGTTTTTCAACATAATCCTGACTGTTTAGATATTTTGAGTTAAACATCATTGCCAGTATCACAGTCGTATAAGCTTATGGTACCAAAATCACTTCACAGGGCAAAGTCTGACTGCACATATGCAGTGTCCAAGTAGCACTGCATAATTAGGACGTATATCAAAATTGTGCCCCATAAGTCATAATTTACATGGAACAAAACCGCACATTTCTCAACTTTAACTCACAGGCATTTGGCAGGAGAAATTAGTCTTATGAGCACCATGGTGTACCCAGATCATACTCCCTTCTGCAAAGTTGCAATGGTCATTAATTTCAATTTGAGCATCGGCACTGCTGGAAAAGGGAGCCAGTTCTGGATGCATTACAATGCTGAGAAGACAAATTCTCTTTCTCCTGGATATCACTCCTGGGGTGAAAGCTGATAAATGTATTCCTGCCACGATACTGAAAACACAACCACAGCAAAGGTTTAGTTAACACAGCAGGTTTTTGGGTGTTAATTGTTTAAATGGTAGACGGAATTTACATCAAACTGGCACTTCCACATTTTACTGCATTGATTTGAATGGGGCACATACCTAAACAGACATGAGGTATATAATTATTTTGATCTGATCTTTGTATGTCTAGTAATGGATCACAAGTAAAATGATTAAGAGGTCCCAGGTTTAATCTAACTCTACAGTATATCAAATTAAATATGTCACTTGACTAAATTTTCCTTATCAGAAGAATCCTCTGAAAGAAGTGTCATTGGCCCCAGATAGCTATTTAGTCCTGCAGCTCTCTGCTTACAAGAGTGGGTAGGCCACCATGAGGATCAGCTTATTGGCACTCGGCTTGCAGTTTTGCCAAGAGCTAGAAATTTAGCTGAGCCTCTATGATGAGAGGCACGGGGCATAGATTTCAGTATTCATTAATATTTATTGTGTTTTCAACCCAAGCACCTCGATTTTAAATCAGCTGAAACTGAGGAGTCCAATAACAGAATGATTCCAAAACAGCTCAAAGAAATGACAAGAGTGTTAAGAGTTTATTGTTCAATCTGTAACAGGATGAATGCATTGTAATACCTTCAAATAGGATTAACTCTACTACAGCTCTGATAAACATCATTTTGAGTCAAATAAAAACCTTCCAATTGCACCAAGTAGGTGCTTTGATCAGGTGGTAGCGATAAAAGAGATATATGCAACAGGGTTTCAACCTTATCAGAAGCAGCACAACTCTAAAGATTTGAGTTTAAATCATGAGATTTATTTTTAAGATGCTTTTTCTTTTTTTACATGACAACCCTTATCCCAGCTTTTAGGAACATTAGTTTGTATATATGACTGTACAAATCCTTTTCCACCGAAAGTGTACTCAATCCTTTTTTTCTATTTGAAACCTAACATTTAACAATTGGATTTTTATCTTTCATTAATGATATCATAAAAACATTTACGAATGAGAGGAAGCCATTTGGTCCACCTAAGCATGTCCGGTTCTGGTAGTAGCTGCTTGATCTCACAGCTTTGTCAAGCTGGGTCTTAAAACCTCCAAGTTATTCTGCCGCAGCAACATTATGGGGTAGCCCATTCTATACTCCACTCTCTGTGCGAAGAAGTATCTCCTTCCCTCTGTCTATCTCTACTTAATTTTCAACTGTGTGTCCTCTGGTCCTGGTTTCTGTGCTGTGCTTAAAGTATTAGTTTGTCAACTCCTTTTAAGATTTTACATGTCCATAATATTTACTGTCTAACCTGTTTCGTATTCTAGTTTGCTTGTTCTCTAGCCAAAAATGAAGCATATTCGTGATGTGCTGAAGCCCATAAGTGAAGCATTGTGTACTGAAGCCTATGCAATGCTTAACTGCTTCTCCACCTCACTTCACAAATCAGTCTTCAGGAATAGTTAGTAAGCTTGGAAATTGAATGATAAAGGATATAATAGGATAATAAAACAGGTAAGAAATTAAATCATAGAAAAATGTAGATGATATATGACTTTAAACATAGGCTTCTTCATGCCTGACAAAAACCAAGATGAGGAGGACAAGCCCCTCCCACAAAAAGAATCTACTTACCATTCGACAATTTCTGGATGGAGAAGGGTGTTATTCACTTGAAATCTAAAAAAAAGATTCAATACATGGTCATTAGCATTTTTAAGTCGCTTTAAAAGAGCTAACCTGTGCTAACCAATTCTGTCCCTCGTTTTACCTTTATTGCTGAGAAACTTTTGGTTATTCACTTTTTTTTTTTTTTTTTTTTTTTTTTACTGTATTTCGCGATATACATATATGTAAAATACAAAGCTTCAAATAAACTGCTGCAACTTTTGTCGCAAGCCTGAATGCAGACTGTTGGAGCAAGTCTGAGCTACAACTTATGAAGTGCTTAATAGGGGTAGAAGAGGCAGGGTCTTTACAGCTTACAAAGCAAGGTTTAAATTACATACGTTCTTCTTCTGCTTAGTTCTGAATGCCGTTGCTCAAAACTTTTTTTTCTCTTTTTTCGTATTACCTGAGAAAGTGTTTTCAACAGTTATCAAAAACCCAGCGACCTATGGAAGTTACCCCGAGTTTCTAGTTTCACCTGCACTTCCCCATTCTGGATAGTGGATTTCCACGGCTTCCTTTAGGTTCCCTTGACAATCACATTCTGATCTTACAAATATAACCTGGACTGACAGTAAATTAGATTGAATGAACATAGTAAATAAATGCAGGGCTTTTCAAAGCACTGTCCCAAGGTCATACAAAAATAATAATAACAATAATCTTTAAAACTCAGTATTTGAGAATCAGAACTCTAAATTGCTGAGATCAATTTTAATAAAAGTAAAATGTAACAAAAAAAAACCTGGAAACTGTCACTTGAAGCTACTTTCTCTTTAAAAACAGAAGTACAATACATATTACACATAAAGGGGATCATACATTATCCTGCACAAAATTACGATTTGCATTACCACAGGTGCAATACAAACATTTCAATAACTCTGTATTAAAAAAGATCTGCTTGCAAATTGAATCCTGGAGTTGAAGCAGAAAGCAGAAATTGAGTAATTCGCTGTAGACATAATATATTGGTGCTAGATAATGGACTGAGGGGAGTGATGTGTTATTACGGTAATTGTTTGCATTAGGTAGACAGTGATTAAGCTTCGAAGAGAAGTGAGCAAGGAGTAGTTTGTACTTTAATCCCACATTTTAAAGTTTTAATTAACCTGTAAATACTACTTGTAGGGGAATGATTAATAGCTGGTGGTCAAAGTGATTTGTTGACCTGTTATTCTTGGTTACTGTGCTGGAAGTTTTCAGGCATTTTCAACCACTGTTTAATAATATACTGAAAATGGCATTTATAAACAAAAACTTAAATTATTACTACATTGGTGCTTGTGTATTTGATGGTCAAAAAAGGTAAAGGGGGTACTGTAGAATCACAAGAGAATCACAGAATAAAGCTGAATATTGAGTTTAAAACTGTGTTCTTTATCATCAGGAATCCAAAACGTCACATGATCCCAGTACAGCAATCCGTAATAGCTGCAGCAACAGAGGGTTTTCAAACTCATACAATCTCCATTCACAGGGATGCTTAATGATGGGAAGTGAAAAATGGTTGAATAGGATTTTCACTTTGGTTTAGAAAGGGTAGTACAGGAGGTATGGCACCCAAACCCATCAGGAACATACAAGACTCCAGTCCAGCAGCAGCCCAGCATCTCAGCAGGCAGAGTGTCACATCAATAGACAGAGGACAGATTACCCAGTTTGCCTGGTGGGGTTGATCAGGTTAGGGTGTGCTCTGTCCAATATCCTTTTATCAAGAGTGGTCAAAATCTTAATGTTAGTCCTCTGGGGGCCTGGGTACAAATCCACTTAGAAGTACACAGGTACAATCAATTAGGTGGCCTTAGCTTAATTCAGTGGTGTAACTGTAATCCAATCACACAATTCATCAACACTGAACTGTATATCATAGTGTGTTCCGCTCAGGAATAGATGCAATCACCTGCTTGCAGAAATGCAAGAGGAAGCTCCCACTGCAAAGCTCTAATGGCACCTGACTTTAAAACATAACGATTATCTTACAATTCACAGTTATTTTATTAAGTTCACAATATTAATGTGCATGTAGTCTATATGGGAATTGATGACAACCAATTAGAGGGGAGGTTTTCTTTCAAACCAGGTATAAATAAATCAATATTATTCCATTTCAATAATTTTCTATGCAGCCTTCTGGGTTTCTATATAATTTTGCATTCTGCGTGAGTGCTCAAGGGCACAGCATGCCGGGAGTCTGCAGCACAGCAGTCAGAAAATGAGGAGAGCTATTAAGAGTAAAGGCAACCAAACATTTGACATGTTTTATTTGCGATTACAGCTGGACGTGTTGTACTCTGATAATTGATCAGAAAAAGCAAAACGACTTTACCATAACTAGATCCCCCTTAAAAATATTTGTTTGCTGTAACCCAAAAGGTTAAACTATAAACTTTTAGCGTTAACTTGCTGGCACAGTGCTCTGCTTTATAGCACAGATTGGAGCCAAGTAGCTATGTAATTTGTGTTTTGTCTTATAACAAGAATCCAAGCGCTAGAGGCATGGCACATTGGTAGACATGGGACTTATGACCACACAGACTCACAAGAGCCGGTGTAAAAGGTCTTCTTTTAACAATGGAGAACTGCATGAAAACAGCATTTTCTGATTTTTATTTCAGGTTCATGCATTTAAAACTGTATTTGGAGAAGTCAGTGGTACACATTGAGAAAGAAAAAGCACACACGGTATGGTGGCTTTCAGCAAATCAATTTTACTGTGGCAAACAAAACATCTGTATTACTGATGAGCTTTTCCTCAAACATTGGTACTGCGTGTTCTCCTAAAACATGTAACACTTTATTGCAGGCATGTTTAGCAGCCAGATATAAGAACATCGCAAATACATGTCATACAGCAACATGTGATCCCAAGCTGTATTGATATTTGTGATTTTAATAATAGTCTTATGTTTCGTAAGAGGAATGCAATTAAGTGAAATGTTAGAACTAATTGAAACTCACTGACTTATTCCTTCAAATGAGGCTTCACGGCAGGTGCTTCCACTATCAGTGTTCAACCCACGCTGTAAGAGAGATACACATTATTTCACAATTAAAAAAAAAAAAAAGAGAGAGAGTCAATTTCTGATGCCCTGAAGCACAGTAAAGTCATCTGAACCTGTAACAAAAACCTACAAATAAAAGCTGGTGCTGTTTGTAAACTAAAGCAGAACATTTTAAAATAAATAGATCCATAGTACTTTGTGTCTGAAAGTAATCCCTCCACTGAACTGACTGAACATGTATGCCAATTCAAGACTCTCCTAGGGGCAATTTTTAGGGTTCATTTCAATTTAAGCGGATGCTTTAATTTAAATTTCAATGAAGTGTGCCAGGAATATTGTGTGTGAATGGCTTATAAAAAAAAAAAAATTGTAGAATTGAGCAATCATTCTGTCAGCACACTAACATTTCTGGAAACAGGGTAATTCCTCACTGAAAGAAAAGACTAATATCCGAGGATGAATAGCATCTTAAGGAAAGGTAATGAAGGAAAGAGATCTTGGAAGCACACAGTACAGTACATTACATTAGACCTGAGATAATGAACATGAAGAATATGAAGTCTTCCGTTGCCCACTGCCAATTTTTTCTTTTTCTTTTTTTTTTTTTTTTTTTAAAAGCAGTCAAGTGTAATTAAAAAACAAGCCACCTGTGCACTTCAGTCAATAATGGTCAATAACGGAGACTAAGATTTGCATCTTATCTTTAGCAGCTTTACAATGCTTTAAAATGTAATTTCACACAATCTTACCAGGGTGAGAAGGGTGGATGGTCTCATATTGGACAAGACATCTGCAATCTGAACAAAAAAAGAGAAAAAGATGCATTCAAAAAATTATATATATTGCCCTTGCATGAACTATTGGATAAAATAAAACCATGGTTTACAAGTTACTTATTTTTAAAACAATTCATTAAAAGAAATGTCAGATATAGCAGTTCCCAACATCAATTTCACCCAAGTAGGCCTAAATTCATATTGCTTTTATGTTACATTTGAGTTGTCAGTAAGTTTCATTGCCCCCACCAATAACACTGCAATGCTGTTTTTTTTGTTTGTTTGTTTGTTTATGGCATGATATTAGGCCTATATTTTAAATTACATTAATTCTCACAATATTAAAGTACAGATGGGTACAATTTCAAGATAATGTGAAGAAGCACATTCAAAAACCAATGCAACTTCTTAATACAGAACATTTTCAGTTCAAAAGCTCTGAGTTGCTGTTATCAGTGTGGCAAGACTTTCTTCAAACAATGCTTGTTTACAATATTCTGAGCCTAGCAACACAACGATGAAAAGGGGGGGGGGGGGGGGGGGGGCAAAATTGAGTTTTTCACTAGGCAAATATACTGAGGGATGCAGTCGATTCAATACAAAAATGCAGGACTGCTTTATGTTACTTCCCTGTTTTATGGTGGTAATCATTCATTTTACTCAAGGATTTAATTGAATCTCTCCCTACATGGCACAACTGGTACGTAATAATATATACAGCTCCAAACATTCAGATAATATTTGAATGTGTGTGTATTAATCATGTATATAAAGGCACCAAACAGAAAATATCAGCAGCACTTTGTGCTTGGAAATAATCCCTCAATAGAACTGAATAGGGTGCTATTTCAAGATGGTATTACTATTCCAGGGGAACATTTTGGGGTTCTTTCAAATTAAGCAGATACAGTGGTATAACATATCAAGATGAAAATAATTGGGGGACGGGGACGACGACAATGCAAGGTTTTTAATACAGTACGTTTCCAGAACAAGAAACGTAAAACTTATATAAATAAATGATTCTGTTATCATAACCACCTTCACTAAATTGAACCTGGTGCCAGGTCTGTGGTGATCACACACCATACTGATGTGTTTTTGTATTACAGTATATATCACACTCCAGGTACTGCAAGTGGACTGTCAAACAAAAAGCATTGGAATGACAAACTCTGGAATAATGTGGTTAACAGAGACAGAAATAATATTTCAGTGTGATTTCTGTTTGAATTAAAAAAAATAAAAAAACGTGAAATGATAAAAAGTCAAATTGTAAATAAAAGCAAGAAACCAGATGTTGTAGGTCATGCCCGTCAACCAAAATGAAGAGAGAGAGAGAGACAGACAGACAGACAGAGAGAGAGACAGAGAGACAGACAGACAAGAGAGGAGAGAGAATGTAAATTGAGGCCTGTACAGAAAACAACAGGGTAATTAACTTCATTATATATTATAACACTCCAGACATACAATTTTCTAAATATTCAGTACCATGTGGAAAGTAATAAGAACAAATAATGGCATTCACTTCACTTTGATAACTATGTATTCCAAAGGCTTAGGAAGTTGTTTTCAACACAGGGAAAACACAGAGTCCATCTATACCACTCTGGCCACAGTTTGTAAACCAAACCTTCAATCTTACTTTAAAGTCTAAACAACTCTTGATCCCACAGGAAACAATGGAGTGCTCATCTTGTTGATTTTAAATGACAGTTATCTCTTAAGTGGTAGGCACATTCTTTGTGGATTTTAAGAGATATTACAAATCATACTCTTCAGGACTTAATTTATATAAGGTACAGTATAGTTTAACTAGTAAAAAAAATAATGTACATCCTAAAGTTGCAAAAGCAAGCTCAAAACATCAAGAAAAATAACAATTTATTAAAACATAATAGCACGAAGATCCAACAGTAATGTCCCTGTGTGAAGCAAAGGACTAAAATAGTGTTATAAAAGAATGAGTTTAATTATTTTTGTCTCTTAATTATTTATTTCCATATTTTACTTTTCTTCCTTAATTTTGCCTGCGGGCCTACAATTTCTGAAATGTTATGTCTGTATACCACACGTTTCTCTGGTTTGGCCTTTTCCGTGTATTCTAGTTTTTTCACAGCCCATGTTGACAGCCCATGTTTCCATTCCCATAAATTGACAGTCTTATTTAAAATGTCAGAACATTATAAAATATGTAAAAAAAAAATTAAAAAACACACACACACACACACACACACACACTACACCTCTTAGGAGACCTATACCCTAGTTATTTCAAGAATATTACAATTCTAATAAAACAAAAGGTTGTATTTTATTGTCTTTGCTTGATAGGGAACTTTGTAAAACAGTAGAAGCCTGTCTACAGAGACAACCAAAAAGATTTTGTCACTGGCTGTTCCCATTTGCAAAAAAAAAAGAAAAACATAAAACACTGATAAGAAACTTGGGAGTGTGCTTAACCTTTTAATTGCTACACTAATACTACTGCTAATAATAACAACAACAACAACAATTATTATTATTCTTACAGTAATAACAACCCATTGTCCCATGGTAAAAAGTACACTTTGTTCTATTACATTTTTTGTTGAAGCATTTTACAAACACTTCAAATAATGAAAATAATCTAACAGAAAACACTGTGGTGCAGTCAAGGCACACAGAATAGAACTAGGGAGTTTATGACTAGGTGTGTTTTCAGTTTCAAAACAGGACTGTCAAATCTGGTCACTTACACCCATGACTAACAAATCCCACAGTAATTAGAAAAATGATTCTAACGTGTTTTATATATATATATATATATATATATATATATATATATATATATATATATATACTATATATACACACACACACACACATATACATTTATAAGGCTTATGCTTACGGTTTTAGGTATTTTCTTAAGTGGATCACTTTAACTATTGCCATTTCCTTGTGCCACCTAATTGGTTATACCATCTCACAAGAGATCAACTACTTAATATTCTTATGAAGAAATCTCTTTGAAAAAATATCAGAAACAGTAAAACAAGTCAAAGCACTGAAAAGGTTAAAAATCTGGTATCCCAAGACCTAAGATAGTACTGCTATCCTAAGATAATTATTATTCAGAGTGGGGTAAACTGGGCAACAAACACCCCATCCCCCAGCACCACAAACTATCACCGTGTCCAGGATGATAGCTTAATTTCTCTGTCGAGTGAATTGTAACATGCTGCAATCTGGTTATTTGTCTGCAGTCAGCTGAAAGATAATCTGAAACCTTGGTCACAAAATATACTGCAGGAGGCCAAGGATGCACATAAAGTACTGTGTATGTGATCACTGATATCTATCTGAAATGAAGCACGCTACCACACACACAGACACACAAAAGAGAGACAGCAAAATTTCGATTAAAGTCAGATAAAGAATGAGAGGCAATGCAAGTCAGGGCCTTTGAGGTCATTAAACAGCAGCAGAGATTTGTATCTGAGCTAGATGAGCTGCAGCAGGCCATTGGAAACAAATCTATAAAGTGAGATACAGAATCACAAACCTGGAGAGCCTGAGAAAAAAAGAAATATCTGGGATGCTGTTGTTTTTCTCTGTGTTATACAATGTTTAGCCTGGATTTTAAATTTCAAAAGGTTATCAAGCCAAAGTATGCTTTGCATTTATATGTGAAAATGTTTATGTAATAAGTGGACTTGCAAAATCCTGAATTATTTAAAGTTTCTGAAGCCAGTTTAGATATATTAAATATATACACTGAGTCCTAATATTCATTCTGATAACTTAACAGTGTAAGACAGTGTATGACAGCAGAATCCAGGGAAGGGAACCAGGTTGTTAAAAAGAAGCACTATATTTAGGTAAAGGTATATGTATTGTAAATACTCCGCAGTGTTTTTAAACAAGATTTATTTATTTTTTATTTATTTATTTTTTTTTCCTAAGGCTCTTGTTGGAAGTGAATGCTTTAACCAATCTTTGCTTTACGAACCAATCTGGTTAGAAATGAGTAACATCGAAAAAAAAAGTTTTTTCAGACGTTGTACAATGTTGCATCTATATATATATATATATATCTAATCTATATATATATATATATATATATATATATATATATATATATATAATATAATCTTTAAGGCAACAAATGAAAAGCAGTATGTTGCTTTTCCTTAGCTCGATAGATTACCTCAGAATCATTAGTACTGAGAAAACAAAAACAAAATTACATACTTCTGGCATTCTAATTATAGTATAATTTCAGTTAATTAGAGAAGAAACGTTAATTAAAAAGTAGATGTGTTCATTTTGACACCACGCTTGGGCTCACTGTGATGCAAACTATTGAACAGGATGATAGAAAATACCACCCATTTTTAGCAGAGATGATTAGGGAATGGTGCTGAGAAAAAATAGCCCCACACCAACAACAGTGGGATTCTAATCATACCGGCTGTGTGTATTCGACCAGCACAGATTTGGTAGTTATGCCACAGAGCACTTACACTGCTCCGAGCTGGAAAGAAACATAAAAGCAGCAGTAATCCACTCTGAAGGTTTGCCAATAGCAGCAGCAGGACTGCAGTGCAAGTCTTACGCCCCATCCCATTCTCCCCCAGGCACGTATAAACAGATCGCCACAAGCAATCTGCTGTATTAATTTCATACTAATGATTGTAGTTTTCCTTTGCAAGCAAGTCTGCTTAATCCCCAGGGCAGCTTTATAAAAAACGACAGCAGATGTTGTTTCAGAAATACACTACGAATATTAAAAAAACGCTGTGTGTCGGTAGTTGTTCTTTTTTAGTGTATGTGTGTGCTCTAAACGTCAATTTGTATGTATGGATGCGTCATATTTCTCTCGATACGAAAGTTAGCCCAACCCGTTCCTTATCTATTTCCTGCTTTCACATAGTTATGGCTCAAGGTTGTTTGATTTCCTTTTGACCTTTTTTGTAAGAGACATACCTTTCTAAATTGGTTATTTGAAACAAGCAGTAGATAAACAACTTTATTTTTTTTGACAGTTTGAATTTCACACAGAACAGGAAGATCTATACCCAAGCATAAAGGCAGTAAGAAAAGTGAAAATGGTCATTACA
Organism: Polyodon spathula; assembly: GCF_017654505.1. Taxonomy (NCBI): domain Eukaryota; kingdom Metazoa; phylum Chordata; class Actinopteri; order Acipenseriformes; family Polyodontidae; genus Polyodon; species Polyodon spathula. The sequence continues at coordinate 32,529,208 of NC_054546.1, read as the reverse complement.
GCCAAAGGATCATCTACAGTCCCTCAGCATAGCCTCAGCATGTTCATACTTTATTCCCCAGCTTGAAACACCCTATATTACAAACAATTAGACAATCTTTATAAGAGTACTACCATATAGTATGTCGCAGACACAGCAAATAAGAAAATGACTGCCCAGTTTCCTTACATTTAGTCTTATCGTTAATCGTTCATCAGTATAAAACCTGACATGACATTTTACATGGTAAACAAAAATAAATACATCTGAATCTCAATACATCTGAGACTAGCCCTCCTGTTATGTTAAAAGAGAACCCTACTTTTCCAAAATATTTTCTAACCTACAGATTTTTCTCATTCCATTCTACAGTTACTAGATACTGCTATTCCTGGTACTGCATAACTTCTTGTGTCCGACACACATACACTTCTATTTGTGTATAAGCTCTTGATAAAATTGGATTAGGATTGGAAATTATTTGTATTATTATTACTAGAGAGTTTCTCACGTAGGTATGGATTTTATATTCAGATTTTTAACTAAACCCAAATAATCCCTTTGCAAGTTTCTTATGCTTACATCACTTTTTTTAAACTGTCCCACACATTGACACCTATTTGTGGATAAGGGCACTCTTGAATATAAGCAAATGGCTTATATTCCCTAAAATATCAGTGTGTGGACATTTAGCCAGACTGCGGATATTGATCTTTAGAGATACGGTACCAGGAGGAGGACAGTGAAAACTAATTCGGTACAGCGCAACAAATTACCCCCCCAATAAAAGTAAAAATCTTCAAAATAAGAGGTCCAGTGATAAGGTTACTTATGCTAATAAGAGACAAGGAAATGGATCCTAAAGCCATGATTATTGCACATTTAGCCGTTATCATTCTTTGAGACGTGCTACCACCAGCCAACATGGGTTTCCCATGGAAACAGCAGATGTTTACAGCTGTGCACAGCCCTGAAGTGCCTTTGTGAGTGATGACTGCTGGGTTCAGAGTGCTCGTAATCTCAACTCTATGCGTAGACATGTGGAGGTTGTCAAATACCCTCATTATAGGTTTCTTACCTGGCAAGATCAAAAGCGGTCGCTGAGGGGGGAGTTAAAACGTTTCGGATATCTGCTGTCTGCTGGGAGGAAAGATGCTCAGTATCTGGAAGCAAAACATGCCCTTGAACTGGAAGCTAGAGATATTTACTGAATATTTAATTTTGTGCCAAGATGGTAAAAATTGCTGTGCGATTATCTGAGACAAATTAACCTGTTCATGTTTATTTAAAGGTTAAGACGTAATATATAACTGGGGGACCTAATACAAGTTTATATAATAATAACAATAATAAATCAATACAAATGTCAGGTTGATTTTATCAATTTATACCTGTGAACCAAGCAGCAACTCTCAGGTTCGTTGCAGCTTTAAAAAAACACTGACCCGACACAGGAACTTGCAGTTTTAGTGCGGTTACACACTTTTATTTACAAAAACAAAATAAAACACAAAACCAAAACCTAACTCTGTTTTGGAGCGCTGACTATACACGTCAGGAACCTGAACTATCACTGGACGGTTAACCTGTTTACCAGCCGCAACAAAAATAATTGCACACACAGTACAATTAAAACAAAAGGAACACACAGTAACTTCCTGTACAACTGCGTACCTAACTGGGCTCTTCACACAGTAGCAGCCTAGAAAATACTGGCTGCTCTCATTTTATTCCTGGCAGCTGGCTCTAATTTTCAATAATGCCAACTGCCAAAAAAATAAAACAATTAATTTAGTTTGGAGGGGGAATTTTAACCCTCTCCCTGCCACTACCCCACCGGGATGAACCTTCCCTGGATTTGAATGTAACATTTTCAAAGCACCAATGAATCCCCCTGGATTTCATCATTATCTTTATGGATAGTCCCTGGATAAGCACAGATAGGCGTGTGATAAAATCCAGATTGATTCCTGATTCTGTAAAATGCTCTATAAATTTCAGATGCGGCTTATCCAGTCAACTCCTAATACACATTCTGCTGTATTTTCTTTTACTTCTATCACAGACTACAGATTGCCCTTTCAGTCTTTAATAGCGTAGAATACTTCACCTTGAAAAGTGCCATATCGTGAAGCTCAATGAGCCATATATGGCTTGAGGGAATCTCGATTTTCTCTCAATTGTTGCTTTATGAGGACAGTGTTACGTTTTAATAGAAATTAAATTGTATTAGGGTTATAGTACACTTCCTTTTCTTACTGTTTTTTTTATTTTATTTTTATTGGAGTGTAATCATAAAACAGAAATAATTTTCAAAATTTCACAGCATACTGTAGATCACTGTATACTACAATGTGAATCACCCCCACCCCCAAGAGTATCAGGTTCTTAGTGCATTTTGCAAGGGATTTTCTTTTTTAAACACTTACTGCATGTCATCATCTATCGCTCACATATAAAAGCTTCTATTAAACATTATGGGCCAGTACACCTTTCAACAAAAGACAGCGTCCTTCAGTTCAAGTGTTTCTTATAATTATATTAAACTTATTAAATTCAATATTCCATGAACCTGCAAAATGTCACCAAAAGGTACTAAACGTTACATTTCAGCAGTAGACATCACATGAACTAATCTGAATTCCCAAACCAGAATGGGCCACATGTCTGCTCATTTTACATTTGATTTGATAAACAAGGTGGTCCTTCAAATCTAATTTGCAGCAATCTCCTCGAATAAATATAAAAAAGTCCACATTTAAAAAGGTGCAGTGCACTACATCTGTTTAAAGGGTTATTTTCCTTAGACAGCTGTGTTTAAATTAATCAATCAGCTTCATTGGTGTCTATGTAAAAAACTTTATCTGTAGTACAAAAATATCATTTAGAATATGTCTGTTTTGTTTCCCAAGCTATTCATCATAACCTTCTTCTAGAGCAGGGGTGTCAAACTCAGTTCCCGGAGGGCCGCAGTGTCTTCTGGCTTTCGTTCCACCTGAGCTCTCAATTACTTAAAAGTGGTCTAATTATGTGATTAATTGGACACATTTAACACTTCTCTCCAGATTTCAAAATGTTTCATAGGTAGTGTGCCTTGAACAAAGTGCATTTATTAAACCCTCAAGACCTTTAAAAAATATTAAATCTGTCCTTTTGAACAAATAGTTAGATCAATTAAACTAATTAAGAGCTCAAGTTGGAATGAAAACCAGAAGACCCTGCGGCCCTCGAAGACTGGAGTTTGACACCCCTGTTCTAGAGCAAACAGTACCAGGAGCCTACTAATAGGAATGCCGGTGGTGGACAGAGGTTCCATCAACTAAACCAGTGGTCCTCAAAGTCGTGCCCGCGAAGCCAGGCCATCGTGCCAGTAGCAGCAGTTCTTAAATTATGGGTCGTGAACACATTTCTGGCGGGTCGTAGCGTGGGAAAATAAAGAAAGCTTTAAACACGTTTTCCAACAAAAGAGCCACAGCAGTCTGTTGACAGTGCTGCTCGCTTACGCTGTGCTTGTATGTACGCAACTTTTTTTGTTCTTAATGGCTTTTGTGATACGATCAACCAATTGAATATCTGCATTGTCTCTGCGGTAGCCGAATCATAAGTTAGCTAGGTGGGACACACTGTGTCTGTTTCAAGTGCAGATACTAACTGTAAGTTTAACCAATAGGAGAGTCAAATATCTGCCAAGTTTTATGCAGCTGTCCAATCATAAGCAAGCAGAGGCCGTTCACGGTATTTGCAAGAAAATTGAAGGCAAGTGAGTAGCCAAATTGAAAGTGAAAGAACTGACAGCTGTCCAATCATTCGTGAGCAGAGGCGGGGTGTTAATATGCTGGGTAAGCACTGAATTTCGCCGACTGTTATTGAGAAAAATAATACATTTCAGGATTTAGAATTTCATTTTCTATCTCTATTTTTTTTTTTTATTTATTTCACCAGACAATGGAAACACCATAGTCGATTTAGTTACTTTCTCTGAATAATTGTACTGGAGATGAGCGATCTTTAAAACAGAGTAGTGTTGACAAATTTGTCAAATTGAAACAAAACGAGACACTGTCTACACTTTTTTATTTCAGTTTATTCACGGTTATCTGTGTAAACCTGCTTATTTAAAAATATTTGTATTGCGTATTTTATGTACATTATTTAAAGAATAAGATTAAAGAATAATAATTACTACCTGAGCCTTATTAGAGTGCCTTCTTGCGACATTACATATATATGCAGTAGTCAGTGTGCCCGCATGCAGCCAAGTAAGATCAATTTATGCCTTGCCAAAATTACTTTGAGGACCGCAGAACTAAACCAACAAGTGCCTTAATGATTTGCAATCAGTCTTTATTTTTGACACTATTTTTTTTTTTGACTCAGGTGAAGCCCATGTATCCAGCCAAGGCACTATAAATCTAATAGAAAATAAAATGGCTTTTCTTCATTTTAACAGTTATTGGTTATCGTAAATTAACATGTATGTCATTGATAGGCATCCCCTGATGTGGCTGTAGATTCAAAACTAGAGCTATCAGTAGGAAAAACATGTATGATCACGACTTTTTTCTTCCCAACAGTGTATAGAATTAAAGAATTACAACTGACAATAAACAGTTGATTGACTGATTTACAAAATGTGGAATAACTTGTGTACTTAAGATTTGTAAAAAACTTTGTAAAAAATGTAAAAATGTGTGACATGCATATGGATAGATCATCATCATCATCTTTTTCAATCCACTGCTGGATGAAGGCCACCCCAAAATTCTTAAACAAAAGCCTGTCTGCTGTGTCTCTCATCCACGTTGCTCCAGCGTGTTTCCTAATTTCATCTTGTCATCTTGCTGGAGGGTCTTCTTGGTCGCTTTATAGCTCTTGGGATCCAGTCTAGTATCTCTTTGGTCCAGTGATGATCTGTTTTTTTTGCTGCATGTCTGTCCCACTGCCATTTCAGTTTTTTCGCTCTTATAATAACATTGCGTACTTTTGTTTGCGCTCTTATCCATTCCTTCCTTTTCTTGTCTCTTCTTGTCATTCCCAACATGCATCTTTCCATACTACGTTGAGTCGTTTGTAATTTTTGAGTCATTTTTGCATTAAGGGTCCAGGTTTCGCATCCATAAGTTAGCACTGGCAGCACGCATTGGTCAAAGACTTGAGACATAAGGGCTGGAGTGCCTTTGGAAGATGCTTCAGAACCATCTTCCAAAGGCACTCCAGCCCATTTTTGCTCTTCTGTGTTTTGAAAATGTCTTCTAGGGTGGCATGAAGAGCTTTGGGGAAATTGTATCTCCTTGATAAACTCCTTTTTTAATCTTTATTTTCTTGCTGTTTTTATGGTCTTACTGTGGATGTTGCATTCCTGTATATGGTGCTGATCAAGTCTCTGTACATTTTCTCAATTCCTTGTTTTTTTAGAGAGCTTAATACAGATCTTGTGTAAACAGTCAAAGGCTTTTTCACAGTGGATGAATCCCAAGCAAAGTGGTAGTTCATACTTGTTACTGGTTTGAATCACTTGCTATACAATTTAAAAACGATCCATTGTGCTAAACCCACTCCTGAATCCTGCTTGCTCATTTGATTGTGCCGAGTCAAATTTATCTTGAAGTCTGTTAATGAGTATCTTGGTATAAAAATGTAGATTATAGGCAGTAGGATAATAGGTGTGTAGTTCCAGAGGTCATCTTTATCTACATCCTCATGTAAAGTATCACTGATGCATTACAGTAGTTTGGCACTTTCTTTTCCTTAATACAATCTGTAAAAATACACAACAATATTTGTCAGTTCTTCACAATGTCAACTGTTGTGCCGTCTTCTCTGGGTGCCTTTCCTGTGTTCACATGTTTCACTTCTTCCAGTAGAACACCTGGAACTCCTTCCTTGGGTTGTGTTTTTTTTGTCTCGTCTTCATCACCTGCTACATTGCTCTTTTCATCTTGATATAATTTTCTGTAAAAGTCTTCAAAATCGATTTGCAGTTCTTGATGACAGTCCTGTCCTCTTGTTTGATTGCTAAAATCATTTTCGTCTGTCTTTGTTTTGCTTTCTTCATGCTTCGGTTGTTTTCAATAGTTTTCGCTACCAACCTAGTGTTGAACAACTGTATATCCTCAGTAATGTGTTTTCTTTAGCTCTGTCTTGCAGAGCTCAATCTATTCTATCTTTGATTTCAGAGCTGCTGCTTGTCTAATTTCCCTTCTTTTCTTCATGAGCTCTTTTGTCTCTTGCGTGATCTTCTGGTTGTATTTTCTACTCTGTGTTCCAGAGATGTTTCTGCAATTACTTGCATCACTTCCTCATAGATTTTCTTTACCTCGATTGCTTCATCTTTTTGCAGATCTCGAAGAGTGATGAATCTATTCTTCCATTCCAGCTGAAATACCAGGCTTTGCTTATAGAGCATTTCTCCATTTACTGTGTTGGATTTCGTCATTATGACCTGTGTTAAAAATGTTTAGTACTGAGACATCTTGTTCAGTGTGCTTGTTGGCGAGTATGTTGTCAATTTCACTCTTCACTCCGCTGGGTCCTCTCAATGTCCATTCCCTGATGGGTTTCTTCTGGAAGAAGGTGTTCATGATGAATAAGTTATTGTTCTCTGCAAACTGACCTAGTCTGTCACCCCTCTCATTCCTGTCACCATTTCACCGATGATGAACTAACAGTGGCTCTTCCCATTTCCGTGTAGTTCTTGTACTTCTTCATAAAAATCTTTGATGTTTTCATCTGAATAGCTTGTTATTGGTGCACATACTTGGATGACCTGAAGTTCACACTTCCTTGAAACTTTCACTACCAGTCTTGCAGACCTCTCTGACGGGCTGTCAATCTCTACTACGTTATTCTTGATTCTGTTGTGGACAACGAATCCAACGCCTCCTGTTCGTCCACCTGTAGTGCCTCGGTAGAAGAGAAGATGTCCACTCGAGTTATAGTAGTCCTTCGTCCTTTCGCCATACTTCGCTTAGTCCTACAATGTCCCACTTGATTCTTCTAAGTTCTTGCTTTATCAGAAAGTGATCTGTAGTTGTACATGGCCAGTGTCAGTGTTCGGTGGCAGCCTAACCCTCTGCCTTCATGCCTAAACGGCCGCTGCCTTGGTCGGTGGCAATCCAGCCTCTGGGGAATGAGGGCCATGTTTTTGTCTGTGCTTTCATTGTGGGGGAGTTGGCCATAACTCACCACGCTGGCCAGGGTACACTTGGTGTACTTTGTGTGTGTGTGATATATATATATTATATATATATATATATATATATATATATATATATATATATATATAAACACACACACACACATATACTGCCAATAATACGAAATAATGATAATAAACCACCATTAGAGAAGTTGTTTTTCAGATCTATGGAATAATGTAAAGTGTGACATACAGTACAGTATGTACATACATTACTGGGAAGATAATCTATTCAGGTATGCCACCTCCATGTATACGAGCAGCAAATATTGAGCAGCTAAATCACAACCATTCAGAATTAATCATAACATCATAGCAATCATAACAGAACAGAGGTTACCAAATCACGGCTTTGAGTTATGGATGTATAGGGTTGTATTTAAACATTCGGATTTGATACGTATCTCTGTGTCTGTTGTGAAGGTTTAGTTTAATACCGTAATAGGCAAACATGATTTCATATTTATTTAAATTAAATAACCACTTTGTTTGTAGACAAAACAACAAAGAAAGGAAGCAACACAAACTGGTGCTGAAAATATCACAGTGGGATGACACAAACACTGTGTGAACTTTCCACACCACTGATCTCACTGGTACCATTTGGCATGCAAAATTGAAAATTATAGTTATGCATCCTGGTGAATCAAGCTGTGTCATCACCCTTAATAAACACATTAAGGTGTCTTAAGGAAATGTTAATTGACTGTTTACAAAGAATGAAATTGAGGAGAAAAAGGATAGAAAAAAAAAAAACCAGTTTCACTGACTTACATCACAAGTGTAATGAACTTCATTAACTGCATATTTTTCTTTGAAGTGCTCTCGGGAATGAATCCTGTTAAAATAAAAAATAAAAAAAAAACACAAACATATTAGAGGCTGGATATCTCAGTCTTGCACCTCTGAAGGACTGAGTTTAAACCAAGCTCTGATCCAAGTGAGACACTTCACTCTTGAGGCTCAGGACTGAGTAGCAGGAAGGGGGTGCTGAGGTCAGGATTGAGGTGTGCTCTCTCTTGCAGAGCTGTGAAGGGACGCACTCATGGTGCCTGCCTGCTGGCACGGTGTCTGACTGCAGTCTGTGCCACTGTCCCTAGCCCTTCAGAAGCACTAAATTCACAAGCAGCATCAACATTAAAAAAAAATGTACTAGAAGAACACTGTGACTTTTGCCTGCTTACTGTACAATCTCTCTGACTGGAACACACAGACACATACTGCAGAGGAAAAAAAAATGTCCTTAATTTTAAATCAATAACTTGAAAACACACAAACATTAGAAACAAACATCAGCTAAGTTTTCACCTTGTGCTTTCTCTTGTAAGCTTTACTAAAGTTTTTTACTACAGATAACACTGAATACATTTTAAGAAAACCATATGCTAAAGTGTACATTTTTTATGCCATTTGACAGCTGAATGACCTTTCATAACTCCCCGCAATGCTGTGTGTTTGGGGAAGTTATTACTGCATTCCTAATGATCTGTGACAATAAACTGATAGAACACAAGATTCCAGACTGTGACCTTTATTAATAAAACTTTGCATAAGGCTAAAAATACAAATTGATCTCATGGTGCTCAGAAAGGTCAGGACAGGATTGTACATTTACGCCATTCATCATCAATATAGAGCGGCACAATACATTTCAATCAATAGGGGGCACTGTGGTGCAGATGCTAGCTGGTACAATGTACAGAGAATATCTCTGTATCAACTGTTGTGAGTATAGGGGATATCAACAATGCAATTTAAGGAATCTCACAAAACAAAGTGTAGTATAGATTTAGTTTTGAATACATATGGTTTTCTGGAGTTTTACTGAATCTGTGTCACAAATAATAATGATAAAAACAAGATTTTATTTATTGCAAATTTTGAGATTTAAAACTGTTAAAACTGTGGTGAGTTAATACCTCGTGAGTGTTCAACCCCTGAAGAACATATTTTAAATATAATTTGGTTTCTGCAAGTTCTCTATTTACAGATTCACTTCCCAAAAACAAAATCATCATGACTAACTTTTCATGTCAAACTTTTCATGTCTGGTTGATTTGGAATAAAAGCTCAGTTTGGGATTCTTGTATGTTAGATTAAAATTTGGTACATTATGATTCGTGTCAGCTTGATTTTGAATACAAGTTTAGCTTCAATTCTGTATTTCTGCTGTCGTTTGGAGAGTGCTGGGTGCCGCAGCCACGGCATGGGGTACTCTCTCAGGCAGCTGTGTTGGACTCTCTCACTCAGACGGCGACAGCTCTCTCTCGGGCAGGGGCGGCGGCAGCTCTCTCTCGGGCAGGGGCGGCGGCAGCTCTCTCTCGGGCAGGGGCGGCGGCAGCTCTCTCTCGGGCAGGGGCGGCGGCAGCTCTCTCTCGGGCAGGGGCGGCGGCAGCTCTCTCTCGGGCAGGGGCGGCGGCAGCTCTCTCTCGGGCAGGGGCGGCGGCAGCTCTCTTTCGGGCAGGGGCGGCGGTTCTCTCTTGGCAGAAAGCACCTCTCTGCTGTCCGGCTGCTGCTGGGTCCCATTGATGGCGGGGGTACACGCCGCCTTCGGACCTCTGGTCTCCACTTTGCACTCGTTAGCGCCTTGCTGCTGGCCCAGCTCCGCTCTCTCCCACTCAAGTGCTCCTGTGACGGCCTCTTGCAGGGACATATGAGGAGTTCCAGCAAGGCAGTCACTTAATGCTTTAGGCATTATTCACCACGAGAACTGTCCAAAGAAGCTTGTCGCATTCTCCACAGCTAACTCCGGGATGAGCGGAGCAGACTTTTTCCTCGAGGTCCCACAAGAATTCCTCAATGTTCTGCCCCAGCTTCCTGTATTCACCTGCAAACACAAGCTGTCTCAGCATTTTCTGTTGCCATTGTTCCATTGCCTTTTTCTTCAAATCTCCTTCTGAGGTCTCCATATCCCGCTTTCTTCTGACACCAGTGTGGTGGCTGCCTGCAATGGGTTCAGTGGGAGAAAGAGACACTCCAACAAAGGATTTCTTTAGTGCTGGAAAGGCCGTTTATTGGTAAATTGGATTGGCACTTAAGTGCCGTTGGTTTTAGAGGAATGAACTGGCACTTAAGTGCAAATGGACTTAGCTCTTGCTGCTGTCACTTTCTCAACACAATCTCCAAAAACAGCACACAGGCTACACCTTATATAGAGTCCAGCAGGTGGGAAAGAGCGGGCCTTTATGGAACCAGGCTGCAGAAGCTACACAGACAGGCAGACAGTGAACGTAAACAAACCCCGCCCCGCAACAGTTCAATGCAGCACCATAAAGTCCCACTCGGCAGTCCTGCGGGACCCGACGCTACAGTATGCACTATTTACCATTGTTATGAATTTATTATTCATCAATATTACAAAATCAACTTGGCTCATCAGGCACCTACATATTTTTTTAGCCATGTTTATCAGTCAGAAATCCACTGAGCCCCAACTGAGTTTGTGTTAGTGCGGTTGTAATACACACACACCGTTAGTGAGCATTAACTAACAATTTAATTAATAACCACACTCGATACTTACTCTGAATAGGATTAACTAGTGCGGTTGTCGCTGCCCTTTGTAACTGAACTGTGTGTGTATACAAACCGTATTAAGAACAAATGGTGAACTCACAACCGCATTTAGCCTGTGTGTACGTTTAAGTAAGTTTTTTTCAACTGACATAACGCCAGTCATGACAAACAAATTGATATAAAACAAAAGTGCAACGTCAAGGTTGTTAATGTTAAACTAGTATGCATGCTTAAGCTGGCATGCTATTCTCACACAGTATGACTTGGGCTGTATTATCTATGTGTTGCTGCAACGTTAATGTAGTGAGCAGTTCCTGTTCAAAGTGATAGACGAGTCATACAGAGCAAAAGCAGCATGACCTGGGGCTGGACCACGAGAACGCGGCTGCGATGTCACTACAGAGAGCAGGATAATGGGAACCGAACCTCACCCGATGCAGATCTAGCGCAGCATGACATGAGAATAACAGCACAAAGAAAGTCCACACAATTAAAACACGTTAAAAATTACACATATATAAATTAGGAACTAGGAAGACACATTTTGATTATATTTTATAGTATTATAGCAACCTTTTTTTTTTTTCGACAAGTCATGCAGTGCAGTCCTTGCCTAACCTGACCGCACAAAGCTGATGTGTACTTATACAAAAGAGAACTAAACACTTCTGTTTTTACAAGGCACTGCATGATGCACAATTTTTTAAACATATTTAATGGGTAGCATTATAATTTGTAAAAAAAAATATAAAAGGCCAGGTATTGTGTTAAATAGTCTTAAGGAAGACACCCAGAGATGTCAGTAAATATGCTTTCCAAACCAATACAGAAATGAACAGACCATGCCTCATGCAGTGTAATTGCCAGTGTTCTCCCTTTATATTTAGACAGCTGAGTGTAACACATATCATATTGGTTAAGCTCCATTCACAAGCAGATTGATATATTACCAGACAAGTGGGAGTCTTTACTGCACTGTTATATATAAACAAAAAACAGAGATCAGAATTTTACACCTCTTCTTTTGAGCGTCCCACTTTCTGTCTAAGATGCTGGGTCACTTCTCGCTGCAGTACCGCAGGTGCCATAGTGTCTGCAATATTGAAAATCAATTGCTTAACTCCTCACCTGTTCCCTGGGGAGATTACAATCAAAATCGATCTACCCACACGCAAAAACACACCGCATACTATAAAAAGCATTTGTGGTTGATATTACTGGGCTCTGTCGTAATGATCTCAACATCAGCAGTTACAAAAACCACTAGCATGAATAAATCCATCTTTTTTCCAGTTGAAAATAAAGTGGTCACATTCCTGAGTAACTCCCTATTTTCAAGGAAGGAAGACTGATATCTTAAAAGTCAACACACATAACCCTGCAGAGAGGTAAAAAAAAAATGGATATACCAACACAAGCTTTCGCTGTGAGGGTATACAAGGGCTAGAATGAATTTGTCCATCGAGACGTGTAGAATCAACCCAGAATTGATGATTACTTCAGTGGAATTCAACAGGAAGCTAAAAATTATGCGTTTTTCTGAACAAAAACAAAGCATCCCCAGGGATGGAATGCAAGGGCAATGGTAAATCTGATTGAACTATTTACAAACATACCATAAAATGTTTATGGAAGACCTGCATAATGTATGTAACTTATAATACAGCTACAAAAGCAAAGAAATCTTAAATTGTGTGGTCACTATTTACTGCTACGGTTGAGATTTTAAAATGTGGCAGTGAAATGGTTAATTTTTACTGGATACCACCTGTAGTGCAATTTAACTAAGAGAATTACAGAATACAGTTATGTACCAAGTAAGAAACCATTTTCTCTTACTGTCTAGAAACAGTGACCCCAGCCACTTCACTGTAGATCACAGATCAAAGTGAGGAGTTAATGTTAGTCAACAACTTTTCTTTGAATTGATCAAAGCTTAATAGCAGAGTATGAGAAAGACATATAAACAGTGATGCTTAATAATGTTACAGTAGTTTTGTAAGTAATTCAAAATGTACAAGCCTGGCAGACAAACAATTTGACGAGTGTCGTTTTCAATTATACATAACATTATCAGGGTCTGATGGACCAACGCTCTCAGATTTTTAATACCCCAATGATTATGACTCAAGATTCTTTTTTATTCTCATTCTGAATATAGAACGATACAGATTTAAATCTACTTGCTCTTAAAATAAACAAGACACACAGGGGGGCTGACTTCATAAAAGACACAAGTAGAAGTGTAATAGTAGAAAAGTTCTGCATCTTACTTCCCCATCCAGGTTGCATAACTGTCCGGCAGCTTGGGGACAAAGATGATGGCTTTTCCGGTGTCAACATCAACAGCTCCATAGCAGTCAGCCTCAATCACTCCAAAAGACCAGTGAAAGAAAGATTCCTACACAACAGAAGTTGGTTTTTCAGTCAGTTTTGATAAGCAAGCAAGTATTTCACTAACACTGAGAGTAAGGTACACTTTCCAACGTTGTGTTGTTATCAAAGATCATCTTCATACTGTATAACAAAGCCCAGTATTATCCAGTTACACTATAAGTTCTAAACACCATACATAGCTCTAACTATTATGGACCAATCACATATATTATACCTTCCCTTTTGAAGTGCTTTCTTTCCCCCAGATATGCCCACAAGTCAGAATGATGGATCATAAAGACTGGGCTGGTACTCTCCAAGGGCTGTGAGTAACAGAACAAGGGAAGGCAGGCTTGTTGAGAAGGGGCTAAATACCCTTCTTTACAAACCTCCTGTCACATTACATTTAAACAACAGCAGAAAAGAATATATACATTTCTTCCAATAAAATTTTGGGGAAGGGTATTTTGCTATTGGCATATTACTATTTATTCCTAAAAGACACACTATGTCAGACTACTTTACTGAACAGCTGTATTGTTTATTCAGGTTTTCTCAGTTGCTTATAATTCTGGTGTAACTACCGTTGGGGGGGGGGGGGGGGGGGAATCAAGTGAAATAAGGAATCTGACTCAAAAACTGTTACTGCTGTGAAACAGATACAGATGGGGATACACAGGAAGCATTGTTATGGTATGAATTAATTAATTCAACAACAAATACAAACAAGACCTTTTATTTTCAGATGACATCATGGTCAGGGTTAAAACGGGCAAATTGCACACCTGTCTCTCCCTCAATAGTTCACAACAGGGAACAAAACAATAATCTCCAAAACTGCAAAACGTGCAACAGTATGGTGTATGATCTGATATTTGAAGAAGCAGCACTTTCAAAAATCTACAGTGTGGTACTTCAAAGGTACCCGAATTGAATACATAAAAAAAAAAAAAAACTCAATCACAGAAGAGCTTAAGCACAGCAATAAGGGGACCAGCCATAATGTTGTGTACGCTTATAATCCTCCCCATTTCTCTAATCTCACTTTTCTTTTTTCCTTCAAAAAACATTTATCTTAATATTCCAAGTCTGACTTGGCTAGCGTATGTGACCTGCTATAACTAGTGCCATTCACACTTCTGTTCCAAACATATTCCTCTAAACGGGGCCATTAAAGAGATCCTTCCCACTTTACCAATTGGGGGTGAAGTCATCCACATCATCCAGTGAATCAAAACTCATTTCAGCATTGAGAAACACTTGTAGCCAAAATGTTTGCCACTTAATTTATTATGTTTTCTTTGGTATTTCTAAAAATGATATGTACACCCCTTTTAGAGACATACCAAATTCACAATAGTATCAAAGGTAAACAGTAACAGCCTTAAGAGGAAACGTGTAAAGTAAAGGTTTTCCACTCGGAACCAGTCATTTCTCCACCTTGTGTCCTCATATCAAAAACATGCTCACACCTCTTTTACAGGCTCAAAATGACTGCACTTTTAAAGTAAAATGTCACTGAAGAGTAAAATGATTTGGCAATTAAAAATGCTAAAACTTCAGTCAACACAAATGATAAATATATGTCTCAAACAATCTAATGCACAGCTGTCTAATCTTTTTTTTTTTTCCCTTTTACACTAATAAGGAGGACTCCCTGCTTTGGCAAATCAAGATGTTTCCTTGATTGGATTTCTGTAATTAAACACTTGAGCAAAAAGCTGCTTACCGAAAAAAGAATTACACACACGCCACCTAACTATACAAGACAAGAAGGCACACAAAAACACGATTCATTGACGAGATATGGTTAACCTCTTCAGTGCCAATGACGAAGGCCTTATGTCTTACGTAACTGATGAAAAATAAGGTCTTAAAGTGATTGTAATTTGAAAAATAATTAGACATATTTCCCATGCCATGTACTTCCATTCACTCTATTTTCTCCCCACCCCTTCAGGTCCTTTATTCTTATCAGTTACCAGCCAACTGCTTCTCCCAATGACTAAAATGCTTTATAGCAAGTACGATGCCTGACTTAGGAAGTGCAAGTGCAAAATATTTCCTGGAAAGCAAGGCAAGTAAACTGGAAACAAGGTTTTGATTTCTATAGTACCAATTTTAAAATGAAATTTTGAGCATATTTGAGACCCATAGTACTGTAGAGAGTAAATACATGTGCAGGGAAGATAACATTTATAAAAGCATTTTATAAGCTGCAAGCTGATACTTTTTATGCTATATAGATTTCTTGAATATTTAATTCCT
The DNA here is from genome assembly GCF_017654505.1 of Polyodon spathula. Lineage (NCBI taxonomy): Eukaryota > Metazoa > Chordata > Actinopteri > Acipenseriformes > Polyodontidae > Polyodon > Polyodon spathula. The sequence goes on along the minus strand of NC_054546.1, from coordinate 32,513,871 downwards.
GATATCCTATCATGTGTGAATTTCTGAAGTGAGTTTTATTTTATTTAAATGATTAGAAAAGGTACAACCACTTAATTCTGCCCCCTCTGTGACTGCTGCACCTGTGAATTAGTAAATGCAAAATCTCTACACTAAAATCACAGTTGCAGGGGGAGTGGAAATTATAGGACTGTTGGCACTTCAATAAACACAGGGCAGTGTTTAGAAGAAGCACTTCTTACTGCATCTCTGTCTGTCTTTTTTTCTGCTATACCTTTTTCAGCGTGACTGTGTCTCTATTATTCATATAGTACCCTGGTCATGAATCAACTGTGAAGTGAATCCTAACAAATACTTCTGTATATGCCCTTCAGTTGAAAAGTCCCACAGCTTTGTAGATCTGTTTTTTGCCTTTGTTGCCATTTTCTTTGTGAACATGCAAATTGACAAGATGCTTATATTCACATTGTTGGTGGGTGTTTAGCTGTAACATACATATTTTAAGTTCATGTTAAGTTCAACCTACACCCATGTTTAAGGAATATTTATATTACTAATAATTATAAGTGATGTTTTTAATGCTGTTTCAGTCTTAAGTCACTTAAGTATAGAAAATCAGGCAGCAGGATGACAGTTGTTGCTTCACTTATAATTCGGGCTTGTAACTCCCCTTATTATGGTTAAGAAGTTAAACATTTACAGCTACTAATCTACTGCTGTTAGTAATCTGCAGTAAATATTTAATCAGATTACACCATCTTGTTCTAGATTGACACTGGTATCAAAGTATTCTGCAAAACAGGTGTAGTTTCTTCCAGATTTCAAATTAAATTCAGGTAAGCAGTCAAAAATCTCTTAAAGATGTACTATCCTTTACTGTTACTGTTATTCTTAGGTCAGTAGCACCTGGCACCACCCCCCTATGATTGTAACATAAGCAGAAATATCAGAATCATAAAGTTCCAAACACCTGTATCCACACTGCAAAAATGTAACTGTGACCTGCAAACACACAAGTGTCTCCATATATTCTGAATAATAGCTAAAACTGGGTTACAACTGGGTTACTAGTTCTCTACAGATGGAAAAAATGTAAGCATGAACTAGTTACCTGCTAAAATACAGGACCGATGGGTGCCTCTAACTGTATCTCAATTTCTGATACTCACTAACTTGTGGTAAAGTTTCAGCGCAATATAAGCACTAAATAGAATACTGTATGTGTTTGTTTTTTCTATGGGAGTTAAAAGACCAAGTTAAATGAATCTCTGGATATAACTAGAATAGCAACATCAGTCATGAACAGCTACCTAAAAGAGATGAGAAGGGCAAGCTTTAGATCTTAACCAATAACAATTAAAGTAAAAAGAAGGAGGAGCATTCTTGAAACAATAAGAGGTAGCCCTGCTACGCTTATTAAAATATAAACATGTGACAAAAAGATGTATGTAGGTACGGGAGCCCGGAAATGGATTTTAAAACTAACCCTTTAGTAATACCTTTAGTGAACTTACCTGTCGAAAGAGCTGGTCAGTGTCTGTGCAGTATCTCTGGGTTTGCTCCCCTCCCTGCAGCACCACAATGGAGTTCCTGGCCACTTTGGAATTGGCTCTCAGTCGTTCACAAAGCCTGCGCCGGTTCTCTGCAAAGAGGCTCATAGACACGCTCAACGTGTCGTTCCCCAGCCAATACACGGGTCTAGTGGAGAAAGAGAGCAAGAAATGCACGTTAGCTTTTACGCTACAGAGTCACAACACAATGTGTATCACAAAGTGCACGTAAAAGGTATCATATGTATCACAACACATGCTTTGGTCCTGATGTGCTATTTTGTACGATATGTAGGAGGGCATTTATTTGTAGTATAAATCACATGTATTCATCGTTCAAAAACCATATGGTGGAAGTAGCTATGTAGCGCTTTTGGTTATCTATCACAATACAAACCTCTACTGTATGATACCAAATATATGGAAGTATCACAAGGCTTAAATGTTTTCACAAATCTCTCATTGTGGAGAAAAAAATACAATCAACAGCAACATGCGAGAAAGTGTTGACGCTACTGATAGGTAAGTTGTTTTTTTTAAAGCCTGGTTAATTACCCCTTTAAGACCCTTAGAACAGCCTAACACAATCTATCTCTAAACTGCAACCTTAGTAGAAAATAAAGCCGATAAGATAATCCACAGCTAAGCCTTTTAAAAGACCAAAGTTTAAGATTAAAACTGAATTGCACTGAACCATGCACTTGGTTGGTTAGTTAAAACTTCACTTATTATCCCACCCCAACAAAATGTGTGTGCACATTATAAAACTGTACAGCTGAGTTACAAATCGAACATAGCACGAACATGACATTTTGCTATCTCAGACTACAGTATGTGTTAATGACTGGAAATTGTAACAAGTAATTTGAGAAACTGTCAGCTCTTATTGTCAGTTCCATCTAATGCTGTTTCTCTTACTTGTGGCTATACTGTACACCACATATTGCACAGCTAAGTGATTTAAGGAAACCCAAAGTTTTGTTTACACATATATTCATCTTTTTAATTATTCTATACATCATTAACAAGCATGCTAATGTATGACTAATTGTACAGACATTTGAGCTACTCCAGGTTTGTCTGGTATGCATACTGTTGACGAACTGTACAAAAGATGCACTCTATTATTATTATTATTATTATTATTATTATTATTATTATTATTATTATTTATGCAGACGCTTTTATCCAAAGTGACTTACAGAAATTAAACTAAATATAAAAATACTAAACTAAATATAAAAATACTAAATACATTTTTTTAATGATTCTTATAAGGAAAATAGAATAGAAGAAATATAAGGATTGAGAAATTGCAACTGAAAAGACATAGCAGACATATAAAAGCAAATGAAGTATTATAAACAGTTTAAATACATACATAACTAACAAACTAATAAAATAACACAATAGTACATAACACAGAAACACCCCTGAACAGCCAGTGTCCTTAATGACTCGTGTATCAGCTACGTCTGAGAAGTACGGTAGAAAAAGTTTCACCCTAGTGCGAGAAACTTTAAAAACCTAAACTGTTAAATTCTTAAGAGTCTGCCTGTGCTGTGTACATTTCGATCCTGAGTTCACTGTTCAGTCATAGAACATCACCGACAGAGAAAAAAAAAAAGTGTTTTTTGTTTTGTTTGTTTTGTTTTGTTTTGCTGAATCTCTACTTTCCATTCAAAACATTAATATCCAGACAACGAATCATACATTCTACATACCGAACATTTATTATTATATAAATACCGTTAAAAAAGCGGCTATAAGTGCACTTACTGTTGTCTCGCAGCCATGTTCACAGTCAGACTTTGGCTAACACGTGATCTGTCATATGATATCTTCGGGCAGGTCAGGTGATTCTATCTGATATTGTGTGAATTTCAAAGATGTAACTGTAAGTTCTGTATGCAATGTTGAAATTGAAAATGTAAGTAAAGGTCACGGCTTTTACGCCCAACTTTACGGAGCTTATCTTGGCTTTGCCTATTACAGTCAGAAACTACGCTGTGCTTATTGAATAACACTATGTAACACAATTTTGTTCCTGGGTAGTAAGTGTTATTTCCTAATTGCTTATGTCTCAAAAGTATAGAAAATGGCTATTATTCCCCACAAACTTTGCTTTTGTGACCAGGACAGTGATATTTTGAAATATCACTATTTCCAATGGGAGAACGGGCAAATGTGTGTCTTTTCTTTCACATAAAGTCAGAAAAAAAAACAACATGAATCCAAATTAACATGTATTTATACTAAAGTAATACAAAAATGACTACAAAAGATCTAGAAGTGAGTAGTTTTTCATGATTTACGATTATACTGTAAATACAGTATAATCGTAAATCTCGAAAAACTACTCACTTCTAAATCTTTTGTAGTCATTTTTGTATTACTTTAGTATAAATACATGTTAATTTGGATTCATATGTTGTTTTTTCTGACTTTATGTGAACGAAAAGACACACATTTGCCCGTTCTCCCATTGGAAATAGTGATATTTTGAAAATATCACTGTCCTGGTCACAAAAGCAAAGTTTGTGGGGAATAATAGCCATTTTCTATACTGTTGAGGCATAAGCAATTAGGAAATAACACTTACTACCCAGGAACAAAAAAAAAAAAAAAAAATGTTACACGGTGTAATCTTATCGTATTTATATTTGAAACTTTTTTTAGTCATTTTGACGAGTGCCTTTATAAAATAAAATAAAAGTTAAACGGTAATAACTAAAAACTGCGGTATACCACAGGAAAAGCGTGGCAACGCATTGATCTGTACAACGTAGTTTTATAAGGGTATAAATATTAACGGCATGTATGAATGGCATCTATTGTGGCTTTTGCCATTATAAATCCTTATTTAACTTTGAAATGCAAACTGCGTAAAAAGTAATTATTGTGTAAAATTAACACGTGGTGTACCGCGGCCTGAGGAAGAATTATGCTTCAGCTTCAGTATTTATTGTTTTCAGCAATCAGAGAGAGAGAGAGAGAGAGAGAGAGAGAGAGAGAGAGAGAGAGAATGGTGATTACTTGTTGTTCAGTTATGTGTACAGATCTGATTTAAATAAACCAGCAAGTGTTTCAAGGACTAAGCACCCACGTACAACGCTATTACCACAGTTCAGTGCCCATTCTCATGTAACGGATGGTCGTTGTGTTCAATTTTGTGCTTTTGGGATTCAGCACTCTGTTTACCAGAGGCTTCATTAATATTTCTTGTGACCAAATCAAACGTAGGCCTCCAGGAATTAAACGATATGTAAGAACATTTCTTGTCAAATTGTCTGTAATAATGAAATAACCTACTGTGTACATGAGCTAGCTCAAGATTGTTAGAACCTTTGCTGACAGTCCCAACAACTATGATTTTTTTTTTTTTTAATTCCCGTATGGACTCCTGACATTCGTTTTTAAGAGACGGTATACTGCAGTATTTGCATGTTATGTAAGCAAGTATTAATTGTCAGAAGCATCACTCCCCGAGATTAGAAATACAGTAATTACTGCTTCCATGAAGACATTAATCATATTAATTACATTGAGGTGCCTCCTCTACGGACAGAGAACTCGTAAGAGAAGAGGCTCAGATCTGTAGATTACCTTAATGCTCATTTTACTTCCTCGGATAGTTTGTGGTCATAAAAATGTTTGACTTCAGACGTGAAGTATTCATTTCAAATGCATATGCGCTTTTATTTGAATTTTTTAATTTTTTATTGTTTTAATTGTTTTATTATTTCATTGTGTTTGCAATCATTCTGAGGGGTCGCTCCAATATTATCATCATTTTACCATATATTGTGAGTAACTGTAGTTAGTCCTGCTGAGTTACGTACAAAACAATATTTTAGCATCAGTGGATAGATAGATAGTGAGATACACAGAGACAAAACAGAAATAAACTGCTTGTTCTCCTTGTTTGTTTAGAAATATGTTATAAATGAAGACGGATCATCACCAAACTCTGCACACTTGTAGGGACTGAAATGAACCAGGGAATGCTTGAACTCTGTAGTACAGTAATAGTATTACTCAACTCTGTACCTTGAGATCTAATCCAGTCCAGGTTTTTCTACCTGAAGCAGGTTCTAATGAATTTAATTGTGCTACGAGGCCAAACTAATTTATGGAATGTCGTAAAAAGTCAATAACTCACCAGATATCTGCTGTTAAGCTTATATATTTATTATTATAACATCATTATGAAAAAACAATGAAGTGCATTCACGCAGAGGCGTTGCCGCCACTCACTGATGTCAGCATGACCTAGCATTTTAAATGACTGTAGTCAAGTCTCCAACACTGAATACAAGGGTATTAATCCCAGTGGTGAAACAATTTGCATGTGCCTGAAATATATAACACACCGGAGGCTTCAAATAGGCCAGGAGGAGGATTAATTGAATAATGAATGTTTAATTGAGGCAAAGAAAAAACAGTGTAATACAGATGTCATTTTAAATATTTTATGTTTAACAATAAAACCAGGGATGGAATAAGACTCTCATTGCATAGCAGTTTCATCCACTTCTGGTTTTACTATGTTTAATAAAACACATCTATAAACGGGCTAATCAAGCTTGTGGAAAAAAAAAAAACCTGGAATAGGTGAAACTACTATGCAATGAGAGTTTTGTTTCCATCCCTGATTAAACCATTTTGTACATGTTTAATTTTAGAGCGATTTATACCTTTTATTAATTATTTAAATTAAGAAAGGACTATAAATTATTCTGGAAATTTGAAGTCTGATAAATAAGTTCTTTTCTTTTACAGTACCTCACTGAACTATAATCTGTTCTACAACATAATGACAGTTATAAACATATACACAATGGTTTTATTGTTAAACATGAAATATTTAAAAATAAATATCTATTTCTTTATCTTCAGATTTTTCTTTCCTATGTTTAACCTAAATGTCTCTTTGAACGATCCAAGGTCATACTGAAGTTTCTAATCTGGGGTAATTAATTGATAACTACAGGGCACGCAAGTACTTTAGTTGTAGCTATTACTTTATATGACTTGTACTTCAGTCTTTCTGTGTTTCAGAGTAATTGTAGCGAAAACAATAGTTCCATAAATATGACCTATTTGCACATTTTTTTGCTACATAGCTCTGAAATGTGCAGTTTTTAATGAAACACATTTTACAGTAAAAGTGAAGAAAGTGGACAACACTTTCGTCAGAGTATATGGCTGTTTACTGGTGTTTTACTAGTTTACTCAAGAGTCCATGACAGACTGATTAAAGATCTACATGAGTTCATCTTATCAATATATTGAATGCTGAAGAGCAAAAGCAGACTTTCTCGGTAGTCGCTTATAACAGGGCTCAATAAATACTATGTCTAGAAAGGTCAACTACCAAAGTAAAATCGGCGGATGGTTATGATAATGATGATGGTTTAATTGTTAAAATTGTTAGATTTTTAAAATTACTTTATTTCTTTACCTTCCATGGTTTTCTTTTCTTTTTTAAAACCTAAATGTTATTTTTCATCCAATGTCATTCTGAGGTTTCAAATCTGGGATAATTAAGTAATAAATGTGGAAGGTGGAAAGAAAGTAGACAAAATTGAACATGCGAGGCAGACTCCCAGTCCTACTCCTGTCTCCAAGTACTCTAGTTATAGGTATTATATGACTTGTACTTCGGCCCTTACTTGTTTTAAAGTAATTGTAGCTAACAAAATAATTACATATTGCATTTCCATTAGCTACATAGGTCTCAAATGTGCAGCTTTTAAAGAAACAGATAGCAAAAATGTATTTTCATTTTAAACCACATATCTGGTACTACAGTACAATAGGTTAAAGACAATTCTCAATTTGCTTGTCTTGCCTTACAGGAAGCCTATCGCTGCTTTACTTCCTTTGTTATTTAACCCCAGCAGTATCTTTTGGGTCAAAGCATGTTACTGGCTGAAAGCATGTCAGTCAGTAGCTGAGTAGTTATTGACAGGAAAGAAGCCAGGGAAATTACCCAGGAAGTACAAGAATAAGCTTGGCTTGCAAACAAAGATTTCTTTAAATTAGTGTGGCACCAGATACCATGTTTTATAACGAAAACACTTTCAAAACTGCACATTAGAGACATATAATGAATGGATGTGCAAGGCACAGAAAAATGATGAAACTGTTCTGTAATCTACATTAAGGTCCTATTTTTAATTTAATTTTTTTTTTTTAAAAACTGTTCTCGCTTCCCTGTCGAATGACAGGGTAAGCGCATTGCAAGCCTGTCTGTCCCTTTTTCACTTCAGACAGTCAGTGCAGGTTGTGCTGTGCCAACGGTTGCTAGGTCTGCTGGCCACAGCCTCCTCTGTCCTCCCTCTCGGTCTCCTCCACAGGTGCCCCTTGCAGGTATGGCTCAATGCCCAAGTAGTTCACCCAGCCTGAGACAGACACCGCCAGCTGATGGTGTCTCGGTCATGCTGGTGTGCCCTGTGTGACCTCGCCACCTCAGTGAAGGAGTAACTATGGGTATAATATACCAGAGGGAAGTGCTGATGACGGACGCCTCCAACTTCGGTTGGGTGGAGGTTTTGGAATGGCATGGGGGCCCGTGGGGTCTGGACTGGCAGATGGCAGTCCGCCCACATTAATGTGCTGGAACTGAGGGCAGTGCTGCAGGGCAGGCATGTACTGGTGTGCACAGACAATACCACTGTCGTGGCATATGTCAATCGCCGGGGGGGGGAGCAATGGTCTCCGGGGTTGCACCAAGCGGCATTCCAGTTTCTCACCAGGGCACAACCGCTTTTTCTGTCCCTCAGGGCAGTCCACCTGCAGGGGGTTTCGAATCAGGCAGCACATCTGCTGTCGAAGGGGGTTCCTCGGCACGCCAAGTGGTGCCTGCATCCCCAGGTGGTAGCCATGATTTGGCACGGGTTCGGTAGCGCAACAGTTAACCTGTTTGCCTGCATGCCTTCCCACCTCTAGTGCTGATCCCGTCCTTCCTGAAGAAGGTACGGAACAAGGGTGCGAGGGTCCTTCTAGTTGCACCGCACTGGCCCAGGAGGATAAGGTTTGCCGCTCTGAGCCAGCTCATTCAGGGACAGCCATGGCAGATCTCGCTATGCAGGGACCTTCTTAGTCAAGCTTAGGACCTTCTGTGACACCCGGACCCCAGGTCAGTCCAGCTGTGGGATTGGCCCCTGAACAGGAGCATCTGAGTCCCCTCGGACTCTCAGACTCCATTATAGCAACACTACAGAATACTAGAGCCTCTTCAACGAGGTCTCAGTATTCTTATAAATGGCGGATTTTACAGGAGTGGTGCTTGGCGAGACCCCACCTCCTGCCCATGTCGGTTGTTTTGCAGTTTCTACAGGACCTCCTAGAGGAGGGTAAATCCCCCTCTGCATTGAAGGTGCTGCTATATCTGTGTGCCACGTCAAAATTGACACTTTGTCTCCCGGAGCTCATTTTTTGGCAGTTCAGTTTTTAAAAAGGGCTAAGCGGCTCCGCCCTCCCCTTAACCGATGGTTTCTTCCTGGCATCTGGACTTGGTTCTAGAGGCTCTTACGACGGTTCACTTCGAGCCTTTTCATTCAGTGGACCCTAAATATTTGTCTTTTAAAACAGCCTTTCTCTTGGCCGTCTCGTCAGGTGTGTCACTGAGGGTTCCTGTTTGCACTTTGCCAGCAGAGGTGATAAAGTTACTTTACACACTAACCCGGCTTTTCTGCCTAAACCAGTTGGTGGAATTGGAGGCATTCCACCTGTTTCCCTTCTTCTCTGAAGCAGATCAGAGACTTAATACACTGTGCCCTGTCAGGGCGCTGACGTGTTACATTGACAGATCTCAATCATGGACAAACCAGTTATTGGTGTGTTATGGGTCGTGTACTCAAGGTCAGGCACTTTCCAAACAGCGATTGTCGCATTGGATAGTGTATACAATCCGGCTGGCTTATGAGCTGGCTAACCTACCCTCTCCAAGTAATGTGACAGCTCACTCCACTAGAGGGACTGTGACGTCTTGGGCAGTGTTTCATGGGGCACCCCTATCTGACATACGTAACGCTGCAGCAAGGACCACACCGCACACGTTTATAAGGTTTTACTGACTGAATGTAGCTACTTCAGCGGCGCCTTCTGTGGGGTCCAGAGATCTTGATGCAACTTGCTCTTGCACAGCGGCTTTCCAGTTAGGCTTGCACCAGGGCAAGGCTTGTGGCTGCTTTGGCTCACTGACAGCTTGGGTATACATTTCCCGGTATCCCGTCACACACTTTCCATCACCAACAACTCATCACCAACAATTCATCACTGGCGACAATTCATCACCAACAATTAATCATCAGAGACAATTCATCACGGACAATAACTCACCGGTTAGGGTTAGGGTTAGGGTTAGGGTTACCTTAGCTGTATCGGTCATTTTCACCTGTAGCGTTTTAAACAGCTGTGATATGATAATGTACCCTCCGTGATGAATTGTCGCTGGTGATGAATTGTTGGTAATAAATTGTTGGTGATAAATTGTCATAGACCCACATTTTTCAACTTGTAATAGTTGACATTTATCAAATGGCGAAGGTTGCTATGTGACGTAGCATCTTCATCCAGAATGCAACAGACACGTGGTCACACCGGGCCTATCAGGCAGCTTTCACGAGGTCATGTGACACGAGGGTCGTTTCCCAACTTGTAATGGTTGACATTTATTTTTCAGGGAGCCAGGGTTACGGTAAGTAACCTAACGTTCAGTTCTGTTTAGTAAACAAGTAGAGTGCTAATGTTTTCTCTAAATGTGACTGCTATACAGTGTAAGGATGCTGGTTTGAAATATCCTTCTGAATTATAAGATTAGCTGGTGAATGTTCATGTTCTGTTTTATAGTGGAGATTGCTTTAATGAGAAACATAATCTCACACTTAATAGATTTTTTTCCCTGATTAATTATTTATCGGTGATTGGTATTTTCTTTCCTTAAAGCACCCACATTAATATTTCAACTGACTCTTTATAAATCTTTTTTATTTTCTTCACTGATTCTGGCGCCCTTATTTTTTATGACTCATTTTGTTATAGTGGAGATTTTCAAAAGGCATTGTTCAGTTCAAAACCTGACTCATTGTATGAAATGGATTATAATATACAGGGTGGCTTAATGAAAGTAACTTGAGAACCAAACATCTATGGTGAATAAAAGGTACAGTCTAACTTTACTATAACGAACCCCCTTTTTTAGCGATCCAAGCAGCAGGACCATTTTTTTTCAGTGGAAATTAGCCCTATTAGAACAATCACTTTTACAAAGTCTACCTGGATAAAATGATCATGGTAGTGACTGACTGAACTTTCTCCAGTGTGAGTGTGTTATTCTCTCAGTGAAAATAAAGACCTTGGTAGGCTAATTCATAGATTGAATTGTATTGTAGTGCAAATCATGTGTGACGTATGCAACCGTTGCCAGCTGCAACCAGGTGTGAGGAGGTAACAGGATTGAAACAGCGGGCATTGAGAAAAGCACAAAAAATATGAAGCAATCTACGCTGGATATGTTTTTCAAGAGAAAGGGCACTTTATTACTCTATTCAGCATGTAAGTGTACTTTTTTTATTTACTGTTTTCTTTTAAATGTTGTGTCAGTGTGAAGTTGTCCTGAAAGAACTACTGTGTACTGTATAAACCCTGAAAGTGTAGTGTTCACTCTGCACAACTGTTCTTAGCAGTTACTACTTTATGTGCTCTATAGGGTCACTTCCACTGTGGCCTCAATGTTGTGTCTGCATTGATCACGGTGGTGGGTTAGCCTACCTTACCCTTTGCACATAGTTGTGTTCTGTGAGGCACATTTTAAAAGCTGTCTGAAATTTCTCAATGGGAAATATCAAAAGATGATAGCTCTCCAGAGAGCTGAGTATTGTTCCTCCCGAGTCTTCTACTGATATCTGTGTGTTCTTATAATCGGATGAAATTCAGAGCTAGCTGATTCTGGTGGGATGTGGTAACCGGAAACTAATTGAAAGAGATTTACATATCTTGTTTGAGGACATATAGCGTACAATTCCTGATGAGCCTAATGAGTGTTGTCTATACAGAACTTTAAAGAGTTAATTAATATTTCATGGCATGTATATTTTCATTGTATTTAATGTTAGAAGACTAGTGTACTGGCATAGAATCAGTATACAGTTATGTAAAGATGAAGGTAGTGGCAGTCACGGTGTCAAAGTGCATTTATCACGCATGATATAGGTATTTACAGATAGTGATTGGTCTTTTCATTTCAGAAACTATAAACTGTACTCAACTGAAGTTATTAGGCATCAAGTTTAGGAATTTCCTAACCACTGGTCCTCCATTGAGGTTTTGAAATGTAAAGTGTCGGGGTGAAATTTGAGTTAGAAAGTTTCTTCCTGTAAATATCCTGAGTGAAAATCTTTAAAATGATAAGCTGACACATGTATAGCAAAGGGCATTCCTAGAGAAATGCAGGCACATCAGTTGCCTTCCGCGTGACATTTTTTAATAACTGGGTAGAGCTTCTCCTTATGTAATCACATAAAATGGGTTGAAAAATTGAAAACAAATGGGATACAATTATTCTGTTCTCCTCAGTAAGTCCCCCGAATGTGAAAAAAATGCAATAAAAAGAGGTATTAAAGGCTACCCACAAATATTTCAACTTTCTGTATGAATTAAATCAGCTAAGCAGGCTCGGCAACGGGAGGGGTTTTCTAAGAAATTATTCAATTTGCAGATATGTTATTCCAAACTCTCTGTATTATATCTATATTAGCAGCTGTTTTAAATTTCTAGTACTTAATATATTATGTTTGGGAAAGGTTTAGAAAGGAAAGTCAGCAGGTTACATTTTTCTGAGCCACAGAAAATTGAAAAGTGCCTACAGTGTGTATTAGTTTTGGCAGATGTGCTGCAGTCTTGTAGGAAAAGTGAGAAAAAATCTTTGGTTAAATAAAAAAACAAGTCCAGACATTGGCTTTATTTGCTAGATGGTTTCTTTACTAAATAGTGATCCTTAGTAAATATTTAACCTATGTTTTTTCTCTTTAGAATGCCCAATTAATGTTCCCTTTTGCAGCAACTCCACACAACAGCTCAAGAGGACTGAAGGTCAGTGGGTGTCCTCCAATCCCACCACCAAGCCAATTGTGTCTTTCCACCTGGGAGCTTCAGAGTGGCCAGCCCTGCAGGTGTCTGCTTCAGATCACCATGTGCCTGGCCATTAGGGACCACTGTAGTTTGATGTGATGACTCAGTCCCTGCAGATTTTGCCTCCCTTACCCACAGGAGCAACAGAGCCAATGCTCCCTGTTAAATTCCCAGTAAAGAACTGCAACTTTGTATAACCAGGATGCAACCCTGTGCTCCCCTTGACAATATGACTCACCCAACGCATATTCTTTTCAAGGTCTTTCATAATAAAACTATTACCAGCAATTACAACATTTTTCAATTGGGAATGAAAAAACAATATGCACACGTGACTAAAGATATAGACATGTTTTATGATATGCATTGATGTGATGCACCATAGCTTTAATAGTCTGCTTGTGTTGAACAAAAGGACCCCTTGTTAATTAATCAGACTTTAATCAACGATTTAGCTCATACGTAGATCATAGAAGTGGCATAAATCTGCCATAAGTGGTACTAGATGGCTGGCAAACAGTCTCACAACCATTTTGGACTACTTACACTACTTTCATGATAAATTCCCCACATTTCTTTGATTAGTGATGCTACATTCACCAGTAGTGCCCTCTTTTATATATCATGTCATCTAAAAATACAGAACAAAATGCTGTACAGGCAATAGCAATTCAACTAATTTACTAGCAGACCTTTGAAGTACAAGAGCAACTACAGTGTTATGAGTGCTTCTGGTAGACCACTACTGCAGTGGGAACAGTCATATTTAGACATATACACGATATCACAATGATATGAACCAAAACTTTTGGTTCATATGCACAACATCTGCAGTAGTGAACATTATCGAGACCATTTTGAAATAATAGTTCCAAATCTAGTGGCTTTCTATTGTTGGAACTACTGTGGCCAGATAATGGTTCTACCAGCTCAGGTTTCTTAGCAAACCCAAACATAGCTACAGTATACCAGAAACAGTTCCAGATTTTATTCTCTGTGTTTTGCTGCTCACTAATGTGAGCTGTATTAATGCTGAGGGAATGCCACCAATTACAACCTCATAAATATAAAAAGTGCAATTTTGACAATGGTGACAGTTAATTGCATAATCCACCTACAATAAATCTGTTTTTTTAAAGCAAACTGCTAGCTGAGCTCAATGGCATTGTAATCGTAATGAAGCATGGGCTGTTTTATGTTTTGATATTAAAACTTTAAATTCTCATATCTCAAAAGTGTCATTTTTTGTTAGCCCTAGCTCTCAGTCAGCAAAATGTTTTCTGTGCTTTTTCCAGCTATTGACATGCTGCTAGATGGACCGATCTTGACATATGAGAAAATGTAACGTTTAAACTTGCAGTTTACATCAATATTAAGATATACAAGTTGCTAGAACTGGAATTTTTATGTGAATGCTTGAAAGCTTATAAACAAATGGGGTTCAATGCAATGATACTGTCAAGTTAAAACTGCAGTGGCATACTCTTAAACTCAAAATTAAATGACATGCATACATGCAACCAAATAAATTAGCAACTTGGTCCTAAAATTACTAATATTCAGTGAAGTAACTTAAAAAAATGATGGTGATTAAGTAGATTCAAGAAAATGCACAGAGTCCTTTTCTTCAATCAGTTGCCAGGTTTATTGAAATATGCAGGGAGTCTGGTCCCAGGTACAGGACAAACAGAATACTCATCATTACAATGTTTGCATGACATTAAATACCCTTCTGTATAGATGGTCCACCTCCCCTTTCTCTGACACTTAACCAATGGTCAAGGTGATTTAATTTATTGTGTGAGTGTGTGTGTCTGTGTGTGTAGGCTAGTGTGACAACCTCTGAACTCAGTGCATTCTTCACAATCCTGGAGACAAAAGGTCCATACATCTGCCTTTTGTTATCTTCTTCCGACCCCCTTTGATCCTAGTGGCATTATCTCTTTCGATCTCTCTGAAGTCTTTAGAGTCTGTTCCCTTCTAGTCCACAGAATTGTTATCTCGTTAGCTTGCAGTCAATGCTGGGCAAGAAACTTGTAGACGCAATGTCTCTATCAATTGTAAGCAGTACATGCAATTTGAACCAAACAGTCTGCTATCTGCAATATTAGTCTCTTTTCAGAAAAGAACACCAGTATAGCTCTGCCAGTCCACATGCGTAGCAAACTGCTAATCAATTCTCAATCCATGTTTTCCAACATTCAGGGGCCACTGTGGACTATTCTATGGACATGAAATAACCTTCTTTATTATTTGTATTACTGATTTATTGAACCCCTAATTTTATCCCAAATTTAAAATGTCTAAATGCTCCCTCAGCATTATCTCACAGCAGCTTAGGAGAACAGAATATCAGTGGGTGTCCTCTGATCTCATGACAAAGCCAACTGCCTCCTTACACCCAGGAGCTTGAGAGCAGATGCAGGCTGGAGACCAGCCCAGCAGATGGAGCTCATTGAGTGACTGGCCAGCAGGTTCCACTGTAGAGGGATGAAAACAGTCCCTGGTGATTTTACATTCCCTGTGGAACCACTAGTGCTCCTGTGACCGTATGACCCCAGCTACACATTAACCAGCTATTTCTCATTGCTTCAATTCCCCCTTCTAAGGAAATGGGTAGGGCATCACAAGGAATGGATATTGCATCACAATATGGATCTGTCCTACTTAAATATCTTCTATTAATAACATCAGAAATACAGCCGCCCTGAGACATTAGATTCTTCCTGGAGGCAAGGTGTATTCTTGCAAGGACATAGCCATTATGGGCAGAACAGCCTCCTGTTTCTATTATTTCTTATTACAGTGGACCTGGTTGAACGACTTGTTAAAGGTGTATTTGTTTATGTCAAAAAAGTAAGTTAGAAGGACATCAGCTTCCTGCTTTCTCCCACAGATTTAGTGGTGGTTTGGAAGGGATAGGGTTAATTCCTATCCCTGCCAAATACATGTGAGAATGTGACTGTTCCCAAATTAGATAACTGGTGCAAATTGGGAGCAGCCGCATGATATAAAAAGGGAGCGCCCTTAGAGAGAAGACTGCCAGGGAGTGGCTAACAGAAGGAGTACTGTGTGGTTATACTCGAAGAGTATAGGCTTTCTGACTGCAGCCTGGTAAATTAAAGGAGTGGTTTTGTTGGGGAAATGGTTTTGCTGTCCAAACCCTTTAGTTAGGAGAAACAAAAGTGTAGTTAGTGCTTTTGTTTTGTTTGTTTTTGTGTAAATAATAAGTGAGCAGTAAAGCGCTCAACTACAGTTCTGTGTCTGGGTCAACTATTTAAAGGGTACCAACCCAGCTTTGGCTGGGGGCTATATATATATATATATATATATATATATATATATATATATATAAAATGAAGACAGTTTGAGTGGTCTGGTTTATTTTATATATAACTTATTTTCTTATAGTTTCCTATACCATTACTGGAGAAACAAAAAGAGAAACAAAGTACACATATTTCAAACAAGACACATTTCAGAAACTGGAGCAGTAAAAGGAACTTGAGACACAAAAAAAGAAATAGTAAAAAGTGTTTACCCGCTTTATGAAATTTTGAATGAATTATCCTAGGGCTGTCAAGCAATTAAAAATAATAATAATAATATTATTAATGTGATTTAGATCAGTGTATAAAATTTAATTAATGACGTCTAGATAGATTAAAATTGTTTTATTATAATGATGCTACGGTTCACCGTCGTCACGCAGTTTGTTTATAAACAAATATATATAATCTATATATAATATATATATATAGATATAATATATATATATATTATAAAACACACACACAAAACATATATATATGTACATACATACACACATATATTATATATATATATATATGTGTGTGTGTGTGTGTGTATGCATACATATGTGCGCTGTATTATTATTATGGTTATCATTTTGTGTGTTTATTTGCATTATGTTATGATTTGTGTAAGTGTTTTGTTTATATAGACAAAGACGTCTGTTATTGTAATTGCTGGGTTTTGTTCTGTGTATATAAATGTTTGTTGGCAGGGAGGGGGTTTAGATTTATTCCTCCCTAACAAAATACTTGGGAATGTGGCTGGAGCCTTAATAAGATAATGGTTTCACTAATGGTTAATTAGTGCTCCAGCTGCATAATATGTGAGAGTTGGAAGAGAGAGAAAGAAAGCAGAGACGATTCCGGTGGCAGTATTGCTGAAGGTATTCTTTTGTACATTTTATTTGTATCTTGGTTTTGTTTGGCCCACATGCCTTTTCATTTTGTGTTTAGGAATCTGTTTTGTTTGTTTCACTGTGATCCTTCTTTAATAAATACACTGCTACTGCAGTTTAAGCTCCGCATTTACCTCTGTGTCTGACTGCTCCCTGGCCCGTGACGTCACCACTACAGCCATCACATGTGGTTAGTATCTTTTACTGTAAATAAAACAGTTTAAAATGTATTTATTAACCAGGAAGTGTACCCATTGAGACCATCACCAAAGTTTACTTGGGACAATAATTTAGAAATTACAAATACAACCACCACAATAAGACGTGCAATTCAAGCTTGATCAGCAGCATCCAGGGATCAGAAAACAGAATAAATATAATATTTATTATTAAATATGATTGTGGACTGAAATTATTTTTTTAATAAAATTATAAATAATAATCTATATATAGCGCCTTTCATAGTGGACCACCATCTAACTAAGGTGTGTGAAATATGCATCAGCTGCAAAGTCACTTAGAAGAACATCTCCCCCAAAAGACAGAGTACAAGTGACTAGTGCAGGGTCACACAGTAAGTCAGTGGCTGAGCCTGGATTTAAACCAGGGGACCCCGTGGTTACAAACTTATTTCTTAAACCGTTCGACCACACAGCCTCCTATAAATACATAGCTACAGTAAGCACCTTTAGGAAATGAACTGTTCATTGTTATGAGAAAAAAAAAACAACCCTTTCTCATAATTTTCAAAAACTGCAAACTAACATGAAAAATTGTTAGGCTTTACATACTATGAGCAAAAAAAAAACAAAACAGCAAAGCAGCCTACGTTTTAAAAAATCTTTTGTTATCATAGTACTTAGCTTGATTCATGGACTTCCAGCAATCCTGGATTTCTGTCGAAACTGGTGGGTTTCATTTGTTGTATTGTTAATGTCTGTAGCAGAAGAAGTGAGAATGTGATGCCTAGTTACAGAAAATGAAATCATCATCTGCTACACCAATGGAATCAGCCTACAGGCTTCCAGGTGGTTATAATTGCCAGTATTGGAAAGGAAATCTGATCAGCAGTCGACATGGGAAACTCTTGTATACAGTCGATTTAAATGATTAATGAAGGTCCAGGATGAAATGTGTAAGTCCTAGGGGAATAATGTTATTTACAAGATACACTAAAAGAGTACTGCCTACGTGCAAAGTGTAAAAAACATGAAGGTCGTCAGGGAAACCTGCATTTGTTTGGCCATATTGTCATTATGTATTACCTGGATGGTTCTATGTCAAAAAAATACATTTTAAAACATGAAAAAACAAATTAATTTAAACTGTGCCAACACTGCCATTTTTAATAATCTTTTTCTTCAAAAACTCTTTCACAAATTAAAAAGTTCTTACAAATTAAGCCAAGCAGAAAAGTGACTTTTTTCAACTTGACACAGGAGGCATGGACACATGGCTAAATTGAAATAAAAAAGCTTAATGCTTTTTTGGTTCATGTATGCATGACAAAGTGCTATTATTGTATTATCCAATACAATCATTTCTAATGTTGGATGCCCACATCATTTTGGAATTGACATTTTGGCTAAATCAAATTTTCTAATGTGCACACACAGCTTTTCTGAATCAGATAGCTTTGTACAATAAGTCTTAACAGAAGAATTTAAAAGCATGTACTGTGCAAAAGAAATGGCTGTTCTCGTGGGTTGCACATCTTAGAAACTTTTACCATCTTTTACCAGCCAGCGTGTCCATGACAACCACAGAATCAAAGATGTACTGCATTTAAAGCCACAGAGCTCAATTCCATAGTTCAACACTGTTAGCAGTGAATGGATCCCCAGTGGAAAACCTTATTAATCCACTAATGTAGGCTCCACACGCATACACACGCAGCACAAAGGACGGGAGGAAACTGCCGACCATGCACACTGAAAACAAGCATCTTATGGACCAACTTATTACAGCTCTGAAATATCACAGCTATCTGAATTAATGTATTCTTCTTGTAATTTAGAATCACTTTGTATATAATCATGTGTTCCAGACATCAAATCTTATGATTTTGAAAACTCTGAAGTTTTAAGCACCCCCGAGGCTTCAAATAGTCTCTCAAGAGCCCAGCTGTTACACCAGAGTCTAACCATTAACCTGTCTCATTGCAATACTCATGTCTTGTGGACCTAATAACACATCATTAAGAAATGCAACATAGACCAAATGTGTTATCTCTTATATCCACTAGGGGCAGAGTGTTGCAAGAGGACAGATGTGATGACCGAAACAGATAATGATATACAAAGTGTTTCTAAACAACAACAAGCATACATTAGTTAATATAACTGTTTCATAGCCGTACCAAGTTACTCTTCGTCAATGCACAAACCATTACAAAGCCTTAAACCTCACCTCACCTGCATTGGTGATTATTGTATCCACATAACTGAAGTTGGTTTCAGTTCCATTGATTGTGCATGGCCTTCACTCACAGAAGAAGTGAGCGTTAACAGTATAAATCTGTATATAAAAGTTGGGTGAGATGAATATAAATACAGATAAACATTATGCTTCTGTTTGCTTTGTACTTTTTCCCAAAGAAAGAAAATAATTGTCTTTCTGAGTCAACTAGAATCTCCTTTTAGAAAATTACTTTGGTTTGAATGGTTTGTTACAAAATGTCCTTGAGCTATGAAAAGTTGAATCTATTAAAAACACCATTCCAGTCCATATCAAAATTGATTTTTAGAGGCGAGGTCTACCGGCTTCCTACTTTAAAGCAGCATGTGAAATAATTTCTTGTGATAACCACAAATACACTTCAGCTATAGCCAAAAGTTTTAGGATTGTAGGTAGAATTTTAGAATTGAGACGTAATTAAAAAAAATGAACTATTTCAACATAATTTAGATATTATATTTAACCTCATGTAATCAAAGAAACTACAAAATGATATTGCAAAAGTCTGCTGGAAGCCATAATAATAGTAGTACAGTATTTCATGTTAGATTTCACATTTTTGTCAGTTTTTCATTGGATGTATAGAAAACTACAAAGCAATATGTAAATTAAATATGTTAACTTAAACATTTTCACAGATTTCGTTTGACATTATGAAGCAAAATGTGTTAATTATATAGGATGATGCAAAACTTTTGGCCGGAGCTGTTCATTAACCTTGAGAAGTGGATTGTCCTGAGACCTTAATTTCTATTTTATAATTTGTCGAAAAGGCTGTCTTGTGAAATCAAAGGTTAGAACCAATGGCAACTCTAAATATCCCACTGAAACATTTTTCCATGGATGTTTAGAAATCTTTCAGATGTCTGAAAATTATGTGTAGTATTTTCTTTTGATCATAGGGAGCTGCTATAGGGACATGTTATTAAGGGACACTAGTGTTACTATAGCTGTGTTAAAATCAAATCACAATGAGGAGAAACCCTACATTTGTGATTCAGTATTCTTAAATGGGGAACTAATGTTTGGCAAATCTAAACTGCTTTTGGAGTTCTGAGCAGTGACAATTTCGACCTGTCGGAACTCTGTTTAACTGATCAGCTTTTTGTGATGTTTACGCAGATATCTTGTCAGTATAAAAGTGCTTATCTGTATTAAAACTAGCAGCAGCAATTTTTCTGTTCTCTATTATCCCTGTTATTCTACCCCTTCTAAAACTCTCACTTTCAAAGTTACCTCACTGCTGCAATCAATTTACCAGTCTGGAGTACTGAAGATCTACTGGGGACCTCTGTTCCCACTGTCAAGCTAATCTCCTGTTTTTACTCGTTGAGCCTGAGCAGCTCTGGAGCCAGATGAGTAGGGCTCGCTGAAGTGAGATGATCCACAATAACGCAAAAGCTATTGCCAATAAGATTTGAACCCCACTGGCATGACTCATTCTGCGTTCCTGTGGACTCTGAGTATAAATTGTGTGAGCACCCAAGTGTAACTATGGTAACCATACTTTGAATTCAGTTTTGTCATGAACCAGGTATTGTAATGGGCTGATTTATTAATGTCTCTTTGTAAAACACCAATCACACATTATTTGTAGATGTAAGATTAGGATTGACCAGTACGTTTCCCTGCAGGAAATATAAAACAGATGATGTCATCAGTCATCATTTAGTAACACTGTAGGGGAACATGGTAATCTACTTTTTGCAAAAATACAGTCTAGAAATAATAACATCATGACATAGAAATCTGACATGTATCATGATGCCTTTAAGAACACATGTAATGGAATTATAAACAGATAGAACATTAAATTAAAGTTGCTTTAAATTAGATTTTCTTAGTTTTCCCATTCCCTTGCCTTTTCGTTACAATGTCTGCAATTATTCTTATTGTAATTATTGAAAGGCTTGTATTTCAATAATTGCAATAGGAATAATTGTCCAGGTAAAGGGACGGTAACTAAAACAAAGAAAATGTAATTTGAAGCTGCTTTATATGTGTGTGTGTGTGTGTGTGTGTGTGTGTGTGTGTGTGTGTGTGTGTGTGTATGTATATATATATATATATATATATATATATATATATATATATATATATATATATTCTGTCAAATAGAAGTTTGAACCTGAAACCTTGAAGACCCTTTTTGTAAGAAAAGATTATGAGTACTGTGTAGGTTTCTTTTGAAAACATTAATGTTAAGAACTGCACTGTGTGTTGTTTTTCTTTGACGTGACACACAATGAAAAGAAAAATTTGTGACTTCCCAAAAATCCTGAAAATTTGTAGGACTTTTATTTTCTAACAAAGTTAAAAATTTTTTGGAAAAGAGATATATATATATATATATTATATATATATAAGATATATTATTATATATAATATATTATATATATTATATATATAAATATATATATATATATATATATATATATATATATATATATATATATATATATATATATATATATTCTGTATTGATATATATAAGACATACGACATTCAGAGGGTATAAAGCATCCCTCTAATACCCAATTGGTCACAAGATACAGGAATTAAGAATGTTCCACAGTATTTTGGTGAAAATGAGGTGGAGGTTGGGGAGCAAGGGGGCAAACTCAAAGCATGGCAAAGACAGTAAATAGTGGCAGGGTTAATGTACTTGGCTTGCTTCTATTGCCAGCTGCCCCTGAAGGTTAACATAGATGTGAGAGTTCCATCCTTCATCCAAGATCAGCTTGACTTTTGATGATGGATTCATGAAATGATCATATTTGCAGGTGACTCTCCTGCCTTGAAACCTCTAATAGCTTTACATTCCCTGGAACAAAAAATTAAAGAGGACAAAGGATTTGGAATTGTTAACCAGAGTAATTGAAGGAATAAGAGCCCAGGAGCACACGAGAGAGCACATGACCCTTTTACATCTTACCACAGTCATTTTGCATATTTCTTTGCATGCTTTTTAATATGCTTAACCGTTCTTCTCTGGGCTTTACAGTGATTAGCTATGCCTTACTATGCTTTGTTATACATGTTTTTACTATGGTAAACTCTTGAAAGGGATACTGGTCCATGGCTTAGAGCTGAGATCTGGAATGGTGCAGGTGTGACTGTTAGTGATTTAGAAGTGGATTTCCACAAGCGAAACTCTGTAAAAACAGAAATGAACACTTGCTTTGAATTGTAACTGCACCTGGGTCTCCAGCTCTTCCTTTAGAAATGCAATGCAAAGTGTTAAGGCTGCAACTAATCAGAACTAGCATGCTGGGACAGATGTGACACTGCAGTTCTTGGGTGTGATTTCACAGTGTTGAGAGATGTGAGAAATTATTGGGTAAATTAATTTGGCTGCCACTAGTAACCAGACAGTAGTTTCTCTCATTACATGATATAAATAAATACATAACTAAAATATCTAAATTATCTTCAACTAAAATTCAATGACAAACATTTCAAACAGAAGTCTTTTTCAGAATCTTCAGAATATCTGTAATTTGCCTCTGAAAACATGCACTGTTATTTTTCTTGATAACATGCAAGGTACTAGAAAAAAATAAATACATAAATGACTATATAAACAGCATTAAGATGGATGTCAGCATTTACTATCCGTTTCAGGCACCAGTTTTTTGATGACCAAAATAATCTCCTTGGTATGAATAAAAATTGCCTATTACACTGGCCACCAAAACACATTCCCATTACTCTGCAGTGAATGAATCCCCCACCTTGACATGCAGCGCATTAAACATATCTCTGGGGCATCCAAGCAGAGGATTGACTAAAATCACTCTGTGGAGCTCGTCACCCAAGCAGGAAAATTTGGATTTTGAATCCAGACTGGATCCTATACACTTAGCATCACCAAGTAAACAGGCTTCTTTCGACTATTTTCTGTTTCTTATTGCTTTAGATGTTCTGGCTTTCCAAGTGTTTGCGTATAGCTTCAAGGCTGTAGATGCTTTCACAAAAGACTTACTTTGTTTTGGTACTTTTTTTAGGTAAGAAAGAATAAAACCCAATCTTTGAATGTTGAAGAAAAAAGATCTATTTTAACTTACTGCACAGTTGACAAGATCATGTCACAGGGTTCAGATACCTAGCATATAATCTGATAATATACCTACAGTAAGGTGTTGCTATTAATATCTAATGAGAACATAATAACATGTATGAATGAGACCTTTTGACCCATCTAAGCTCATCCAGTTCCTAATACAGTAGCTGACTGATTTCTTGCCAAGCTGGGTCTTAAAGATCCAAGTGATTCTGACTCAACATGACTTGGTAGCTCATTCCATACTCTGTGTGAGGAAGTGTCTCTGTCCTTCAGTCCTAAGTTTCTCAGTTTCTAACGTTTGTACGGAATTTGGGAAAA
Source organism: Polyodon spathula (assembly GCF_017654505.1). Lineage (NCBI taxonomy): Eukaryota > Metazoa > Chordata > Actinopteri > Acipenseriformes > Polyodontidae > Polyodon > Polyodon spathula. The sequence goes on along the minus strand of NC_054546.1, from coordinate 32,490,152 downwards.
AAAGCATTCCGTTTTATGAAATGTCAATACTGTCATATTGTCTTAATACATTTAAAGGAGTTCAAACAAAAATTGGCATATGTGTAACCAAGACATGTTTTTGCTTTGGCTGGTTCTCCTAAATTGTTTCTTATAATTTGTTTAACTTGTTTGTTTTGGTTGAGCACATTTGAATTTTATCATTATTGCCTGCTTCTTGACCAGGTCTCCCTTGAATACATTTAAACAATGATGGTATTTTGGCCCACCAACATTTCATTTACAGTGGCAAGAGGGTCCTGAAAGCTTCAAGGAGGGAAGCTTATGTACCAGCAGCTGAAGCTACCTTAATAGTAAGCCCTATGAAGCAGGGGGTAGAAGTACATGGAAGAGGAATATTATAGTATAAAATTTAGCATAATTGTGAAGCTTTTATATTACACTGATAGAACCACAAAAATCCTTCTACCATTTCACACATTTCCAAAACAGTTTAGATAAAGGCTCAATCACTTGTTTTTATTTTCTTAACCTTAAAACACAAAGGGTTCAAAGTTAATAATTGGCGGTGTTCAGATTTGCCACTGTTTAGATCAAGAGGATAGCCAGCAAAGTGTTACACTGTTTATTAAGTCTGCTGTTTATTGTGAATGATAAAATCAACAAGCTCTGTCTTTGAGTATCTAGCATGCCACTGTGAATCCAAAATAGCAAGCTTTTCTTATCCGCTAAAGACTCTATTCATGGCAATGTCCCTGTGATGTCCCCCAGAAAAAATTAGTCTTGTTCCCAATACACAAAACATTGCTTGAATAGAGTTCCTTCAGGGGAAATGCGACACTTTAAATATAATCTCATTCCATTTCTAAACATAGCACTGTTCATTATTTAAAATACCTCAATGCAGAAACAGGCTACAGAGGTTAAAAGTAACAGACATTTATTTATGCACACATAAAAAAGTAAAGTGCCAGTCAAAAATGCAAGCTAGTTGCAAATATAAATCAAGATAATATCTCTAACAGTTATTTTATTGCATGTTTAATGTCTTTCTAAACAAGACACAGAGAGCAAGTGGGGTTTTTTTTTCGCTTTACAGATTGTGTGCTATGCGTGACCTCAATGGGAATGCCTTGATTTGAATGCATACATGTCTAAAAAGACATTTTAATTATTATTTACTGTAACCATATGGCTGATACCAGATTCCTTTTAAAAATCTGTCATCTTCAAGTGTTGAGGCATGCTCTCTTCTTATGAAACCAAAGCCCTTAGATTTTTTCATTTTGAAAAATAGAGGACACAATGATTTTTCTTGGAGTACTGTAGTTATTTCAGGAACTGATAACCATGAGTAAAATAACCACAGCACTCAATGTGCAATCATGTATTATTCTGTGTAAATAACAAGTACCAAAATAAATCAAACACCTGCACTACAGATAATTGGAGATCACAAAGCAAATTAGAAGTAATAGAAAAATCATGCACACTGCATTTTGCAAAATCACACTTTATTGTTTAAAATAAATAAAACAGAAAAGAGCCAACGTATCGGTCATCAGACATTCGTCAAAGCATAATTACCTCAACCCTCTTTAAAAGAGATCACACTTGTCATTAATTAGCAATCACAGTTCAATTGAATAATCTTCATCCGGATATAAATTATATCATACTATTAAATAGAATTAGACCTGATAGAGGGCATCTCTAGACCATGAGTCGTAACATTATGTGTACTATATTATAATATTAAATATAACATACTTAGATGTCACAAAAGCTTAACAATTTAACCAATGCAATACTTCCGGAATTGATTACTAATATATAAAGAAAACTGTTCAATAAAATGATTACTAATATATAAAGAAAACAGTTCAATAAATCTAAGTACAGCATGATTTGATTCTTATAAGTGATTGATTCTTAAAAGCAGACCGATATGATTACTGTGGTTGAGAATGAAAGCTTTGTTCCCTGCAGTGTAATGAATTGACCAGTCGCTGTCATGAATTCCCGCATGTATGCACAGGGGCCACACGAAGTATTGTTTAGTTAGTTCTCCAACTGAAAGCAAGGTTCATTTTGTTTGTTTGTTTTATTAGCGGTTGTTTCCCTACCGCACTGTAAGAAAAATAAAACCAACACCGGTTTAAAACTGTAAAACAAGACTGCAGCCTGATCATTTACACTGCCCTCAGCCACGTCGCATTGCAGTTAGCAAAAGCATCAATGGTGCTCAATCACTGATGACAATACATCAAAACAAGTCCTCGTGGGTAAGCAACTTGTTATATGATCACAATTATGTTTACTCAAAGCTGCATAGTCCTATGTTACTACAGTATACTTGAGCAGGGTGGGTGCCTAGTTTAACTACCCTGCAGTGTTACGAGTAATGGCCTTTGAATTAAAATGACATTACAGTACAGTATTTTACTGTCAGGACTAGCACTGCATTTAAGCATCTGTGGCTTACTTATTTTCTGTTGCGATGCAAATCTCACAGTGTTTCACTAAGCGGAGATCCAAAGCTCTGAAATCCCCCCCTCATCCCCTCCTCCTCTTCCTCCTCCTCCTCCTCCTCCTCCTCACCACGCCGTGCCGCAATCCCACTCCCTCTACATGCATATCACACAATAACACTGCTGTACTCAGTATGTATTCAATGAATGTGTATTCACTTTACTGAAACAAATTTTCACTAACAGAGAACACACAAATCATACCTGCACAATGCAGTTTGATTACAAAAAATCCAGTGTTTCCTGCATCACTGCATGATCCATGCTGCGTACGTGCCTAATCGCGTGAGATGTGATCAAATTCAAAAACAGGTTTATTAGCCGTACACATCACTGCACTTGATCAAGTATTGCATTACGGCTAGTCAGTTTGCCCCAAAATCGGATCGCTTGATTCTTATTTTACATTGGATAGTATAGGAATGATTTTGTCCCAGTGGTTTTGAGCATAGATGCGGTTGATTCTTATATCAGTGATTCTTATAAATGGAGTGCACTGTATTAAACTGCATCACAACATATCTGAATCTGCCTCGGAGCGCACCATTTTTACCATACGATCCATGTTACTGCTCTCTCTGAGCACTCTGAAAATGTGGAAAGACACAACCATAACCTTTCGATCCACCATTCTCACCTCAATTAGAGCTCCTCTTAATGCCATGTCCTCTACACGTGACTCAACGCGTTCATTGCATGTGACGTCAGCAGCAGTACTGATTCACAAGTTTCTTCGTGCAAACCCAACCAGGTTATGATTACCCTCTTTTTTCTTCAATAGGCCTATATGTGTGGAGTTCCAGGGCTGCTCAGCTTCTATAGGGTTATTAATCCTGCCACTGAACATTTTTGTTTTCATTAGCTTGGTTTACATGGGCAAGTTTCAAAGCCTCTCGGCTTCTACCAGCTTTCTGATAAATATTTGAGCTTTGTCACAGATTCCTATTTCTACAAAATCCATTATTTAATTTAACATTTATTCTGCCAGGCTGTGTTAACAAGTCGTGTATGAATTGAAGAATCAAACTGCATTCCACGAATTATGAAGTAGTTTGTGAGCCTCATCTCCATCAGAGAATGTTCACAGCGGATTCAGAACACCCATGTGAGTCAGCTCCTTCCATCACAGCCACAGGGCTACTGAACAAAGTTATTGCGAAAAATCACAATAGAGAAATGAATCCAATATGGCTTGACATTACAACAGCCTTAATGTATAACAAAATAATAATTAGAATATACATCTTGAACGGAATAATTGGGCTTGTGATTCAAATTATTTAGAACAAAAAAATTAATTAAAAAAACTGAAATTCAATTTATTTCAGTTTTGCCAACATTCAAAATATTAAACAAAAACCCTGTAGGCTTCTCATTCCTGCAATTCAAATTCTTCAGGGACTTGAATATAAAAGACAGTTGTGATAATGCAAAACATGCTGCGTTATAACGAATTTTTTTTTTAAGATAAAACTTTGATTTACGTAACTGAGAAATGCGGAGGCTGCTGCATAATTCAATTTCTATGTTAAAAAAAAAAATTAATTGTCATTCCTAATTTAGGCATTTCCAATTGGAAGCATGCTGTACAGCTGTGGCCACAAGTTTGGCATCACCTAGAATTTTAGGATTGAGACATAGTAGCTGTATTATTTAACATCATGTATTTTTGTCACTTTTGTTAAGTATATGGAAAACCATAAAGTGGTATGTAATTCAATATGTTAATGTAACAGTATTCAGCAGGTTTCAAATTTGTTAATTCTATTGGGTGATACAAAACGTTTTGGCCATAGCTGTACATATTTACATACATACATGTTTTCTTTGGTTTAGGCAGGCTGTGTAACAGGGCTGAGGCTGAACGTAAACTGGCGACTCTGTGGCCCACAAGCAAGTGTCTAAATATCAGTGCAAAAGAGGCAGGGTTTTAGAGCTTTTAACCTCATCTCATCTCACCAACATGCAGGGTTGGTGTCAGCACCTGAGCAACCCGAGCTCCTGGGCCCCGACGCCAGAGGAGGGCCCACCCACATAGGGAAATGAAATTGCAAATATTAGTAAATGTACTATTTCTGTGCCAGCTATCCTACTCAAGCAGCCTAGGGCTCGAAACGTTTAGGAAACAGCAGTAATCAATAGTCAGTAATTTATTGTAAAATAGGTCCATCGTAATACTTTTGGAAAAAACTGAACTCGCAAGGCAAAAAATAAAAGACTGAAGTACCACCGGTAGTAGCAACAAACAACACCGAACTTGCGATCACTGGAAATTGCTATAGTAGTATAGCTTAATGTGGAAGTACGACATACAAGTAACGTATTGGCTGATCTCGACATACAATTATACAATTATACAAATGTTTGGGCGTGTTGTTTTATTCACCGTTTGCTCAGCCTATACATACTTGGCATGCATCCATTAAATTATGCAATATTCTAGTCCTTCTAAACTTTCAGCAATTTTTTTGCAAAACTCCAAAAATGCTAATTCTAAAGTATTCATCCTGACAAGGAACATTAAATTAATAGCTAGTTTAAACAATTAGGAGATATGTTAATGAGCTTTTGGCATGATTCTTTAGTGATTTTTGACCATTATTCAATGCCAAATTGTTCCATTTCATTCCAAGGACTTCTCTTGTGCATACCAAAGATTCTCAACCAGATTTAGATCGGGACTTTGACTAGGCCATTCCAGAACCTTGATTTTATTCTTTAACCATTCTGAATAAAATCTTGATGTGTGCTTTGGATCGTCGGGTTGGAACGTCCAGTTGCTCTTTAAACCAAGTTTTGTAGCAGAGGGTTTGAGATAATTGGCCAATATCTTTTGGTATGCTATGAAATCCATTTTACCATGTATTGGAACACAATTTAATGTGTCATTAGAGGAAAAACAGTCCCATAGAAGGATATTACCACCTCGACGATTGACAGTAGCTATGGTGTTGTTTCCTTTATGCCTCACCAGACTCTCCAAACATAACGACTCTCAGCTTGACCAAACAGCTCGATTTTTGTTTCATCACTCCACAAAACCTTTTGCCAGAACTCATATCCATCATTCAAATGCTGTTTTGCAAACTGTAAGTGATTGTCCTTGTGACGTTTTCCTAAGACTGGCTTTTTCCTTGGCGACCATTGAGACCTTCACCTTGCAATACTCGACCAGTGGTTGAAATGGAAACCCCAGTCCCACATGCAGCCAATTCACTTTAAATATTCACTTTGAATATCTTTGGCAGTATATCTCGGATTGTTATTAACCTTCCTCACAATTCTTCTACTTGTTCTTGGTGAAAGAACTTTCTTTCTTCCAGACCGAGGGAGCATTGTGACAGTACCAGGAGTCTTGTACTTCTTGATAATAGAAACATAAGCTGAAAATGGGATACTCAAATGCTTGGAAATCTTCTTGTATCCTTATCCAGCGTTATGACAATAAATCATTTTCTAATAATATTTAAAATAATTGCCTAAGGTCTTAAGATAGCTCTTTACTTTTTTCCATATTGACTTGGTAATGACAACAGAAATCATATGCCTAACCCTTTTATACCCTCTAAGAATGTTCACCTACAGTATAGACTTTTCCAGAGTTTTATAGAATTAGGTTCTGCATTATCATATTGAAATTTCTAGCACCTTGTAGACAATACTATGATAGCATCAAAGGGTATGAATAATTTTGAATTTGCATTTTTGGAGTTTTGCAAAAAAAAAAAAAAAAAAAAATGCTGAAATAAATAATCGTAGACATCTATTTCTTGAAACTTTTTTTCCTCATCCACAGATGTGTTGTACAGACTCTCTATGTCGTTATCCGTTTCTCCAGTTTCCTCAGATACGAATGTATCAGCTTTACGTCTTTTTTTAAAGAACATTTCTGTACTGTTGGTGCTGTTGAGTGATTGAAAACGAGACATTTGAAAGTGATGGTCTCGAGGAGTTGAATGGGTCAAAGTTCAAGTATATTTTCCTGTAGAGGAATTATCACTTTTTGATGTCACTGTTGTGTTACGTATACAAATACTCACGTCTTGACTGTTAACTGTTAAAAAATATACAGTCAAACCCATTTACCACGTACCTGGGATATAACGTACACACTTATATAAAGAACCAGGATCATGGAAATGAATAAAATTTTATTAAATCCTGTTTAAATTCTCCTTTAGCACCACCATGACACGCAGTCTGTGCTGCGGATATTGTGAACTCGTGAGCCTACTTCTTGCTGTTTGAACTTGACCTTGCCAGTATAGACAGTATTGTCATGGCCAGCACCAAACAATCATCAATTTCACTCACTGTACATTATTGAAGAAATCTCAAAGGGACGAAAGCAGTCAGAATAAGTTTTATTATTTCTATACTGTATTAATTATTACTGTACTGGATTTTTTTTATTAATCCGTTAATTATTATTTAATAGTTACATTACAGTATTATTCAGTACATCAATTACATTATAATTTATGTTTTTGTTATTTTGTATTAATTAATTTTGCTGATCAACTTTATCCAAGGTAACATAGAATTACTGTATTAAATAATTAAAATACAGAATGTTACATTGTATAGTAATGTACAGTACTAGTTACATGTTACATTGTTTTATATTGTTTCTCCTGCAATAAACCGTTATACTACATGCATTGCATAGGTACATTAATCAATTAGTACTGTACTAGGTTTTGATTTTTGTGCTGATTTGGTGGGTATGTGCATGTATCTGGTTATTACGTACCTTGGTTATAACATACTGTTTTTACATTCCCAAGGCAGTACTATGTATAAGAATTTCACTGTATATACAAAATCAACACAATTTTTAATAGAGCACAGCTAGATTGGGGGCTGGGGATTTTATGCAAATTCATTTTCATGTGTGTATGGTAAATATCGGGTTTTATTCACTGAGTTTGATATGGTTTTACAGACCTCAATTAGCATTAATCTTGGACAACCTTATTTAAGGTAACATTTGGTATTCCAAGATGTGCTAATCATAGTATGTGAAACCTTAGGATAGTTACAACAGTGTGTAGATTTAGTAGTTTATTTACTTGCTGGTTATTTTACATTTTAGCGCAGTAGCATGTTTAAATAAAATTTGAAAAAGAGGAGGCCCATTATTGCCATTTCCTAGTACTGTAGTTGATTGATCAGCTCTCAGGATCACAATGACAAGTCTCCACTCAGTTGTCAACTGTGTCCTGTAGTCATGGCATCTGTACGACACCTAAAATAGTTATTAGGAGTCACTTTCTCAACTATTTTAGGATTTTTTGAAAGCTTGGATCAAATCTTTCTAACGATTCTTTATTAGGCTAAATAGATACAGTTCATTTAATTGTCATAAGTCATACCTTTTACCCTTTGTAACTCCCTTAGACTTAGTTGATCTTCAATGCATTCTTCAAAGCCACAACACCAGGGACCAGAACTGAATATGGTATTCTAGATTTATATGCTACACAAATATAACCAAGCAATCTATTCACTTCTAACTGCCTATGATGACTCTACTAAAAGCAAGTACATCTGAGTGTAACCATGAACTTGTTCCCCTGCAAAACTCTTCTAATGGATTTAGAATAGTCGTGCCGGGTGAAACAGTAGAGAAGCAATAAAGAATGGGTAAAATAGTTTATCTCGATACCATTGCTCTTGAAAAAAAACTAGGGAGAAATTATCAGAAATATTGCTATGCCATGAATTAGGTTTTAATTCAGCCAACCAAGGAAGGATCATACTATCAGATGACAGAATAAGGTTTAAAACGGGCAACCCCAGGACGAACAGGCAAGCACATTCACATTGCCAGTTTCAACGGGGTTACTCTCACCTCTGAATGGAAATGCACATGGCAGTAGCCACAAAACAAACACACGCCCTGGGTTGAAAATATGTAGTGTGAAAAGATTGTGTCCAACATCGACATGAATCTCACCCCGTAGATTGTAAAGCAAGGCTAATGTGAATGCCGGCGGGCTGTATAATTCTGTGTAAATAAATATAAACTATAAAAAAGGGGCAACAATACTAATCCAGAAATAGGGCAGTTTTTATGCTGTGTTGTTTTTAGGATACTACTACTACTACTACAGTTCGGCATGGTGGCGTGGTGGTTAGCACTGCTGCCTCACAGCGCCAAGGTCCTGGATTCAGGTCTTGGGGTCTGTCTGTGTGGAGTTTGCATGTTCACTCTGGGTTTGCATGGGTTTTCTCTGGGTACTCCAGTTTCCTCCCACAGTCCAAAGACATGCTGTTCAGGTTGACTGGTCATTCTAAATTGCCTTCTGTGTGAGTGTTTGTGTGTGTGTGTGTGGTGCCCTGTGATGGACTGGCGTCCCGTCCAGGGTGTAGTCTTGCCTTGCGCCCTGTGCCTGCCGGGTTAGGCTCCGGCTCACCTCGACCCTGTAAAGGATTAAGCTGTTAATGATGATGGATGGATGGAATAATAGTACAACAACAAACAATACAGTATAAATTGCAATTATATAGAGCTCAAGCATTTCAGGGTGCTTTACAAAAGAAATAGGAATTGGGAGCAAGTTTCCAAGATGAGGGGCATTATAACTAAATGCCCTGGTCCGACAGAGTTCAAACGAATTTTAGGGGCGGTCAGAAGATTAGTATTTTATTTCTGCATTGGAAAAATAAGTAAACAATAAGACCGACAGGGTGGGTGGTATTGGGTAATACCAGACCGCCCAGGGTGGAGTAATGAGGCCCGACACCGCAGGCAGAGGGACTTACAGTTTTCTGGTTTAAAACTTGAACATTAGGTGGCTCAAGGATATCTTTCAGGTGAAAAGGCACTTATGCTGGTACTTTTTATATCCTGATCATCTGTTGAAAGTTAATGTACCCCACTACCAAGGATATTAGCCAATCAGATGCCAGGAAATAAAAAGTCCATTTTCTAAATTCCATTAATGCCAATAAAAATCTTATGGGCTTATTGATTGTCAGCCCCCCCCCCCCCCCTCCCCCTTCCCCCCTCTATCACGAGTGCAAAGTTTTATCTCCTCATAAAGATAATTATTAGAAAGCACTATTGAATATTTACGAGTATCCTGGACAGAGCTCTATCATATGATACAGAACTCAAATTATATCATTGTCTTTAGTACGCTGAATATATCTCATACATCCATTCCACTGTTATCAGGTTTCCAGTCAATTTAAATCTATTTATCTTAAGTACTATTTGCTGAATCACATTGAAGTAATGGTCCTCTTAAAATGGATTACAGTCAATATGCAATCAGTTGGTTCAACCTTTATCCTCTGTACCAAAGACTGGGATTGATTTAAATAGGTTCCTTGCCCTTCTGTATGCATTTGATCTGTTTTCATTTTGGGATTATCCATTACAAATCATTGTTTCTTATTAATTATGTGCAGCTAGTTTGCTAATCAATATTTTGCTTTTTTTAAACATTTATATTTACCTCTGTAATAATACCCATGGGTGTATCAAATATTATATAACTGACACCTTCTTCAGCAACTAGTATATTTTAATGGTCTAAACAGATCTTAATACCAATGTTAATGCCTAGTTTATAACCCTATATATTTTTATAGCTATACTAATAAGAAACTTGTAGTGCAACACAACTTAGATCTGTCTGTAGATCATTAAAATAGACCCATTCATTCCATCCAGCCTGACAGATTTTAAATGTTGTGCTTGGTACAGAGAAGAGTCTAGTTACATTAATATAGTTGTCATTTTCCGTGCTAAAATTCTAGGACATGTCATGTTTTTTTTTTTTTTCTAATTAATAAATCACTTTCCTTAATAAATAATTAAGCAGGTTGTATCTTAGAACTTAAACATGGGTAGCTAAAGCAAAGAAGCAAGGAATGGACTCCCAAGTCCCAACATTAAAATCAAGGTAATGGAATGGTCTAGAAATAATAATATATATATATATATATATATATATATATATATATATATATATATATAATTATATACTTAACTGTTTGGCATGAGTTCATTGAACCACAATGGTTAGCCTGTTAATCTCTGGAGCATTTGTATCATGACCTTACTATGTTCCACACTGGATGCCTGTCTGTCGCTGACGGGATAAAGAATTATAGCCTTAAAAGCATAAGACCATATGTGTCTTGTGTCTTGTAGTGTTAAAGTTTCTCTGGTGAGGCCACTGTGACGCTTTTGTTGCTTGTCACCATGGAGCACTGCAGCCACTGTGTTTGCCTCAAACAAACCTTTCTATCTAATAAATACAAACTATGCTGTTTTACTAGAAAATAGAAATTCAATGTTCAAACGCTTTCATAAACTGGGGCAAAGCTTACTGGGTTTCACAAAGGGGTATTGTATAAAATGCACTGCACTCTCTTTGCTTACTAACGCAGTCCTGTCAATATCAATCAATTACAATATTATTCCCTTGAGTTAAATTGAGGTTAGTAATAGAAATTCACAAGGTAGGCTGTCAATAACTGAAGCGTTCAAAAAAATGAAAAAATGATTTGAGGAGAAATCTTTTGAAGAAAAGAAAAATGCATTTATTCAAACGTGTATTTATTTATTTATTAAAATTTGACACCATTTTTAACAGGATAATTCATTCAATAGCATCCTTTCTTAGACATCTGTTTGGCGAAACAGTAGATCACAGACTTTTCGCAGCAGGTCCTCTGTTGGGCATCGATTCCTCCATTCATTGATGGTGAAATATTTAATGAGCAAGCCAGACCACACATGCAGCAGCACTCCAAAATGTAACCAATTATAACCAATAAAGAACGCATGGGGGTACGCCATGTGTTGCCCCATTACCCACTTCGACGCCTTGCTCACTAAATATCTTGCTGTTTTCTGATAGATGCTCATTTCCTCTATAAATGTAGAGCAGAGATTATTATATTGCAGAAGATATACGCGAATTAGATGAATAAGTTACATGCAGGTGTGGACTTCCGTGTCCAAATTACTGATTTTTCATTGTTTTTGGGGCTGCTTTTGATAACAGTTTTCCACACTCAACTTCCCTAAAACAATAAGAAGCAGTAATTTTTAACATCCCTCCAGACCATTTAAAGCAGGGGCAGTGGTCTGGAGCGTTACGTGGCTGCTGGTTTTCATTTCAACCAATCTCTCAGTTACTTAATTGAATCAATTATTGGCTTAAATAGTTAAGATTAACGGGTGTTCCAGATCTTTAGCCACTGATGATGTAAAGACACCTATAACCTGCTTGATTGGGGCTCTCCAGGACCAGGGTTGGAGACCCCTGATTTAAAGCATATAACATGTGGCTGGATACTGGTAGGCAATAAACTAAACCCCTTGCTGTATGGATGTTATCATTTAACATACAGTACCAGGAGCTTACCTTGCATGCAACATGTCTGTTATAATGTCAAACCTATTTTTTGTCCAGACCAGTCAGTAATAAGCTTAAACTACATCATGTCCCAAAACATGTTGTTACTTGTAACAGTATATCTTGATCTTGTTGATGGTGACATCTCCTTGACCCTCCCTGGATAAATGTATGCGCTGAACAGTCCACTATGAGCTGTTGACCTCCTTTGCTATGTTAATATTGAGTTGGCCTCTTAATCAACAGTCAAATTAGCAGCAGTGGACGCTGGGAGTGGGAAATATTTGGGGGAACATTTGGATTATTATAAAGTGTATTTAGTTTTGTGTGATTGTGTGACAATCCTGTAATGTCGAACCCTTCCTGTGTTGCTTTTGTTTGTTGTATGAATGTCAGAGTGTGTGTGTCCCAGTGTGTGGATGCTGCTAACTTCTATTAGCTGCTTATTAAACTGCTTTGTACCTGAAAGACTTGGTGTGTGTCTCCTTGATTCCTGTGCTTGCTACAGTATCATACAACTACATACATACAATGTGAGAAAGGATCCCTGAAAGGACTCCAAATAGATCATATGCTTGTAATATGTGTGAGAGACTCAGTCAGCACAAAGCAGTGAGATTTCTCTTTTCAGAGCATCATTTGATCTCAGCAAGCTTTTAAAAAAAAGTGCAATATTACAGCTAACTCAGTGCCATATATGGACAGTCATATCAGTAGCAGCTAAATGGAATTAAGAATATACATGCAATGCAGGCCAGGCACTGGTGTTAGGCACTGGTGTATCTTTGGTAAATAGATGTCAGTTAAGGTCTCCACGCACCAGACGCCATGCGATTTTTAAACTGGTGAGGAGACACCTTTGCAGAGACATGACCCAGAGGTGATGCAACATGTCTGAAAACTGCTAGATCTATACAACTGTTCAAAAATGCTATTGACAAAACTATGATCAAGACTGGTACATATTCGTCAACATGATGTGGAAATGATGTGTCTTCTCTGACGGTATTTCAACATATGCATCATACACACCAGGCTCATCCAGTTCGTTCGAAATTTACTCATATTATATCTTTCCAATCTGTATCTTTATAATTGAGATGCTCTTTGTCACAGAGGTATTTTTTCAACGACAAGTATTATTGTATTTTGGATGCTGCTGGACCACGTGCCTTGAAACTGTTCGCTGATTGCTCAATGCAAGTCAAATTGCAAAAAACAGGATTCAATCCTGTTTATTTCGCGCCGCTCGCCGCCTTGGCTCCTGAGTCGCGTGTGGTGTGAAAGAAACTTATCAAAAGTAAAGGTTCTATTCATGTTAACTGCACTGCACTGCTTGCCGCATAGCGTCCGGTGGATAGCAGCCTATACGCAGGCATGTAACATTTGTTTTTACTCGTCATACCTTTGGTTGATTCAGACTTAAACAATAAACCATACTAGACTATCTATTACACATCAAGTTATACCTGATATAATTCTACCCTTAAGGACTGTTCACGTGCATCGAGTTACAGTACATAATGACAGGAATACAACACATTGCATTTAAATCACTCTGTTCTGCAGCCTGCTATCAAACTGGTGGCAGTTTGTATACAGCAATTTAATTACTGCAACCAGTATATGTTTACAGTATTTTGGTTTTTATATTCCATAGCCTTTATAGAAGACTATGTAATAATAATAATAATAATAATATTATTATTATTATTATTATTATTATTATTATTATTATTATTATTATTTTGCCAAATTCGGGACTTTAAGCAATAATCCTTTATAACTCAAACATTTTCCCTTTTTAAAATAACATTGCCCCTGTGGGATTTGTGTATTTCACTTCATCAGATGATTTGCATTATTAAGCTCGAGCAATCGCTCACCAGTTCAGACATCACAACGCTTTCAACCCATTACAAACCGGAATGGAATAATGCTTTAGCATTGATTAGATTAGATATTACAGCCTAGCTCGCAAGACGTTGTGAGGTTCCGTTTCCCTATTACAGAGTGTATAATTATGGGCGCAGCCGCCAACGTTTGGTTAAAAATATAGCGGCACATCGTTTGCATGAAGTGGAAGGGATGTTCTGTCCTGTTCAAAACGTGCATCCTCAGCTGTCAGTTGTGTGTACAGTTATTGGGTCGAACCCACAGGGACAGTTGTTTTAGCGGTTGCCTGGAGGCATCAGCATCACTTTCCTTGGAGAATTCCGAGGAAGTAAAAAGCAAAGCCAAGACGCGAAGAAGCACGACACTGAGTGTTACCTTGTGGCAGACTGTCATACTTTTCCCAGCTCTGTACAGTTCCAGATATCCCTTTTATCTGTTTTGAGTGGAAGAATCAGTCAGAGAACGGACCTGAAAAGAACTGTCACAGTCAACCATGCTTTATCGATTGGAAACCATGCAGAAGAGCCGTATTGAACCTTGTTTAAGCTATTTTTATTTCAGGACCAGTTTTACTTTATGAACGTGGGCTGGTGGGTTTTTTTTTTGTTTTTTTTTTTTTGTTTGTTTGTTTTTTTCTCTTGCTGAGTCAATAAGCCTGCACTCACAAATAAGAAATTCAAACAGAAGCGGGGAGATAAAGCGTCTGCCAAAGGATAAACCGGACCTGCCAGGGGATCGCAGCTTCTGCTGGGTAACTGTTAACACAGGTCAGTACTGTACTTTCTGATTTAGACACTAGTATAATTAATATAATGAAAGCCGTTGTGCAGCAAGGTGTTAAAATAATGGCACTCCAATGTATACAAAATAATGCTAGGATTTTAATTTAGTAATAGTATCTTGTTTTTGTAATACGTGCACGTAAAATAAAAGTTGTCAAGGCATGTTTGTTTACGTTTGTAAAAAAACCCATCAATAATAGTGTATTTTGATTCAGGTAGAGATGTGAATTGTAGTAATTTTTTATGTAAGTGATGCTAAGTAACTGAGAAGTAGAGTAGTTTCCTCTGAATTATAAAAACAACCCAAAGCAGTAGAAAACATCAACAGGCATATGTTTCTTTGAAATGTAGCTGTAGTTTTTATGTAAATACCAACTAATCATATGCCATTAGATGTCAGTTATAATGCATCTTGTTATTAAATGTTCTTTTGGCGCTTTAGTATTTAAGTTTCCTTGGTTTAAGTCAATCTCAAAATATTCTCAATTTAATATATGTTCATGTCGTTTCCTAAATACAAATTATTACTATTGTTATTGTTTTTATAAATACCTTATTTACAATTGTTCTGGTGGAAGCCACAATGCTGTTTGTCCCACAAATAGCATATATAACCTCCCACTGCTGCATATTGTAGCAGGACCATTATAAAAGTTTTTGTAAAATCATCATTAGTGTTGAAAGCATATGCAGTGAATCACAGAGAAATATGGTAAAGCACTGTAAAAACATACAGCACAGTACATTAATTGTGTATGCATGGGGAAACTTAATAAACTGCATAATTACTAGAGGTCTATAAGTGTACAGTGGGCCCTTGAATTGATTAAAAAAAAAAAAAAAACTCTACAAGATATTTACATTTTGTCAAAAATTAGTAATCTGACCCCAACTGCTATCTATTTCATAGCCATAATAGCTCTTTACCTTAAAGTAAAAGTTTGATTTGTACCAATCATTTAAGGGGAGCAACATTCCAACTTATAGAAACCAAGTCCTTTAGGTAAAATTTTATGAGAGGAAGTGTGTAGTTCCTTTGTGACATACTGTATTGCATCGCTACAGTATCAGTATCAGGTAGCCGATGAAGGTATTAGTTGAAACTCTTGTCTTATTTGACTAGTTTCTTAAGGTATTACTTCAAAGCTTGTGTCAATAGCCTTACAACTGCTCTTGCAAAATGCAAACAAACAGGACAGTTAACAGTGCTGAAAAAGTATATGCAGAGATGGCTGGTATAAAGTATGAAACAGCTGACAGCATCTTAGTGTAAAACATGATTGTTGAACAGCTTGTATTTGCCAGTTGTGTATGTGTGGAATTGTAGATGGGTCTGCGATTTTTGTGCTAAACTCCACTTGTCACACCAACGTTATTTGAACCAGAGACTCCATCTAGTATCCTACCTGCTGTTTGTGAATGGAGACAAGCATGATACAAAGTCTAGTGTTTGTTTTTTAGTGTTTGTTTAAATACAATTTGAAGGGTCATGATTGGACACTGAAATACAGCAGATTCAAAGAACAAACCGTGCTGTAACAACTGCTTAGATTTTTTTGCTGTTCATGCCACCTGGGACTGGCATAGAGCTGCAGCTTAATCCCTGCTGTGTGTTGTCATCAACTGCTGTGAATGTGCTTAATATAGCAGACTTACTCAGTACTGAGGTAGGCATAGAAACACACCCAGTCCTGCACCCTTGGTTACATATAGTATTGAAATGACAGGCACCAACATTTAGACCCCTGCTAAATCTGCTCTAAACTTATCACAGCATCAGTAAGCCTCCCTTGAATTTGTAGGTTCGCTATAAGTTCTTCCTGCAGCTGCAGGGGAGGGACGTTGTTTAACAGGAATCTGACTGCACGAACCTTATGATTTAAATACGACTTATGAGGGTAGTTCTGAAGCCCATAGCTGGGTGCAGGACTAGAGTTTGTTACCCTGTCAAACTGATCTGATGCACACACAGAGAGTAAAATTAATGTATATAAAATAGCACAGGTAGCTTTTAGCTACCTGTACGATATACAGTATGTCAAGGTGACTTGTCATTTTTGAAAGCATGTTAGGAAAGAAGTATTGGGATTATTCTTTACACAATAGATGTGCAAGCAACAGTGTGCAGTCCCTTCAAAATGCCTTTTTTAAATTGCATAAACTGACAAATACAGGAAGTTATTATTGTTCACACTTTTAAGAAGAGATTTTCTTGTCATTTCAATGCAGGCAATTTTCTTTTCATTTACATGAAACGCCTTCAGAGACTGGAGAGATATAGTATTTAAAATCGGTTTACAAACAGTATGTTTCAAGCTAAAGCAATCAGCAAATACTGTTTGCAGATGCATCCATTCCTCCTGGCAATGAAGCAAATCTGAGGTAGAGAAATCTAGAAGACCTGCAAGCTAGCGTTGGCTGTCACCTCAGAATTGGGAGGTCGAGCGTTCTGTTCCCAGCTGTGCTTTAATCAAGCCTGTGTCTGTGCATGTCAAGTCAAAGGGCTCTCTGGCTGGGACAAGTGAGCCACCTGTCTGTAGTGGGTGGCAGCAGAGATCAGGCAAGTGTACATTAAAAACGCCACTGCTGGTAATGCAACACGCCCATTAATATCATGTTTTGTTTGTCGGCTGATCCTGTAACCCTGATGATGGAAATGTATAGTCCTTTTTTAACCAGTTCATCGAGTCATCCTTTTGACTGCCACTCAAACAACATTGTTGTGACTCTGCGATGCCATGGTAAAAATGAGTCTATTAAAACCTTTGTTAAGGCATTTTAAAGGCACATAACCTTAAATTATTAATGGGATCTAAGAGAAAATGTTCGTGCAGTGATAAAAAATTGATTTTGGTTGGGATTTCAGGAACTGCTGGAGAGGTTGTTTTTTTTTTCCAAAATGGTTTATGAAATCCTTTTCCTATATTCATAAAGGTTACCCTTACTATGATCAATATTAACCAAACTGAGTTGTAGCATGCCATTCTTTAATTTGATTTGCTAGGACAACACACAAGTCTATTCACTGATTTAAAAAAACAAAAAAAAACTTTACTTTCTTTTAAAGAGTAAACTACACTGAGAGACTTACACAAATACGGTTGAAGATACTGGATTCATCTCTTCTTTAAATCACTTAAGCAACAACCGTAATGAGATCCACCACAATTAAATCAATTAGTTTATTTATTTATTTATTTTATATCATATACTACTCTAACATTTTAACAATAACGCAAATCTTTTAAGGCTGCCTAATGTATAAAGACCAACTCGAAATTAGGGCCACTTATTCACATTCCCAATTCCCTTCTATTGACTGCACTGTAGAGTCACCCTCAATATTAAATCCATTCCTGTATTCAGTATTAAGTCCACCTTATGCAGTCGCTAACATATCAAGCCTCTGTTAAATCTCCTCTCTAATAAGACAAACATGTTGTAATCTACCAATAATTTTTTCAACTTTTGCATAAAAGAAAAAAAGTGGCATGGTTTTAATTTGTTGCAAGAAGTTTTACATACCTGCAGTATAAAGACTACCCCTATTCAGGCTAGATTTTGTTGGCCTTAATAGAGATTCACTGTATATTCATGACAAAACCTCAACATTAGGACAGACTGTAAAGTCATGAGCCATTGCCAAAAGCATTGAAAACATTACTGTTGACTTGTTTCATGCTTACATAATGAAATCTGTTGCGGTGGCTTCAGTTATATATTTCCACAAGAAGATAAACTGGCAAACATGGGTTTTGTTAAAGTAATTATTTAGTAACTGAAGCAGCAGCAAAGTTTCTTGGTAAAAGTTTCTTCTGGTAATCTTTCCAGGTGTGACCTAAGATAATATGATCTTCTTGGTTTCTTTTGCTTTTTGTCTCTCCAGTCAGTTCAGATCATTTGCAGGCATTGCTGAACAGCTCCCTGCTCTGGGCGGGTTTGAGGTTCAGTGTGAGCCTCTGGTAGCATCTAGTGAATCTGAATGTGAGAGTTCAGTTCAGCTCTGAATGGCTGCGACTCATGTCTTGTTTTGCTTGGTGCAGCCAACCACATTAGCGAATTCTATCAGTGTAACCAAGGAATCCATTTCACCTGCTTTTGTGAAAAACCTAATAATCCACTGCAAAGTAAATAAAAGGGATCAGACAATACAGCATTGCGGAGACACCTAGAGCACATTTGGATCATTTGGACATCAACTTTGATTAATAATACTTCACATGCACGTATATGTTTGTTGAGAGCTAATTAGGTTTCAGCTAACATGATACTGCCATAATGTGCTCCATCAATGTACTTAATAGTGCCTGTATACTGATAACATTTTTTTTACAAAGTTTTGAAGACCGTAGCATTTTAGTAGAAGCAATGAAAACATGCATGCATGTTTAAAGGTTTATGCAGGAGATAAAATATTCACTGATGTATTCTTATTTCAATATTACTTTCACAAAAGAAAGTAGCAGTCAGCCCATATTCCGAAGTGCCCTTGTTCAGCATTTCAATTTTTTTTTCCTTCTGTTTAACTTGGAGAGGGTGGAATGCATCCTACAGTACTTGGCAATCAAATCAATACATCCACACAAGACATAGTCGGAGCTTTGCAATATATATGGATCTGGATTTGGGATTCGGATCCAGGATCCCTCGACTTCCTTTGCGGCACCCCGTTGTAATACTTCAAGGGTTACCACTGTATAAATTATATTATTGCACTGGTACAGACGCATTTTAGAAGGAATATTTATTACAATAGAATTTACCATTTTATACGTTCAGCATTCTTTCTAAAACAGATATACAAAAGTATTAAAACAACACTTCAGAGAGGGAGAGAGAGAGAGAGAGAGAGAGAGAGGGAGGGAGGGAGGGAGAGAGAGAATTAAATAATAAAAAATACATTAAAAGCTGGGTAATCTTAGGTGGGATTGGCAAAGCAGAAAGGTAGGTCATATTGTCATATGATTTTAATGGAATGAAGAAGGCTGTTCACCGCAGGTTCGTAGGATCTCCCAGCTCAAAGCCAGCTCAAAGCCAGCTCCAAGCCAGGTGAAGGGAGATTTAATAATTCAGTGTTCAAGCAACGTAGTAAGGGGTTTGTAAAAAAAAAAAAAAAAACTATTAAAATTACAAAAATGTCATCCTCATATGAGGTCATCATGCATTTGCGTGTTCCAAAAGTCCCCACATGAAGACTAGAAGAGAGTTTTTTTTTATCCATCCCCATACAAGGTCACCATGCTTGAAAAAGTTCATTAAGAACATACAGTGTCAAAAAATGTTGCTGTATACTGTGGGGTGAGGTGACATTGGTCCTATTATTTGTGTAAAGAGTTGTGTTACAGTCGTCAAGTTCCTCAAATCCTTATTTTATTCAACACAGTTAAAAAACATTTCAAGAAAGTTTGGTCTTTCTGAGATCTCAAGCTGCTGGTGAGGAGACATCTGCAGCACTGCTATTTATAGTTTACGGAGAAAAAAAATCTGCGTGATTAGAGTGCACATCACACAGCCTTTACTTGGTGAAGCAGAAGTCTGGGAATCAAAGGAAGAGAAAGCATTCTTTTCTCTTGCTGGCTGACTAAGGGAGCGGGGAGAGGGAAGCTAGGTTATTTCTCAAACAAGAGCTGCTGCTGCTTTGAAGTGGAATACTTGTTGTGATGTGCTCAGGGCTTTTTCACAATTTGAACACTGTGCAGAAAAGAGATTGCTCTACAGGCGTAAGACTCGCACCCTGTTCTAAACTCGTATTTTCTCTCGGTCTCTGAAGGCCAGGGTTGAATATCATGATGTATTTTAAAGAACCCTTTTCTGGTGGTAATAGACTTCAAAACTATCTTCCTGACTTTTTTTTGTCTATTTTTCTGACTGATCTCACTATATGGGCCATAAAGAAACAGGCTAGGTCAGAAATACACAGTTGTGCATGGGCTGCCCCTCAAGTGAAGGATAGATTTGTAATGAAATCCTTAGCATGTACACATTTTCAGGACCATCTCAACTCAATGGCTTCTTGTCCTGGTTAAATATTAAAGAACTAGATTGAGTTGTATGTCCCTGATGAAATTTAGTTCCAGTTGTGATGAGCAAGATTTTTTAGACATTGATGGAGGGCCGATGGTTGGCACTTGGTTGACAGGTGCTGCTTCACTATGCAAGACTGAGTAAATGATTGATGCTTCATGATAAACTGGCTCAAAGTCATGACTTGCTGGGCCATTCTGGAGGACAGACTACAGATTTCCACTGCCGTCTTCCCTGAGGAAATCGAGGCAGCGATGTCTGAAGAATAGTCATGTATCCCTCTAGAATAAGGTATAGGCTACATCTTACAGGCTTGTCACTCACTCCAAGCTGGCCTCAGTAGCCCAATAGCCTTTGACAGAGTTCAAGCAAGTCTTTCAATTGTTTTATATGATCCCTGTAAGATAGCCTGGAGAGGGTCAAAAGGTAATCCCAATATTATGAAGTAATTTGCATTTATTATTATTATTATTATTATTATTATTATTATTATTATTATTATTATTATTATTATTATTATTATTATTATTATTATTATTGGTAAATTCTCAGAGCTGAACCTGAGTATAAATGCTACCTGATTGACAAAGATGTCAATTGCTATTCTGTTAAGTTATGTAAGTTTTAGAGACTAATGGTTTGAATTTACTTTGTAGGAAAAAGGTCCACATTATTATTATTTTTTATTTCAGAAAAAGACACCTCTTCATACTCTGTACTGCCGGCTACTACCTTGCCCTGCAGGTTATAGTGCAGCATAGCCCACTTACAAATAACAAATTAGCTCCCTTATATCAAAAGCGTACGCAATCACAGGTCAAAGCTACTAATGAACAAAAGGTCACCTCTTAATTATTTATCTGGAGAGCCAAACAATCTTCACTCTTAGTTATTTAAAGGGTTGATACATAATTTATGAAGCAGATCCCCTTACCTGTAAAGTGGAACCGTTAGTTTTTTATTGTCATAAAAGGTTATACAAGTGTCGGGAGGGTGCCCTTTTCTAGGGTTTTCTTTCTTCAGAATACGGTGCAGCTTGGATGGTTATTGCTAGATTGCAGATGTTTCTGAAAACACCTCCCTAATTTTAGTAGAAATATGTCCCTTGGGAAATGTCATACATTTTTAGTGGTAAACTAATGGATGTTTAATGTTTGCTTGGAGCCAGGTGAGCTGTAACATAATAAAACAGCCATTTACTGTACTCTTTTGCTTTTGATCATCACTCAGGGAAGAGATTGTTGTTGAGGTAATAGACAAGTTCATAAGTTTACTATGATGGCACATCATCAAAAATTATTAAAATACTGTACAATACAGGAGTTTTGTGAACAAAACTAAAACATCCGTCTTAGCATAATCTGAGGGATATGTCATATCAGACTGAATTTGTAAGCTGAAGTAATATGGCAATGTTAAAAAGATCTGCCTCAAATATTAAATATTAAGCATGGCATCGGGTAGAAGAATTCGTGGTAGGTTCTAGGCCTTCTAGGAACAGGGTTACCCGATTCCTGGGAAGGGTTAATAACACAGTTTTTGCCCCTAAATCACTACAAACTAATGCGCCCTTGTTTGTGGCTGTAGGCTGAAATAATTAGGTTTGAAGGTCGTTGTACGTCACGGCCGGGAAGAAGGGAAGGGAATGCAGGCCAGCTGACCGAACGCATTTCTGTGTGTTCTGCTTTCACATTTTTTAAATGGTCAGTTTGAGAGTTTTGTTCAACATCTGACCCTGTTTTAGTACAAAGTACTATAGTATTATCAGCTCATCATCGAACCATGGAATCTTGTGCAATTAAATCACTTAAACTCCTGATGGTAAACAATGTAACAAAATCTACTGGGATGCAAGAGATGAAAAAAATCTATTTGTGTTGACTCTAAACTTTATTTAGGCACTCCACGGTTTGACTGCCGAAAGATAATATTAGTTTATTGGAGTTCACAAAGACAATTTTTTTCAGCTTGGTACAGTAACCTTTTCACGTCCTTGTTTGTTTAATTCTTGCTCTTTTTGCTGCATTACAGGCCTTCGTTAATTACGATAAGCATTCAGGGCATTTTGTTAATGGCACGTGTGCAAGACAGAACTCTTTTTATTTGTTGCTGTTCTTGTTCTACATTTCCTAAACAACTGTTCATTTTAAGCTACTTTTTTACACAACATATAGAACATATTGTATATATGTATGATACAAGATGATATCCTCTCTTCAAGAGGTTAGACCAGCTGATGCAAACACATTTCGATTTGATACAAGGACATTTCAAATGGTTCTGTCACATCAATAAAGCATTATCACACACAAACGTCTGAGAAATACAAACAGAATACTAGTCAATAATTAAGGGATCAGCTTCTTTTCTCTGTACACATCAATATACTTTTTTTTTTTCCTGTCCGAATCGCTGGGGTGGAATAAAAGTGGATTGCACATGATTACATTATGCTGTGAAGGCACTGAATCCCCTTGTGTCATTTATAATTTTTTTTTTCTTTTTAATAAAGAATTGCAATTGGCTCAAAAGTAATAGATTGAAAACTCTTTGCTGAGTTTGCTGATTTTTTCTCATCTTTGAACAAAGTGAGATCCTCAGATGTACGTGTGTGCTGGCGATGTGGGTATTTGTAAGGTTTAAGAAATCAACACTGCTGAATCCTGGATGATGTGCATCATCTGACTAACAAGGTCACACTACAAGTTTTGTGTTTTAGCAACACTTCATACTATTCCTGAAACTTATGACAATACTGTTTAGCCCAGAAAGCAAAATAGAAATTACTGATATTTGCTTAACACAATTCCCTAAAGATGTAAAGACTTCTTCTAAAACGGTTTTGGGCCCTACCTTATTATCGCAAATAAAAGAGTATACAGCTATGCGCAAAATGTGTCTTTTTTATTTTGTTTCTATTTCTGTTCATTTAGTGCAAATTAGCATATGGGCGCATCCACCATTTTTATTGATCTTTAGAGAGAAAGTGAAATAGGTGTTGTAGCCACCTTGGCTGGGTTTTCCTGGCAGAACAACGTGGTTCCCTATTGGTTTGCTTTTTTTGACTGGGCTGTTTTGGGTGTCATTCAGAGCAGGGCGCCCAGGGGGTTGGGTTTGGACCGTTGGCCATTGCTGGCTGAGCTGAGATGGCAGTCAAGGGGGGGGATTTTACCAGAGCCAGGTGGCTTATACTGGCGAAGGAGGCAGCGAAGAACATCACATAAAGCAGGACTCTGGTTCAGCACTCCTCATTCCAGTCTACATGAGGGACTATTAATACCGTTGTGAATCACTACAATAGGAATTTATAAAGCATTAACTGGTGGTTTGTTTTCTATATTAAAGGAGACACAATGTATTGTGCAGTGGATAGCTCATGCTAATGGCCTTGACAGTGGGAGCTCTGTTGGGGTCACAGGGGCTCTTTGTGTTATTCTTTTGTTTTCAGTTTGCATCCTGGTGACCTTTGAAAGCGAATATAAAGAAGAAGAGGTATACATTGGTAGGATTACTCTATCATTTTATACTAATACTCTTTTAAATCCTCCATTCTGCTTACTAAAGGTGTTTAGGTACTGCAAAAGCTTCAAGCAGAGTTAAAATCTTTTGCAGTTTCAGTTTCCAATACGAAGGTTAGCACTGAACTCTATTTTTCTTTCTGTAGCTTGTAAAATATAAAAAATAAAAAACTAACAAACTCCATCGCAAGAAAACAATTTTAAAGTATCCTCTCCGGTACTGTGAATTTCAATAAGCCGCAGTCAAATTAGCTTGCATAAATACAATCACAGTTAATATAACTCATACTGTGTTGCAGAGAGGGCTAGAATACATCAAATCAGCAGCAGTGATTGGTGATAAATAACAATAATACTCAGGATGTTTTACAGGAAGATGTTGTAATCAACAAAGACAAATGTGCATGTAAATCTTGCAGATCCATCGCTTGCATTTAGCTAGGAGAATCCCAAGTAGAGTCTAGTCCCATACATTATGTACTGGTGATTTTAGTTTACCTTAAAGGTGTATATTTTTTAAAAACAGTTAAATAAATAGGAGTGGTGATCAATGCTTAATTCTATTTTCTCACAGATTGTAATTGTGCAACTCTTAATTTCAATTACAATGTAACTAATTGTTGTTTAACCTTGGCAGACATGCGTAATTGTAATTATACCATCTAATTGATCAATTACAGTTCAAAGAGGCATTTATTTGTCATTCAATCATTATTCTTGTATTTTCAACTACTTTTGGTGACCCCATTTGTTGATAAAAAAAGTTATATAGTATGTTTCTGTAATTTGTACCTGTGATTGTTGCTTGGTTATTAAGAATAAATAGAGTAAAGATGTTAATGTGTGTAGTTGTTTGTTATTTATAGCGTAATTGTAATTGTAATTGCTACAGCATAATTGTAACTGTCAACAAGGCCTGGTTTCAAACAGATTACAGAGTGCTCAGAAGGCTGAACTATGGAAGAATGTATTAAACAGCCCCCTAGGAATCCTATATAATATCAAATATGAATGTGGGACACTGAGGCTTTGAAACTCCCTCTCTCTCATGTGCAATTTGAACACTATTAGAGGTGATCGATTTTTGAGCAGGGGGCTTGCTTGTGTGAGGACAGCATAGGGTTCAAAACCAGCCTCACACCAGGCCTTAGCTTTGTGCACTGGTTCAATACGACTTGTGATTTAATTTGCAGTGTCACAACAAAGACGTGCTCCTCAGTTCTGTTGACATTAAGTGAAGAGTAAACTTCAGAATTCTGACTTATCTGTCAAGTCAAATGATTGAAGCCAACATATCCAATTGGCAAAAAAAAAAAAAAAAGGATCTTCACTTTTCAGCACCAGAGACCCTAAGAGGAAAAAATATTATTAAAAAACTAAAAATATATATTATTGAAGCAGCATAAGCAAGGTTGTTTTTCTTTACACTGAAATGCATCACCAGCTGAAGGCCACTAAAGAATTAACAAGGTTTCAAACAAAACTGATATCTTGGACACATGAAACATTGTGGAATGAAATTTTATCATGTAACAATGTCTGAAGAGTTCTCTCATCCTGCTAAAATAGACAAGACCTTTTTAATGCTTTTGACAATTCAGCGTTTTACCGAGAGAGCTCTTCATAAATAATTGTTAGACATAAAGGTTGTTACAGTATGCAACCTACAAAAAACATTTGATCACTGCCTTGGTCTGGCCTTGTGGTGTCTTGTTTTGATCTTGTTGAGAAGCTGAAATCTTCTGATTTGCCGGTTTATTTACAGATGCCCAAGGTAACTGCAGTAGAGCTTTGCAGTCACCAAAATACGTGGCTTGATTGATCACTTTTTCAAACTCTTTTGTAATGATATTATTCTATAATAGGAAAACTTTAATAGATCCGTTATTTAAAATTTAAAAAACAGAAAGCGTTGCTTTAGCAACTCTCCACACCATTAGTCAGTTTATTCCATATTTGCCTTTGAGGTATTCTTGTCTTTAACTCTAGAAATACCAGTAACTTTGGGAATCTTCTTACAGTATTCCCATTAAATATGAATGTAATTTCCTTTTTTGGCTCAAAGGAATCGTTAGTGAGTACATTTTGAAAACACTTGGAAAATAACTTTGCTGTAGCATCAGAACAGCCATCAGTTAGTCCCCACGGAAATCCATGGTAAAATTTCCTAAAATCTGCAAAGAGAAAAGAGTGTTTTCTGCAGAATTCTGCGGCAATGACTTTTTAATGAAAAACAGTGTTAATGAGTATAAATAAATAAGAAAGTCACAGTTAAATTCATTTTTGCTAATTAAATCGCATTACTAAAATCTTAAGAAAAAACAAAGCAAAACTGTTTGCCATATTTTATGGAAATCAAAGAAGAAGAAAAAAACACATACAATAAAGCAAAGAGAGTTCACTATTGGATGCCATTTTTTAAAATACTGTATACAAAAAACAACAATTTAAAACAAATAAATTAAATACAGTTATGGCCAAAACATATGAGTATTTAATCACATTAGTAATAATAACATTTGCATAGCAGAATAAGATTGTAATGGTGCAGTGGGATTCAAACCCACGATGTGAAAGTGCTACCATCACATACCACCTAACAAACGAAAAAGAGGATTTTCATAAAAATGTTAAATCATCCCAAGCAATCAGACCCTCACCAGTAGAAGAAGAATGATAATGGATGGATGGATAATTTTACCTTATTTCGTTCATCAGTAGCCACTCTTTGGCTATCCATGGTCGTTGTCAGGGTCTTCTGCCGTTTTAACAGAAGGTATGATGTGAGTTATTGGAAATACTGGACTGGACTTTGCATTTGTGCCCTAACTTTTGCCATTATATTCAGTGCTAATTTCTAGAGCTCACCGATGGCCTTAGGAATCTCTCTATGGCTGAACTTAAAGCTCACACTGAAACCCTGCCACACCTCTCACTTTACAAATAGTGTGTATGCGCTCTAGTGACATGTACAATGATAGTAGGGAACAAATGTTTGAGTTTTTTTTTTTTTGCAAATAATCGAAAATTCCGTGATTTTTTCCGCAATTGCGGAATCACAGAATCCTGGAGGGACTAAGTTAACTTCTCACTTCTCCTGAGTTGTTGTGGGGAGTTCCAGTGGTGAGGAAACATAAACAGAAACATTCTAAAGAAAAGAGGGCACTGGACACTGTGTGCAAGCTGATGGCCTGAGTGGCACAACATGAATCAGTCCTGCGCACCGCAAGTGGGCGTCTAAACCGCAATGCAAAAGAGGCGGGCTCGTTTACATCCATGGTTTTAGATCCTTTAATCTCATCTCATCTCACCGACAGGGGACAGAATCTGTAACGGCAGCATATCACGAACACTACGTAAACAAATAATGTAATCCAGCTCATGCATTCTCAATCTCAAGGCTATCTAAAAATAATGGGTTCACAAAATATCAAGTGAGGGTTCAAGTGAAGCAATTGTAATGGTTTTCTGTTACCAGACAGGCTTTGAATTGAGTTATATACTGTTACATTATCCAAGACAGCTTTATACAAAAACCGTCAGGTCTAGACTACATCTACGCCTAAGATTACTTCTTACGGTTTCTACAGTTTTAACTTTCTTTTTTTTTTAGTCAACGTCGACATTCTCTTGTTCACAGAATTGTAGTTGCTAATGTTTCCTTGGCCCTGAAATTGATATGAGCAATATATCAGGGTGGTAATTTTCTTCTCTGTTTTGGAGTTATATTAAACATGGAGACATCTTAAGACTCATGGAAATGAATTAGACTTTGTAACAGATGGGTTTGTTATTGAACCTGAATTATTTATTATGAAATGTCATATGTAAGTCTTGTATTCATATCTAATATCACTTTATTGATATACGATGAACATTGCAATGACGAATGACAAAACATATTATTGTTACAATGAACTGTGCACATTGGAAGTCACACTAAAACACAAAATTATGAATAATAAATAGACAGCGGCACTATATTGAATCAATATTAAAGGTTGTGATTACTTGCAGGAAGACATACACTTCCTAACTTCACAAGGTGCTGGAAGGTGTCTCAAGGGATGTTAATCCATTCAGTCATTAATATTTCATACAATGGGTGCCAAGTGGAATGTAGAATCATGGTGATGAGAGAGAGAGAGAGAGAGAGAGAGAGAGAGAGAGAGAGAGAGAGAGAGAGAGAGAGAGAATTAAATAATAAAAAATACATTAAAAGCTGGGTAACCTTTTTACTGAACTCACTGATGTGCCAATTACTGCCTTAATGTATTAAACATACAAAGAAAGTAATAAAGATGTGCATGACTGGAATTACAAAAACTTTGAAGTCGTATATCATGTACGTTTTACTTCATTTGTTTTTTTGTAGATCATTATTTACCATGCTTAATATGAACTACTCCAGCAAAAATCTACTATTCAAACTGGAACCTCACATTACACAACAGTAAAAGATTACCCGTACTGAATGAATCATGTTTTTGTATATTTGCTATTTTTCTTTTTTAAATTTAGTCATCTCCAATTCTTTACCACAGTTTTCTCCCCAATTTAGTGTGCCCAATTATTATTTGTATCCTCGGCTCACCGCTCGCAACCCCAACCCCCCCCCCCCCCCCGACTCGGGGAACGGAGGCTGGAGCACACGTCCTCCGAAACGGGCTCCTGCCAATCCATCATTTTCTGCACTGCGGATCCACAGCGAGGCCACCAGACCTATAGCGCCGGAGGACAACACAGATCTGGTGGCTCCACTGCAGAACCACAGGCACCCTATCATCCACAGGGGTTGCTGATGCGCGGTTAGCCATGGATTCCCCTGCCGACCTAAGCCTTCCCTACCCGGGCAACGCTCGGCCAATTGTGCGCCACCCCCTAGGAACTCCCGGTCACGATCGGCTGTGACATAGCCTGGACTCGAACCTGGTATATTTGCTATTTTATAAATTTGTTCACTAACCTCCAACATATTCACAGCATTTGTGTTCAGCCTATACATTTTTTTTGCACTTGGACATATAAAACCAGCTTCTTTCATCCTTTGCACTGGATACTCGTTAAGTAAGTTCCACGCCAGCGATGTGAGATAGAGTTCTGTCAGTCTGCAATTCTGACTGGGGCTGACAGAGTCCTGATTGAAACTGATATGATATCAATCTGCTGCAAATGGAAAATCTGGTTTATTTCTAATTTCTTTAAATAAAAAAAAATAAATCAAACTTGTTTTCAAGCAGCATTAGAAAAATGCAGCATTAGAAGTTAAAAAAGGAGAGATACTGTCTATCTTTTAAATTGCCTGAAGCAGCTGCTGTGTTTATTGAAGAGTGGGTTGTTTGAGGGTGATGTCCTTCTTTGTCCAATATGATTAATCTGCTTCCTGTTTATTTGTTTATTATTCTATTACAAATATGGTCAATTGATTGCGGAGTTCATTCAAGGGCAGCATTAATTTGAGAATGTACGGTATTTCTCTGGAGTAGTTAGAAGCATGGTAAATCATAATCTACAGTTAACAGAAACAGGGAATTATAGAGAACACTCAACACAGGGTATTAGCAGATAAGAAATGATTTATGTTGAAATGTTGATGTTGTCATTTAAACTTAATGCAACTTAATGTATTATTTCTCTGTCTGTGATAGAGAATATAGATGTAATACATGTGGTCCTGGGGGATAGTGATGTTATGTTGTAGGAAGCTATTTTCAGGCTCTTGGTACAGCCTGGGAAGAAATCAGATCTTGCAGTTGTC
The DNA here is from genome assembly GCF_017654505.1 of Polyodon spathula. Taxonomy (NCBI): domain Eukaryota; kingdom Metazoa; phylum Chordata; class Actinopteri; order Acipenseriformes; family Polyodontidae; genus Polyodon; species Polyodon spathula. The sequence continues at coordinate 32,460,284 of NC_054546.1, read as the reverse complement.
TGATTTTTTCTTATTTGAAGACAATCTGATAAAGGTAGCTTGTTACAGGCAAGAAAAAGTGTGCATCTGCTTTTCATAAATATTGCATTCAGTTCTGTTATGTTCATCATCTGAAGCAGATGGATAAAAAAACAAAAATCAATGCTTGTCCTGTAAATACGAGAGTGGTTCTGGTTTTTTTTAATGATTCTGAAAAGCAGTCGGTGACATTTCAATCGAAATGTTCTCATAGCTGATTCCATTCAAATTCTCTCTGAAAGGGGGTCTGCAGTTTTATCCTGCTGCTTGGGGAATGAAATGCTAAATGTATCTTCTGAAGGGATTGGCAGTTCAGTGATTTGTAATTTGGAGGTCTCTCTTCCTGATCTTGGAACTTGGAACTACAGGCATTTCTTAAGTTCATACCAACTGTATTTAAATAATACTGGAAATGCCACTGGCTTGCAGAGGCTGCCAATAACAACCGTCTGCCTGCAAAATACATGCACACCAATCTGTAGAATACACTGACATCAATCACCAAAGAAAACAACTAAAAAGGGTAAACTGCTTGTTTATAAACGTGGTGTGCCTGAGTGGGAATTCTTCTATGGCTTATTTCCATATAAGACACTGAAGTGATTATGGGGTTGATTTGATAAACCATCTATTTTTAGTCATAGGATACCCATGGGTAAGTGGTTGATACAATCCAGGTTGATTCGCTGGTTCTGTAAAATGCTCCAATAAACTCCAGCTGCGTCTTATCCAGGCAGGGATGATGATCAAATCAGCCTCCAAATGCTAAAAGAAAAATATGATATTAATTTAATAGAGAACCTGAAAAGATTCAATGTGATACAAACTGGTATAACAAGTGCATACATAATGCCTTTTCACAAACCTCATTTTATCAAAAGTACAGTGTGATATTCATGAAACTGCCCTATAACTGTATTAACTTAAAAAAACAACAAAAAAAAAACACATTCAGTCTTTGAACTGACTACAGAAAATTAGTAAAGTAGGCTTTTTGGTTAAGAACAGATTTGGCCAGTGCTGAGGTCAAAGTCATGACCAGACCAGGTAGGTAGTATCTGTAAGAAGGGCTTGAGCATTTCGATTTCTATTTTCCAAACCTCTGCCTCGCTTGAAATGTTAATTAGTAGTTGTTAAGCTGTCTGTGCATCCTAATAAAGAGAACAATATTATAAACTGTGTTTTAAGATGTGTACACTCCATACTGGGTATTTTATGCTGAAAAAAAAACTCTTTTAAACGAGATAACAAAAGCATAATGATAAAACTCGGCGACTGCAAGAATGGAATGCAGTTAGGATCAGGGATGAGCAATTAACATAATGTGTCACCTCTGTTTCAAATAAAAATAAAGCGAAACAGTATGCAGAAGTGACATTGTTTTGTAATTAACAGCTTTAAAAATAAGTTTAAATCATGTGATCAAAAAGAAAACCTGAAAACTTCAAGCCAAATCTATAAGCCATGCATCAGGAGCTGGTATAGAAAGCGTTACACACACGTATGTGATGCTTTTTATACACAAACAACTTTTTTTTTTCTTTTTCCTGAAACTAACACTTTTTTCCTTGGTCTGGAACCAACTCCTCAGTAATGTTTTTGAAGTTGACACCCTGTGATCAATCAGGAAGCTGCTTGATGAATTCTAGGATCAATAAGCTACTAACAACCAAACGAGCAAGATGGGCCAAATGGCCTCCTCTCATTTGTAAACATTCTTATGTTCTTATGTTCCTGCTTCCATTTAGGAGTCGTTGTCTTAGTGATCTTGTTTTTAATTGCTCAGATTTAACCGATTGTATTAAATCAATTGAGTGCTTTTTAATTCATCCCAGTGAATTGCCAACAGCTGGCATGTGACTCTCCAGGACTGACTGTACAGACAAGGCATGCAAGCTTCCTGATGTTGGTCAAGGCAGTTTCAAAGGCATAACGGTTTAAAAAAAATACACTGTTCCCTTAAAATCCTATTATGTCCTGTAAAAGGTTTTCATTGGTCCCTATTTACAAATGTTTGAATCATAATTATTATTTAATAAATTAAATACAATTATTCATGGTGAGTTTAATAGCCTAGAACAGTTTCATGAATACCAAATGTAATCTAGCAAAATGATTTGGTGTATTAAAGCTTTTTAATTGTGGACAACCATTTAAAAAAAAAAAAAAAAAGTGATCTGGTTTTAAATGTTGTTTTCCAGCACTATAACCAAGCATTCGACCTTCTCTGAGAATGCTTTACTAACCATTCTCACTGAGAGCTCAGTGAACCTGCTTGCAGATGGAGGGGAGGGAATCGTTGGAACGGCTTGCTTATTGAGAACGATGTTCAGAAGGGGTTTGTGGCAGTGGAAACGTAACTAAACTGGACTGTCAACAAGGTACCTGCTTTTGATCAAAGATGAGTGCCCAGAAACTTGGGAAGAATGTGTTAAACACAAAGAAGATCCTATTTTAGTGTGAAATTGAGCACTGCTGTTTTGCTTTGATCTGTGGTTACTTGCTGATATTGAACCAAACAAGGTTATGAAAGAATTAGAAATCCCACTCAAGAAGCTTCTGGTGTGAGCTCTGATCATTGTGGGTTTCCCGTTACATGTCTATATAAGGAGGGAATTCATTTCAGTATATACTATATATACTATATACTGAAATGAATGCTTTCCTTTGAAATTCAACCCACCTGCGAAAAGTGCTAAACAAGGTCTGTCACAGCAGTTCTGAATAGCCCTCAGCAAACAGCCTCTTTCTGAAACTATCGTGCAAAGCACAGCTTCTGCTTTCCAGTGCCCTCCTTATTTGTGCATGGAAGTATCCCCAGAAAGGGTAATGATTTTCAAGTAGCTGGGTTACGGATGTTTCTGACCTGGCTCATCAGCTTGATATACTCACCCTGGCAGTGGGAATTAAACATAATATCTAATGTCCTTACTGCCCTGGCATATGCAGGACTGTACTGGCCAGCACATATTTATAGCTTCCAAAGACCCAGATGTTCGGTGTATTGTATGTGCAGGAGAAGAAATTGAAACAGATGGAGCTGTACCCTTTTCCATCACTCAGAAAGAAATCTTTCTTACTTAGTCATCATCCTCGCCAGTCTCCTGAATGGTGAAACATAGCTATGAACATATAACACAAATTACTCATACTGTTAGCTAATCACGGGCAGCTAATTGGCTTGTGAAAGCTTGGCTATCTAACACACAATTGCTAACGTCTCTGACTCGTTTGTAGGAGCAGGGGTCGTCAGGAATATTTTTTTTTTCTTAATTTGAAGAGAGCTCAAGAAAAATTGCAAGTCAGGTAATGGAGAAAAATCTATAGCTCACACCACAGGGAATATTAGATCATGTTCACATCTGAATCCATCTGGTTTACTTTGTAAAAGAATCAATGAAAGAAAAAGAGTTTGGTTACAAATGATTTATGCTCCTAAATCCAAGGGAAAATAATTTGCATATTTTAAATCCGGCTGAGTCTCAGTACAAAGGAATATATATAAAAGGCCACAGCATTAAACTGTGTCATTTAAAAAGCAATTTGAGGACAGCACAGTTTTCCATTAGTGCTGCTGATTTAAAAAAAATAATTAAATCCTATTCTTAACATTGTGTTTTACATTTGCATAGTCTTTAAAAGTTTGTAAAATACACAACAAAGTAGCTTCAAATTGACCTTACCTGTTATAGTGTTTGTATTGATTCTTATTTTTCATCATTCTGCATTAAGGTGCTTTTACTGGCGTTCTGTAGCTGCTCTTCAGTTGTAGTTTCCTGTCACAGTTATACAGCATGTAACATAGGCTATATCAGCAAAGGCATGTCCATAGATGAGACAGCACCATGTGCCGATCAGCTGCTTCAGATGACATTTCGATTTGTTTTGCTGGCAGTACACTGCTGTGCACTAGATGAAGCAGTGTGTTTACTTATAAAAAGGTCATCTGACTGTTCCAGCCTGCATTACACACTGCATATCTTTAAATCAGGAAACTAGAAATGAGAAGACGCTCCTGACATGCTTGACAAAGCACCTAGATTAATATAAAACACAAACATAATATTTGAATAACTGCACAGAGAACCTCTCAGAATGGTAAAGCTACTTATTCTTTAATTTCTAACCTGTTAAATACCCTGTTATGTGCCTACTGCATTGTGTTTTGATCGTAATTGTTACTAACCACAGACATTCCAGCACAATGCTCTTGAAAAGATTCCTCCAAACTGATTGTGCTCTGAAGCCCGTTGGAGAAGCATTCTGCACTGAAGCCTGTGCTTCCCCTTCTCAACCCAGAAAAGCAAATAGTACTGGAATAGTTATTAAACAGGTACAAATATATATATATATATATATTAACTTAATGGATTTCTTTGAATGTCCTGAATATGCTTTTAAAGTTGCTTCAAACTTTTTTTTTTTTTTCTCTGAGGTATGGTAATAGCATTTAATATAAAATACACTAATAATGAGTGGAAGGCATTGGCTGAAAGTTTTTGTTTGTTTTTTTTTTTGGGGTTTGGCACTGTGAGAGAAACACATTGGCATGGCTCCCTGGCATTTTTAAAATGATCATCAGGGATTTTCAGAGGATCAATTTAGATTTTGGCTCCATATGTGTAGATATGCTTGCTATGTTTTAGTGCAAATGCTACAGCTCTTTCCACATCTTTCTATTGAGATACAGACTTCATATTTGCAAGGTTTACAGAACTTTCAGCATTGTGCTAAAAATTTCACTGACATGCTGTCATGTGACTCTAACTTTTTGCGACAGATGACAGTGACCAAGGGCAAGTTTTTTGATCTTTACGTTTTCTTTTCCATGGTTTACTATTACTGTTTTGTTCCCTGAGTTACACAATAAGAAATCCCACAGTTGTTCTACTGCAAACAGTTTGAAACAGGCTATTTTTAAATTTTGTGACCAGACGTCCCAATAAAATCGGGGTCATCTCTGTGTTAGGGGCTTTATCCCACTTCCCGATCGAGGTATTGTCGGACACCATTTGTCCTGATTTTTAGAGTAAACATTTTACAAACCCAGGTGTAAAATTGGACATTTGCATTTTCTCGTTAGGAAATGTTGTATATGTGGCTGCTGTACTGTCTCATGGTGCAACAGCATACTCTTGGTTTATGGCATGTTTGAGTGAGTTGTTTGCATTGCACCTATGCGGCTATCCAAACACGTTAAACTGCAGTCATATGATGCGGTATGCATCATGTGTCTTTCTTGGTGCTTGTGTCTGTGAGTCTGGTTTTACTGGCGAAGTGTCATGATGGCTGGTGTTGTTGATGAGCCTGTCACTAAAAAGCAAAAAAGACAGTGTACCGAACGCAGTGGGGGGAAAAAATGGATTCAATCATATGCCCATGATCAAACCATCCAATTAGGATTAGGATTATAATTAGGATTTCACAGACATTTTGCTTCCTCACTAAAACATAGTGCTGTCATTTTTCAAAAGGCAAGCATGCAGCATCTCTTAACAGTTACTGCCTACATTCTCTATCTGATGTGGATTTGCCCATGCATTGAGACTGTACTTCTGCGTCCACTGAATTGGTTGGAAGTGTGAAGCAAAGCTTTGCCAAGTTATACAGATGTGGACATCAGTTAGAAACAGTCCCAAAACTCGGTTACCCCAAGGTATCTGGCATTCTTTAATAAAGTCCATATACTGTATGCAGCACGTTCGTATGTTATTTGGCTCATAACAAAGAAAACGTGCCTGTTCGGGTCAAAAATTCTAACTGTGATGAAGAAGTAAACAACATGTTGTTTGAACCAAGGTAGCTGTGCTTGATTGCACCTGTAGTAATGATTTAACTCGGGTACAACCAACAGGAATACTTTTTTGTCTGCGCTGACTTTTCAGTTTGGTTTCTGAAAGCTGTTTATGTTGTGTTCTGTTCAGCAGCCTTTTGTTTAATGTGTGATTCTGAAGTTAGCGAGCGATCGTATTTTCTTTAGGTCATATTAGCTGCATCTGTATGTATCGTTTCTATGGAAAATGTCTTGACACAATCTTCAGCTGAAATATAGTTTGCTTGTTTTGCTTTGTCGTCCACTTTTGGTATTTTACGTCTAACGCTGAAAAGAAGATTTTAGCAACCTAAATCAAAACAATGCACTGACTTTGTTCCACCTGCTAAGTACAGTGCAGCAGGTCAGAGAAAAACCAGTACAGATGCATTGATTAAAACAGTGTTGTTGTCTGAACAGTAAACAAGAAAGTTAACCGCTTAGGAGTATTTAAAAAAAAAAAAATTATATTCTCCAAGTTTTTGTTTTTGCCTACGTGCAATGCAGACAGGAAGGTGTAAGAATAAAAAAGCCTATCTACAGAAGAATGTAGTTTGCATCACTTGTATTGTGCAGTAGTTCACAAGGTTTCTTTTCTCCCCCCACCAACTGAAAGCGTCCCGATTTTTGAGTCTTGCTATCTGGTCACCCTAACAATGACACCTGTGCCTTCTGCCAGTTCTGTTGTCAATTCAATGCTTGTCATCTTTCTATTCCCTAAGGATATTATCTTCAAGCATTGCTCATCCTTGTTTTACAGCTTTTTGGGTCTTCCAGTCCTGTTTTTTTTAATTACAGGTGATGTTTCTCTGTACTTGTTGATTATGCTTCAGATACCACACCTTGAAAATCGAGTGATGCAAGCTATGTCACTCAATGTTTTTCCTTCTGTATGAAAGTCAAGGTTGTTATAACAGTACAAAACACTAGTGGAGGCTTTGAGTAAATTGTTGATACTCATAATGCATCAGACTAGAAAAATGCAACATGTCTAAGACTTTTGCACAGCAGTGTATATACCATATTACTACGAATTAATGCCACCCTTGAATTAATGCCTCACTCAGATATCAGCTTTTTAATAGACACTGCCCTCGAATAGACACCACTTTCTGTAAAGAAATGTAAAGGTATTTTTTTTCCTACCCCTGCACAAAAAATAAATAAAGAAACATGCAACTCTGGCTATGTACATGTGACGCCCCCAAAGAGACTGCAGCCTCAATCCACCATGTAATACAAGCTAATTTACACATAGTACAGTTCCAACAGACAACCCAATATGAACTACTTACACAACACAGCAGTCCTTCAGCAGTCCCTTTTTTTCCCAGCAGAGTTCAGTGCGAACACAGCATGGGATAAAACAAGGGCTGTCTGTTTACCTCATCGTCAGCTTGGATGGTGAAAACAGTGGCATCACACTCAACTACCCTTCTCTCTTTCCTTTTCTTATCCCGCATAGTAAAGTATAGTATTATTAATAAAGGCTGCCCTCTTATAATTGCTGCCCTCTTTTAAGGGCCGCAGTCATTTTGATCAATTTAAAATAAACTGAAGTAATACGGTATATATATATATATATATATATATATATATATATATATATATATATATATATATATATATATATATATATATATAGAGTGTAGCGTGCACGGGGGAAGACAGTAGCAGAGCTGGTAGGTGACGTAATCACACAAAGGGACATAAGCCTGATATACGCTACTTGCAAAGTTAACCATACCAGTGTATGTGTTCTTCCATCTCTGGAAGTGGATGGGAATCAAACTTTTCAGACACAACTAATATGTACTGTATGGGCAATAATGCAAAAGCATCTGTAATTTGAAAAATTTAAATATGCTTTAGCGTCAGAGGTCCCAGGTTTGCACCCGCCCTCCGTCTGTGTGTGGATTGCCTCGCCTTGTGTAATGTGTTTGCCTGCGTTGACCTATTGATGACTACTACAATATATATATATATATATATATATATATATATATATATATATATATATATATATATACACACACACACGCACAGTGGTTTACAGAAGTATTCACCCCCCTGCAAAGTTTTCACGTTTTGTTGGCACCTGAGCGTACTCCACGATGCTTTCAAATTAGACTTTATTTGTAGAATCTACACAAACTACTCCATATTGATAAAAAATGCATATAGAATATAAATAAGTAAGATTTACAGAGAATAACAGATTAATCTTAGTTACATAAGTATTCAACCCCTTTGCTACTGCAGCCCTAAATCAGCTCAGATGCAAGTAATTTGTTTGAAAGGTCACAAAATTAGTGAAATGGTTTCAGCCTGTGTGTACTCAAAGTGATTTAACTTGTAGATAATTTCCCTCAGGTATATAAAGACTTTCAAGCTGCAACTCACATAGTGATCCAACAAAGCAACCATGAAGACCAAGGATCTTTTGAAACAAGTCAGGGATAAAGTGGTAGAAAGGCACAGGGCAGGAGAAGGGTACAAGAACATTTCAAATGCACTGAGTATCCCTCTCAGCACAGTGAAGTCCATCATTAAGAAGTGGAAGGTGCATCATACCACCCAGACACTACCCAGATCAGGCAGCCCTCCCAAACTGAGCAGCCAGGTAAGCAGGAAACTGGTTTGAGATGTCACTCTGAAGCCAGCAATGACCTTGAGAGATCTGCAAAGTTCAGTGTCTGTTATAGGAGTCAGTGTTCACACATCAACAATAAGCTGATCCCTACACAAGGCTGGCAGGTATGGATGGGTGGCATGAATGAAGCCATTACTCAAAAACCCTCATCTTAAAGCATGTAAGGAGTCTGCAATAAAGCATGTAGATGATACTGCAGACATGTGGGAAAAAGTTTTGTGGTCAGACGCGCTACATCTGGCACAAGCCCAACTGCCCATCACCCAGTCAACACCATCCCAGCTGTCAAGCCTGGTGGTGGCAGCATCATGTTATGGGGATACTTCTCTTCAGCAGGGACTGGGAAGCTTGTCAGAGGGGAGAATGGATGGTACAAAGTACAGACAAATCCTTGAGGAAATCCTGTTTGAGTTAGCCAAGACTCTGAAACTCACATTTCAGCAGACCAATGACCCGAAGCACAAAGCCAAAGCCACACTGCTTTAATGTTCTTGAGTAGCCCAGTCAAAGTCCTGACTTGAATCCAATCGAAAATGTATGGTTAGACTTGAAGATTGTAGTCCATCGACGATCCTCAACAAACTTATCAAAATTGGAGAAATTTTCCAGTGAAGAATGGGCAGAAATTTCACCATCCTACTGTGCAAAGCTAGTAGAGACCGATCCAAAACGATTCATAGCAGTAATTGTTGCAAAAGGTGCTTTTACCAAATACTGCCTTAAGGGGCTGAAAACTTATGCAACCAGTAAATTTAATTTTGTACATTTTCTTTGCAAGTTTTGCTGACATTTAACCTCCTCCTCATATAACAGTGTTCAGTTTAACCACTACAGCTTTGAATAAAAAAGTTTATTTGAATAACTGTGCATGCATTATTTGTAATTCAACAAAACGTGACATTATTGGTAGAGGATGAAAACTTCTGCAAACCACTGTGTGTGTGTGTGTGTGTGTGTGTGTGTGTGTGTGTGTGTGTGTGTGTGTGTGTGTGTGTGTGTGTGTGTGTGTGTGTGTGTGTGTATATATATATATATATATATATATATATATATATATATATATATATATATATATATTACTTTTTTGAATGACAACATACTGTTGTGTAAAGACATTTATAATATAGAATGTGTGTGTGTGTGTGTGTGTGTAGGATTATAATTAAGGAAGTGTACTCCCAGGTATCTCTCAATGTAGTGAATTGTATGGGATAAAGTGCCTTTCATTGCTCTCAAATACAAACAGAACAAATAACAAGGATTATTATTTAATAGCTGCTGTTCAAACCATTTTAAATAATGCCTTAGTACATGTCCCAATTCAATCTTTTTAGAACCACACAAGAAAAATCTTGGGGTGTGTTCTTCTTTTAAACATTTGTGTTAATATTTTTAAATTATAATATATATATCTATATTATATATATATATATATATATATATATTATATATAATAGTATATATATATTTTTTAAAACTTTTCCAAACACTGGGATAACCTTTCAGGTACAGTGTGATACGAGGGCCCTCTGAATGCGTGAGCACTGGTTTCTATCAGTACAATAGATGAGACGTGTCCATCCATTTTATCAACCCTTGTCTGTTTTAGAGAATGATATGCAAAGTCACATTTCACCAGTTTGTGTAAGAAAATACCGCACACTGCCCTTGAAAATGTCGCTTTCTCGATAAGACTAGTGCAGCTGGTCAGTTAGCAGCTATGTAATACATTTAAACAAAACATAGAATCTGTTCCAGATTTGCATTTTGGGGGTTTGTTAAATCATTACCAGACTCATGCATTTTAAAATCGATTCTTATTACCTAAACAATAAGGGTGATAGCATTTTTACTGTTCTACAGTATGTAGCCTAGTACAGGGTCATTTTCATTACTGACATTGAGAAACTGGGTTAAAAATTCCCTGTAGTCACTTAAACACTAATTAAAAATTGACAAGGGGCAAATAGAAAATTAACTGCTTGATAACATTTATAATGGAACCTGGTAGCAGGAACATAACACCTTTAACTGGAGATACTGCTGGCTGCTAAAGTGCTTTTTTTTATTTAATACATAGCTACTTTCTTTTTTGTTTTGTTTTGTTCCATTTGCAAAAATGTAATTGGCTTCTAGAGTGTTGGAAAGCCAACAGCAGGATCTTTGAGAGAGACAGGATGAGAAAAAAAAAAGCCCTTTTGTTATTTTAGTGGGGCAATATACTGCCATTCTAAATTAGGTGTTCTGCAGCATGACAACATTTGTTAATGTTTCGGATATAATTGGCTGTCAGAAGCAGGAGGGGTGTCTACGGCTGAGCTGCTGTCTTGCTAACAATGTCTTCAAATTAGCTTTCGTATTCCTTGTCATGCGTGCCTGCCTGCCTGGGTTTTCATTACAGAATACAGGCTTTAGAAACTAGACAGTTTGCATATTTGAGCACAGTTAAATAAAACAAAATGTTGGAGGGGGAAAAAAACCTTGACAATTCTTATAGCTTGTTTCCATATTAAATCTTAGAAGACAAGTGGCTATAAGATGGGAATTTTAATAGAACTACCATGCAGGATGAGAATTATGAGATGTGATAAAGATAATGTTTAAAGATGGTAACAGGCGGAGGCTGGGCGTCTTAACTACAATGCAAAACAGCTGGGCTTGTCTGCCTTTGTGGTTTTAGAGATTTTAACCTCAACTCATCTTACCGACAGGGGACAGAATCTGTAATGGTGGTGTATCGCTCATTAAAAAATGAAAAAGTAGGAAGAATTGCCTTAAAATGACCAAATTGCATAGTTCCATAGCAGTTGCTTTTAGGTAAATTTAATATAGAAATGTAATATACAAAAATGCAGTGATATAGATATATTTACATTACCTGAAAGCAACTGAATTTTAAAAGCACTTTTATAATATATACAAATTTTAGTTTCATCAGACAACAAAACTTTTTGCCATATGTGTTTTTTTGCATACTCCAAACGAGATTTAAGGTGGGCTTTCTTGAGTAATGGCTTCCTTCTTGCCACCCTACCATACAGGCCAGATTTTGTGGAGTGCTTGGGATATTGTTGTCACATGCACACTTTGACCAGTCTTGGCCATACAAGCCTGTAGCTCTTGTGAAGTTGCCATTGGCCTCTTGGTTGCCTCTCTGATCAGTTTTCTTCTTGCTCAGTCATCCAGTTTGGAGCGGTGGCCTGATCTAGGCAGGGTCTTGGTGGTGCCGTACACCTTCTACTTCTTAATAATCATCTTGACTGTGCTCCAAGGGATATTCAAGGCCTTTGATATTTTTTTATACCCATCCCCTGAACTGTGCCTTTCAACAACTCTGTTCCAGAGTTCTTTTGAAAGCACCTTGGTGCTCATGGTTGAGTGTTTGCTTTGAAATGCACTACCCAGCAGAGCCTACAGGAACTGCTGAATTTATCCTGAAATCATGTAAATCACTACAATTTAACACAGGTGGAGGCCACTTAACTTGAAGTGTGATTTGGCGATTGGTTATACCTGAGTGAATTTAGGATTGCTATTGCAAGGGGGGTGGACACTTATCCAACCAAGCTATTTCAGTTTTTATTTTTAATTACTTTTCTACACATTTCTAGAATTTTTTTTTTTCACTTGGAAGTTGTAGGGTAAGGTGTATAGATAAATGGAAAAAAAAAAACTATTTTAATGCATTTTAATTCCAGGCTATAAGGCAACAAAAGGTGAAAATTTTGAAAGGGAGTGTAGACTTTATATAAGCACTGTAATAATCAGCCAAGATTTAGGGCAATCAGGTGAGACATAGTCACACTGTGATAAGTGTGGTCAACTCAGGGGACATTTATTCCCTGTCTATACTACCATAATACACTCATCATTCTTATCTAAATAATGCGTGATCATTGTACGGTGGAATCGTGATGAAGTGAATGGCAGTAGGTTTCAAGACATGTTGATTGCCCATTGTTTAAGTAGTGGAGATAGAGTGTCCAGTTATGTGCACTCAAGACACCATTTCCATTGGCATTCACTTCACTGATAGACACGTTTTTAACACATGATAGCCGTGCATTTCATAGGTAGTGTTTAATAGGGTATTGGCAGACACCTGACACAAATTTGTGGCATCTGGTCATTTTCAATAATACACTTTATTTGAGGCTAGTTTTGAAACCCAAGACTAGGTGCTGGAATAGTGTAAGAAAATAGATATTGTTTTTTTATACAACGGTGTGTGTGTGTGTGTGTGTGTGTGTGTGTGTGTGTGTGTGTGTGTGTGTGTGTGTGTGTGTGTGTGTGTGTGATATGACAACCATGACTACAACAGCAGCCTGCACTAATCGGTTATTGGGAAAATTAAGCAATAACATTGAATGGGCACGAATGCAATGAATGCCTTTCTCCCAGCACTCTGTGCAAGAGAAAATGGCTGAACACTGATTTACACTGAGCACTGAACTACAAACATATTACAAAAGAAAGATGATTAATGGTGAAGAAATGGTGATTAAAAAATCAATTTCACTGTTTTCTGACTTTCTGAAATTCAAACAAATTCATCTCGACAATGTAAACAAATATGATGGCCAGGATCTAAATTGTATTACGCAGCAGTCAGCCAGCCAGACGGAGAGCTGTACACCAAAAAAACTTTGATAACTATGTAGTATTAACTTCAGAGACATTATTTATGTTATTTAATTATTTACTTATGCTGTATCAGCTATATTTCAATAAAATATATAAAGTCATATTTACTATCCAACCTTGGCTCGTTTATTTTCTTGACTAATTCATATATTAAATATGTATTGCAGACTCCGCTCATAGTGGAAAACTAAATGTCCCTCAGGAAGATTATTGCTGCCTTCAGGGTGTGGCTTTATACATTATAGCCCCCTGTCAGTAACAATAATCTTCCCTCAGGGCAATTATTTTCCACTATGCCATTATTACTATGGGCCTTATCATCACCCCAGGCGTGCTATATATCATGGGAACCGCACGGCCCATCGTGGTTTATACCTTACACACACACTATATATAGAAATCTACCGTATTACTTCGAATTAACGCCACCTTCGAATGAATGTCTCACTCAAATATCAGGTTTTTAATAGTCGCCGCCCTTGAATAAACACCTCTTTCAATAAAGAAACATAATCGTATTTTTTTTCCACCCCTGCTCAGAAAATAAAGAAAGAAATGCGTAACTCTGGCTATGTACATGTGACACCCCGAAGAGACTGCAGTCTCAATCCACCATGTAATAGAAACTAATGTACACACACCTTAGTAAGCAACTTTTATTTTGTGGTACAGTCCCGAGAGATATAATCGCTGCCCTCGTTTAAGAGCCGCAGTCATTTTGATCAAATAATGATAATATAAATTTTTTTTTTTTTTTTTGATCAAATGATAATATATATATATACATTTTTTTTTTAATAACACGGCTTGGAAAAATAACAACTCTGACTGATTAAACATGACCGTGTGTATGTATCCGGCTTATATACTATTAAGCCACTTAACACTGAAAAAATCACTACGCACCATTGCATTCATATCATTTTCACACATAGCATGTACCAGGTGAACGCAATAAGAAGTAAGATAGTAAAGGGACAGAGAGTACAATGTTTGTTTACAAGGCCAGACTCAGCGAAGTGGCTTGCCTGTGCGACCGGTAGGGTCTATGTATTGTCAGGAAGAATAAAGAATCAATCGCTGATGAATGCTCACATACGACAGACAAATAAAAAAGAGTGGCCTACCACGCAAGCGGGGAGGCCGCTGAAAGACAACAAGGCAAAATGGGCAAGCCGGCTTTCAGCACGAATGCAAGGGAAATATAACCGATTCGAATTTACTCAAGTTTTGTTCCCTCGGTAGACGGGACTGAGTGTGTCATTCCAGGAAGGGGCCTTTCGGTAGCTCTGGTATAGAGAGCTCCCATACCTAATGTAGTGGTGGTCGTCTTTGAATGAAAGGGAACCCATTATTTTCTTTAATGACGTTTCAATCTGTGTCATCTGATAACGTAAAATTTAATTTACTAAAGCATATATTGTTCAACAACGTCTTGCTCATCTAATAGTTGTAAAGTTACAAAAAATGTATATTTTTGTACACCAATTTATTTTTATTTATCTTTGTATAATCTCTAGAACACATTTGACAGACAAAGCAACCAGTAATTTAGGGAGCTGAGAGCTGCGACAGAGTTCATAAAACGTGTTCTTATTATTAAATACTGTACAACAGTTAAGTTCAATACCGGATTCATGTCTTTTTATTTAAAGATCTGCACTCATTAGAGGGATGTATTAAAATGGATGTGTGTCTGGGCGGATATAGTATTCGGATTCGGTTCATCGAATCCAGTTCATCGAAAAGTATTTGGCCGAATCTGAACCCTGCTCAAAAAGTAGGCATTCAGGCCGGATCCAAAACCAAATCTTGGATTCGATGCATCCCTAGTAGCAGTTGAATTGAACACTGCACAGCCTTGCTGACAGTGCAGCTTGTTTGCATCTACCACCAAACCCGCTATGCATAACCATGGTAAATAGATGTGGCAATGTCACTTGTGATGCGGGTTAAAAAGCATAATCAAATTCTGTTGTAGCTTAGGAAGAAAAACAGAAAACACACAAGCAGGGTTTATTTATTTTCAAAGTGAACTGGAATATTACTTATTGAGACCAAGGTTTCATTTACAGAGATCCAACCAAAAAACACAACCTTTAAAAACGCTACGACACTACCCTTTTAATATGTTATTTTTCAGCCTGTATGGCTTCAAGGTTAGTTGGGGTCTACTGTCTCATCTTCATCATTATTCAGCCTGTTGTCATCAAAGCCCTGCAGGCCACATTGACTTCAGAGTGACTGGTATTACTATGATATCTTTATCTGCTATTTCCTTAGAGCCCTCAGCGATCACCCACAGCAACACAGCAGTCAGCCTCTTCCATTGTTAAACCACGACAGGCTTACACCAGGTGCTATTCTACCATTAAATTTCCTTTACACTGTATGTAATTTGGAAGTGTCAAAGCTGCAGGTGTGCAAAAGATATGCTTTCTGCAGTCAACAGAAACAGCAAAACAATTGTAACTGAATGTAGGAATACATTTATACATAACACCTAAGTAGTGTTTCAGATTACTAGTAAATATAGTCAGTGAGTGAGCTGGAGTTTGAACTGAGGACCTCCTGTTTACAAGCCCTTTTCTTTAACCATTAGGCCACACAGCCTTCTAAGAAGTTGTATATTTATGGCCACATGTTTTGCATTACCTAGAATTTTAGGATTGAGACCATTTTTATATATATATATATATATATATATATATATATATATATATATATATATATATATATATATATATATAGACAGTGGGAGCGACTGTGGGAGCTACACGCACTAAAGCTGGCAGAAAGTTCTAGAGAGTCGGGGCCATGAAGCTAAAACCGCATTTTACAAGTGTGATACACTTTTGCTTGGGTATAACAAGCAAGCCAAAGTCAGAGGACCTCAGCTTGCAAGCAGGGACTTAGCGGGTCAGCAGGTTGGAGAGATACTACCTGTGTGATGAAGGGCCTTGTAGGCAAGCAGGAGAATTTTGAAAGTAATCCTGAACTTTACAGGTAGCCAGTGCAGCTGGGCAAGACAGAGGGTAATGTGATCATGTTTTCTACATCTGGTAAGGATCCTAGCAACAGCACTTTGAACCAGCTGCAGTCTGTTTAAGACCAGTCTGAAGACCACCATAAAGAGAGTTGCAGTAGTCGAGTCGAGAGAAGATGAATGCATGACAGAGTATCTCTGCATCTGGGAGGGAAAGGTAGGGACGGACCTTTGAGATGTTTCTGTGGTGGTAGAAGGAGGATTTGACTACAGAGGTGATTTGTTCATCAAAGGAGGGGTTACTATCTACAAGTACACCAAGGCTTAGGGTGGGGGAAGGCAGCAGCAGACAGTTTCCGAGGTTCAAGGCAGCAATATTGAGTCAAGAATCTCAAAACCAACAAATCTAAACTTCTCCTAATAGGATCGAAAACTCAACTCAAGAGGAACATGCAGAGTCTAGTTTGAGGTAGAGATGGGTGTCATCTGCATATGGGTGAAACATTAATATAAATTACTAAACGTGCTGCAGTCAGTTATAAGACAGTACTTCTACTGAGGATTTCTGGGATATCTAAAACCACCACAGTCAAGCCAGGTTATGAACAGTAACTCTTTTCCTTCTGGTAGAATGTATCGGATAGAAATGTCATTACATTATTACTGATAATTGAAGTTGAACACAACAATAACAAACTGCTGGACTGTAAACTTGTCAATTAACAACCAAGAACCAACTGACCTTTTTTTTCTGAAATTTTCTTTAAGGCTTTATTGAGATCATGTGAGGTCGGTTAATCAATGAATCACATTTTTTTTAGTCCCATATTAACACATTTAAAATTGCAGTAATGGAGTACCATAATACGTTTTCATGACAAATACTTTCATTTCAAAAATGGATTTAACTGTGTTTAATAAATGTTTTTGTATTTAAATTTTATTGAAGATTGTTTAATTCAGATTTTAGTTAATTTAAAACCAACTTGTGCCATTAAGGTTTAACTGAGTAAAACCCAAACCCTCTCTAAGAATACAATAAACAAAATTAACTAGTCTAACAGGGAGCAAAAAAAAGGTGACCTGTTTTAAAAAAAACAATTACGGCATAAGACCCCCCTATTCATATAGTCGGGCACAGGAAGAACCAACTCACTGAATGACATTTAATTAAAAAACGTTTTTTCAAAATCAAGATTTTACTGCTCCAAAATGTTTTTTTTTTTTTTTTTTTTTTTTTTTTTTATCACAGTTAAACTCAGTACAAGACCAAAGTTAAAATCTCTATAATCACGCATTCTACACTATATAAACACATGATAATGGCATGTGTTGCACTGAGTAATGTGCATTTAACCTTTTAATGGGCTGATTAATGAATGTATAAATGCTCAAGGCTGCCTGCCTACCTGCTGTATTAATTAAAGATACCAGTTAACCTACATAAAATGATGTGTTATATATTGTATTGTTATCAGAATTGGTCTCCAAGAAGATTTCATTTTACCAGTCTGCATAGATAATACTATTAAGTACTGGAATTAGCCTGGTTGCCTAGTCCTGGAACTTCTCAAGTGCAATAATGTCCTTTATTTCTGTGACCAGAACGAAGTGTTCCCTGTGGTGTCTAACACTGATTTGTGGAATAACTACAGTACTCTAATGTTCTCTAATGTTCGTGCAATACCCTAAAAATAAGTTCCAAGTATCATACTTGTTTATTGGCATATCATAAGTCAGCAGTTGTACACTGAAAATACATTTACAGAACAGGCCCACTATGAGCACTATGCCAGATGGATATGTGATTAAATGTGTTAACTGCCTCTAAGAAATTAACAACACCTAGAAGATCATGTGATTCTGATGAGTCAGCCCAGCACGATAAATAAAACCACCCACTTCTTGACTTTATACTTTGAATTGACTGAACGCCAATGTATGCAGCTATTCTTAAGAGACAACTTTTTTGTTGTTCTTATAAGCTCAAGCAGAAATTGTAAAAACACATACCTAAAATATTTTTTCCAACTCATAATCTTTCCTATAACTCCAGTGAACTTGCTTACGGCCATTATGTATATGTGCAACTCTTAGAGGCCTAGTGGACTCAACTATGGTCTCCTAGGTTTTTCACCTAGTAAAAGACACTGCTGTGTGGAATGCTGTGTGAAGTGCAGGTGTCATGCAATCAGCAGCTAGCTAGTTCGAATCCTGGTTGCTGATCTTGGTTGGAGGCCTACAGGGAGCTGTGTGTTGGCCTTTATTCTCCCACTGACTAGGGAGGAAAAATCGACTAGGGTCTGTTCACCTCAGAGAGTCGAAGGGACCCCTACTGGTCAGGCTCCAGAGGAGGCAGGGCAATCGATCAAGCTGAACTAAATTGTCCAACAGTCAGTAGCTTGTCAACATCCACTGCTTAAGTTTGTCAGATGAAATAGGGCAGGAAGTGGATGCCTGTTGCTCTTTATTCCTCCTGGGTTGCTAAGTAGGTTACTGTGATGAGTGGTAATTGGCAATTTGTGGTAGGTTGTGGTAATTTGGCATTTCAAATTGATGAGAAAACTGGGGAAAATACCTAAATGGCACTATATATTTTAAAACAAATACTTGTTTGTTTGGTTTTTTAAGCACATTTTGAGCCAGATAGTCACGTGTCTGCTAGTACTGGTATGAGTACACAGACTGAGCACTCAATCATATATTTGTCAATGTCTGTTGTGTATATTGACATAGATACATTAACAAGACTTCTCTCTGTTTTTAAACTATTTCTTGAAAGGGTGTTTTGAAGTTTTCTATAAAAGCTTGTTAAATTGATATGAAAATGTGTTACCACCTTCAAGGGCATGAAAAACTCATCATTACATAAAACACGATTTCTGAGCACACACGGGAAACACCCTTGTAGAACTGTTATAAAACTGAAGGGAGGAGACTCAAACCGTGTTTTTGTTAGGCTAAAAGAAAACTACTGTACATAAAGTACATTATAAGCACTGCATCCTTTCATTAAACAGGCATATTTTTTTCAGTAAATAGAGAATCCGGGAATCACATAAGCAATCAAAACCATCCAGAGAAGATTGCAGCCAACACTTTTTTGACGTGTGATTTAGTGGCAAAGGGTCCGCAATGTCAGTAACAAGCTGCCCTCAGCTACGAGAAGGGCAATATCAAACCAGCTGATTTTATTGCAGCCACAGTGTCACAGGACAGCACTTGTTTGGCAGGCTGCTGACGGAAAGAAATTGAGTGCTCTAGGTGAACAAAAGAAGCAGGGATAAATTGCATCCTGATGAAGGAAATAGACGCCTCAATATGTGGTATACTTCAAACATCTGATCCCTAAGAGACTAATGATTTCCAAGTGTAAACAACAGCGAGTGGGTGTTCTTCAGCTCCTGGCACTCCTTTTTTTAAATTAAAGTGCCCTGCAGATCTAAGTGCTACAATTTCTGATATTGGAATACTGAACAGTAAACAACACGTGACGGTTTGAATGCGCCATATCGCTCTGGGTCTCAATACTGCAGATCTATAATAATCCTGCTGGTATTTTCACAATGGTTTATTAAGCCTTCCTTTATATGAAATAATGTTAATTAAAAAAAAAAATAAATACAGTGCTCATTTATAAAATGCACATTAACATTTGGTGTATTATAGCAAATAGTCAGTTGGTAGTTCCCCACCTGTGTCTGTCTCATTTATTTTTTCTTATATAAAAACTTTTTAAATTGACTTTCTAGTTTTGTAATCCTTTTTTTTCAATTTAAATCTAATAAGCAAATTAATTGCATCAGTTTTCAGAGTTAAAACTAGTTTTCAGAAACTTGGTACCACATAGCGGTCATTTAACAGAAACTTGATATGTTTGGAATGGTGGTGACTTTACATTGCTATCAACAGCAGCAAATTAGAACTGTAAAAAAAAAACGTGGCTTTAATTTTGAGTTGTTCTTTATGCTGAGGTTTTACTGTTATTGACATTATGGCAATATTTGTTTAACTGTATTATAATATGAATCTGCTGTATATAATCTTGGGGTTTTACAATTACTCATTTATGAAAAATATTCATGCAAACAAGTGTGATCATTGCAAGCATTAATTTTTGATTTTAAGATTGCCAAGAATATCTAGTCAGATGCGTACAGTTATGTAGGTTGATCTATAAAATGATGCTTTAAAAATGTTGATGATTATAATGACTATAGATTTGCTATGTGCAGTTGATGATTTTTTTATGGGCTGCCATTCATTCTGAATGCAAAGCTGAATCAAATAGATTTTTTATTACCTTTTTAGTTTAGTAAAATAGTGCAGGTTTTGTATTGGTAAAAAAAATCCGCTGTTTGGGATGTTGCAATGGCATGGTATTTTATATTGTAGTGTATGTATTCGTGGCTACCTCTTATCAAGCTGAGAGTATAGTTCTCGGTGTGTCAGGCCCTCAAGTAAAGTGAGGCCTGAGAGTTGTAACACAATTGCTTTTAACCTTACCTAGGTGGCAGAACCATGACAGCACGGCTGATGAGATGAGCATTTGAAGTGCACTCACAGAGTCATGGAGTCCAGCTGAAAGTTTGTTGGAAGCTAGGAAGACGTGGTGTGCTGTCATGAAGCTGACCTGCATGTTCTCCTTCACCTTGCTCTTCGGAGCCACCGTACTCATCCTCTTCATTCACCTGCAAGACCTCTCTGAAATAGTGCAGCAGCAGATAACAGGTTAGTAGACCTCTCCTGGTGGTGGTCATCTTTTAGGTACAGTAGCTGCTGGGGCAGGACTACAGAATTAAGCAATTGGTTAGTTTCCTTACCTCCGATTCTCACTAACAACATTGCCACTGGTCTCCCCTTGCTTGTGTCGAAGAACTTTTTGTTCTTGATTTGTAATTGATACTTCAGTTTGGAATGTGGACTATGTAAGTACAAGTTACTGTTGGTTCATTGTGTTGTAGCTCAATCTCACTGCAATGGTGTAGCTGCAATTGGCAGATATGCATTATGTTTTTCAAATACAACCCAATAGATTTAACATTGCTGTTGTTTCCTCTGCTGTAGGTAAGATTCACTCAAATTGGGGCTCCCGAGTGGCGCATCCAGTAAAGGCACTCCATGTGGAGTGCAGGATGCGCCCTATAGTCTGGAGATCGCAGGCTTGAAACCAGGCTTTGTCACTGCTGACCATGACCGGGGGTTCCCAGGGGCCAGCACACAATTGGCTGAGTGCTGTTCAGGTAGGGAGGGCTTAGGTCGGCAGGGCAATCCACAGTTCACCGCGATGCCTGTGGCTGAGAGGGTGCCTGCGGATCTGCAGTGGAGCTGTGTTGTCCTCCAGCACTATAGGCCTGATAGCTTTGCTGTGGAGCCACAGTGCAAAAGATGACAGCTTGGCAGGAACATGTTTTGGAGGATGCGTGTGTTAGTCTCCATTTCCCAAGTCGCCAAGGGGTTGCAGCAGTGAAGCGGGATTAATAACACAATTGGCGAGTCTAAATTGGGGAGAAAACCTGGTAAAAATGATTGGCAACAACTAAATTATTTAAAAAAAAAAAAAAAAAAAAAAAAAAAAAGATCACTCAAATGGCCAAGCTAAAATGGAAACTTTTAAGTGATTAGGTACCAGGAGACATGAAAAAGTAAGCACAGTCCCAAAATATCTTTAGAAGGGAGACCAGTGATTTATATAGCTAGTAATAAAAAGGGGTATGAAAATAGATATTCTCACTCCTTTTAACACTTGTTTGATTTAAATATTGGAAATTGTTCAGGTTTGGGCTAATTTGAATTTATCCATGAGGTGGACCGCCATCCAGGTACTGACCAACTAGCTTCTGAGTGTTGTGAAGATGAGGTTCTGAGGTAGTCTGACTACAGAATCCCTCCAAGAATCAGTGGTTCATTCTAGGTGACCGCATCCTCACCCCACTCTACTGCTTGACAATGACCTATGATGAACTTGCTGCTGATCAAATAGCTCACTTGAAAAGAAAACCAAAGGGTTGATTTGATTGACCTTTACCCTGCAGGGATAATCACACAGCTGGATTTTTTTAGACCATTTTCCAATTTCAGAGAATCCACCTGTATTACATTAGCCACTTATTGTTATAGGCATCTATGATAACTAAGGATAGGTGGAGGATGCAATCCAGGGTGATTCTCCAATGCTATAAAATGTTGTGACTTGTCAAATGAACCACTAAGGGACAGGTATAATCTTCAACACTAACTAACTATACAGAAAGACTATGCCAACATAACAAGTCATATATCTCTATTTGATTTACAGATTTTATCATTTTTATATCAAACCACAAACAACTACTGTCAGGTTAGATTGCTTGTGACTTCATCAGAATACACCCTGCTGGTGGTCTTATCTTATCAATGATTGTCACAAGCCAATGTATCTATATAAACCAAAAGCAGTCACAGTGAGTGAATACACGTTGTAGTGGCACAGGAATGCTTTGTTTTTTGTTCATGAAAGGGGAAGTTGAGGTGAGAACTGCACGTTGTATATCAATAAGGATTAAAAAAAAGATATGCTTTTAAACTTTCATTCCAGACCTCAAAGGTTAAACAAGTCTATGCAATATAATCTGAAGTTTACATCGAGAGACTATTAAAAGAGAAAAACTTTTATTTCCTTAAGAATTACATCTGATGCCTAAAGATTTCTTTACTTTTTGCCCAGTTGGGAGAGGTTCATTAATGAAATGGCGTTGAAGCGTCTTGACCTTTATGAGTGGCACTCTGGTGATTGACAGAGATGCTACCCTCTTAAGTAATGCTTGCTTTATTTGCCTTCAATAAAGCACTTCTGACACTAGCTGTTTGTGTTGATTTGTTACCATTCATTTATTCTTTCCTGAGCCTCACATGGTGACCTAATTGTAATGCTGCTCTGAGAAAGCAATATCAAAGTAATTTTCCACAACATTAGGTGCAATTTCCTTCTGATCTTTCAAATGAAACGATCCTATCCCTTTGGCTTCTGTAAGCACACAAACCTTGATTACATTTATGTGTTGGGCAGTCATGCCATCCTAGGGTACATGCCCTCTGCACAGTATTTCCCCCATACATTTGTGGTACTGCCCGCTTCGCTGTGCACGCTACTCTAAACTATGCAAGAAAAGGCTACAGCTATGACCAAAGTTTTGAGTCACAGGGAATGTTAGAAAGTCTACACCCCCTTGAACTTTCTTCACATTTTGTTGTGTCAGTGCCTCAGAGTTTCATGCATTTAAATGAGGATTTTTTTCCACTTATCTACATACCAAACTCCACACTGTTAATAGGTTAATAGTTAATACATGATGGAAGCACTTTTGGCAGCAATTACAGCTGTCTGTTGGGATAGGTCTCTACCAACTTTGCACACCTAGATTTGGCAATATTTGACCATTCTTCTTTACAAAACTGTTCAAGCTCTGTCAAGTTCCTTGGGGAGCAATCTTCAAATCATGCCACAAAGTTCAGATTGAATTTAGGTCAGGGCTCTGACTGGGCCATTCGAGGACATTTGCCTTTTGTTCCTTAGCCACTCCAGTGTAGCTTTGACTGTGTGCTTTGGGTCATTGTCATGCTGAAAGGTGAATTTCCGTCCCAGTTTCAGATTTCCTGCAGAGGGCAGCAGGTTTTCCTCAAGGACTTCTCTGTACTTTGCTCCATTCATTTTCCCTTCTATCCTGACAAGTGCACCAGTCCCTGTCGATGATAAACATCCCCATAACATGATGCTGCCACCACCATGCTTTACAGTAGGGATGGTGTTCTTTGGGTGATGCACTGTGTTGGGTTTGCACAAAGTTCAATTTTAGTTTCGTCAGACCACAAAACTTTTTGCCACATGGCTTTTTGGATACTTCAAACGGGATTCAAGGTGGGCTTTCTTGAGTAATGTCTTCCTTCTTGTCAACCTACCATACAGGCCAGATTTGTGGAGTGCTTGGGATATTGTTGTCACATGCATACTTTGTCTTGGTCATAAAAGCCTGTAGCTCTTGTAAAGTTGCCATTGGCCTCTTGGTAGCCTCTCTGATCAGTATCCTTCTCAATCGGTCATCCAGTTTGGAGGGATGAACTGATCTAGGCAGGGTCTTGGTGGTGCCATACACCTTCCACTCCTTAATAATCGTCTTGACCGTGCTCCAAGGGATATTCAAGGCCTTTAATATATTTTTTTATACCCATCCCCTGATCTGTGCCTTTCAACAACTTTGTCCCGGAGTTCTTTTGAAAGCGCCTTGGTGCTCATGGTTGAGTCTTTGCTTTGAAATGCACTACCTAGCAGAGGGAACCTACAGGAACTGCTGAATTTATCCTGAAATCACGTGAATCACTGTAATTTAACACAGGTGGAGGCCACTTAACTTGGGGTGTGATTTTGAAGTCGATTGGTTACACCTGAGCTAATTTGGGATTGCTATTACAAGGGGGGTGGACACTTATCCAACCAAGCTATTTCAGTTTTTATTTTTAATTAATTTTCTACAAATTTCAAGAATATTTTTTTCACTTGGAAGTTGTGGGGTAGGATGTGTAGATAATTGGAAAAATACATATTTAAATGCATTTTAATTCCAGGCTATAAGGCAACAAAAGGCGAAACATTTGAAAGGGGTGTAGATTTTTACAGTAAATTTACAGTATAATCGTAAATCTTGAAAAAATACTCACTTCTAAATCTTTTGTAGTCATTTTTGTATTACTTTAGTATAAATACATGTTAATTTGGATTCATATGTTGCTTTTTCTGACTTTATGTGAACGAAAAGACAAATTTGCCCGTTTTCTCATTGGATATAGTGATATTTTGAAATTTACCTGTCCTGGTCACAAAAGCAAAGTTTGTGGGGAATAATAGCCATTGTCTATACTTTTGAGGCATAAGCAATTAGGAACTAACACTTACTACCCAGGAACAAAAATTGTGTTACATAGTGTAATAAGAAGAAGAAGAAGAAGAAGAAGAAGAAGAAGAAGAAGAAGAAGAAGAAAAATTAGAAGAAGAATTTTGTACAGCTTCCTTAAAAGCAGTCATCTCAGAGCGCTTCACAATTAATAATACTGCAATAAATAAACAGATTATGCATATAAAATAAAACAAATTCCTGAAGAGCTCCGGAAAAAAGTTGTTGATGCCTATCAGTCTGGAAAGGGTTACAAAGGCATTTCTACGGCTCTGGAGCTCCACCAAACCACAGTCAGAGCCATATTGTCCAAATGGAGAAAGTTTGGGACAGTAATGAATCTTCCCAGGAGTGGCCATCCTGCCAAAATCTCTTCAAGGACAAGGCGTAAAATCATCCAGGAAGGCACAAAGAACCCTAGAACAGCATCCAGGGATCTGCAGGCCTCTCTCCTCTCGGCTAAGGTCAGTGCTCGTGACTCTACCATCAGAAAGACACTGGGCAAAAATGGGATTCATGGCAGAGTAGCAATGCGGAAACCACTGCTCACTAAGAAGAACATGAATGCTCGTCTCAAGTTTGCCAGAAAGCACCTGGATGATCCTCAAGAGTTCTGGAACAATGTTCTATGGACAGATGAGTCAAAAGTGGAACTTTTCGGCCAACATGGGCGCCGTTATGTCTGGCGAAAACCAAACACTGCATTTCACAGTAAGAACCTCATACCAACGGTCAAGCAACGGTTGTGATAGTGTAATGATTTGGGGATGCTTTGCTGGACGACTTGCCATCTTTGAAGGAACCATGAATTCTGCTCTGTATCAGAGAATTCTATAGGAGAATGTCAGGCCGTCCATCAGTGAGCTGAAGCTGAAGAGCAGCAAGACAGTGATCCTAAACACACAAGCAAGTCTACGTCAGAATGGTTGAAAACAAGAAATTTAAAGTTTTGGAATGGCCTAGTCAAAGTCCAGATCTAAACCCCATTGAGATGTTGTGACAAGACCTGAAACAAGCAGTTTATGCTCACTGAGTTGAAGCTGTTCTGCATGAAGGAGTGGGTCAAAATTCCTCCACGGTGCTGTGAGAGACTAATCAATAACTACAGGAAGTGTTTGGTTGCAGTTATCGCTGCTAAAGGTTGGCGAAACCAGTTATTGAGTCTAAGGGGGTGATTACTTTTTCACACGGGGGCATTGGGTGTTGCATAACTTTCTTTAATAAATAAATTCTATAGGGTGATGCAAAATGTTTAGCGGTAGCTATACAATTAATGAAGCAGTAGGCATAACATAATCTAGTGTTAGCCAGCTGGGAATGCTGAAGTCAGGGTAACTAGCAGAATAATTCCATACATATTACTTGTCATGTACTTCTACTTATGCTTAGGACTAAAACATGTGATTTTAAAAGAGTGTTATATAAAATGTATTTGAATTTCAAAACATATATGTCTGGTGCTACAGTAAGATAAAGAAAGTTCACACTTTGCTTGCCTCCCTCCCAGAAAGTCTTCCTGTTTCATTTTTGAATCTGCTGGTTGTCAATTGACAGGAAACAAGGTGTTGAAGGGACCACTTTCACTCTCTGGGTGAAACTGCCAAGGAAGTGCAACAGTGCTTGAAAGTGAGGCCTGCAAACAGTGATTTCATTAACCTAGTGTGGGACCTTATAGCCTGTTTTGATAATATAAATCTGTTTGCTAGAACATGTTTCCTTCAAAACCTCACATTTGAGACCCTTGCTATTCCCATTGCTACAAAATGGAATAGCATCCACATGTCCGCTAAACTAAACACAACATTATTTTAAAAAAATCTACATAGACTAGAATAAAAAGGGCTTGACTTCATCCAATAACCTCATTTGTCTCAGAGTAAATTTACACTTTGGAGGAAAAACACTCAACCTTTTAATATATACCTAGGAGAAGCTTTATTAAATGCTTTGGGCCAGTGATGAGACTAAACCCTATTACACCTCTAGTGCTGACTGCCAATATCTATTTAAATTCAAATTTCCGAAACAGCCCTAGCCTGGCAAATGTTAAAGTTTTGCTTCCATTGAAAACAAATTAGGCTTGGCTATCGATCTGGGTAATAATATAAAAATAAATTATGGAGCCGGAACCCGACACTAGAGCCTTAGCCCTGTCTTTGAGACATTGATTAAACTCTGTAGATTTTAGTCCTAGGCAATCTGGCGTTTATTCAATATGACTAGTTTCTGGTTGTCAGTGTCGTCATTCCCCGATCTGTCCTGCTCTGGCAGCTGTCTTGGAAACAGAGCCTTCTCCATGGGATAATCAATTAATCAACTGGGGATTGCTTATCCGGGCCTTCTAATGAACAGCAACCAGAAAATACTTGTCAGACACCATGAGCTGTACTGTTTTAAAATGAGCTTCTGTGTGACGTTAACACTGAAACAAATTAGAACAGACCTTATACTTTTATTTTTCTGTACTGTACGCAGTTTATGCAGTACTGCAGACCAACCTCGGAAAGTCAATCAAATTGTGTGCATCTGTATCCCAGGTCTAAAATGAAGAAACTATAGAAAACCTATCAAACGGTGCTGCTTTGAGCACCAGTGTTTTTTGGCAAATGTTGAGAATTCTTAAGAACATAAGAACATAAGAAAGTTTACAAACGAGAGGAAGCCATTTGGCCCATCTTGCTCGTTTGGTTGTTAGTAGCTTATTGAACCCAGAATCTCATCAAGCAGCTTCTTGAAGGATCCCAGGGTGTCAGCTTCAACAACATTACTGGGGAGTTGATTCCAGACCCTCACAATTCTCTGTGTAAAAAAGTGCCTCCTATTTTCTGTTCTGAATGCCCCTTTGTCTAATCTCCATGTGTGACCCCTGGTCCTTGTTTCTTTTTTCAGGTCAAAAAAGTCCCTTGGGTCGACATTGTCAATACCTTTTAGAATTTTGAATGCTTGAATTAGGTCGCTGCGTAGTCTTCTTTGTTCAAGACTGAACGGATTCAATTATTTTAGCCATGTCTGCATATGACATGCCTTTTAAGCCCGGAATAATTCTGGTCGCTCTTCTTTGCACTCTTTCTAGAGCAGCAATATCTTTTTTATAGCGAGGTGACCAGAACTGAACACAATATTCAAGATGAGGTCTTACTAGTGCATTGTACAGTTTTAACATTACTTCCCTTGATTTAAATTCAACACTTTACACAATGTATCCGAGCATCTTGTTAGCCTTTTTTATAGCTTCCCCACATTGTCTAGATGAAGACATTTCTGAGTCAACAAAAACTCCTAGGTATTTTTCATAGATTCCTTCTCCAATTTCAATATCTCCCATATGATATTTATAATGTACATTTATATTTCCTGCGTGCAGTACCTTACACTTTTCTCTATTAAATGTCATTTGCCATGTGTCTGCCCAGTTTTGAATCTTGTCTAGATCATTTTGAATGACCTTTGCTGCTGCAACAGTGTTTGCCGCTCCTCCTATTTTTGTGTCATCTGCAAATTTAACAAGTTTGCTTACTATACCAGAATCTAAATCATTAATGTAGATTAGGAATAGCAGAGGACCTAATACTGATCCCTGTGGTACACCACTGGTTACCACACTCCATTCTGAGGTTTTTCCTCTAATCAGTACTTTCTGTTTTCTTGTTTAAAAAGAAAATGATTTTGTTTTATGACAGTAAATGACAGAGGCAGAAGTAGCTACATGTCTTAAAGAGTAACTTGTTATGGTTCTGAAATATCAGTTAGGGTTACCATGAGACTCTGTGTACACTAGGACAGTTCAAGCATTTCAGCTTCCATTGCAATGCATTCTGGTTTATTTTACCTGTCTCGGTTACCTTATTCAGCAGGACTGTACTTGTTACACTGCATTGGGGTGTGAGTTGAAAACTCTGTCCTAGTGTACATGGAGTCATATGGTAACCCCAATCACAGTTTTCCTAACTAATGTATTATTTGACTTATTTAGAAATGTGGTTCTTAAACTTAATTCAAATAGTACTTCTTTAACCAATGTTTGTATAACTATTTCCCATAGTTTGATGGTCAGCTCCTTATAAAAAGAAAATCAAAACACTAGCCAGTCAATGGAGTTTCGCTTACCAAATTGAATCAGTGACATTTCAGCTAATAGCTACTACGTGGTAACCACTGAAGTTTAAACAGAAAAGCCTCTATTTCTGTATACATATTCAAGTAAGAGCAACATAAAACAAGATGGCTTTGCAGGGGTAAAAAATGTAAGTGATTCTTTTTGCATTATCCATGCAGATGTATCATGTATTTATATGATATCCACACATTATATCAATTTGAATTGGTACTAAACCATTTATATCACTTTTAATTGGAACTTAAATACTGTAGTTTAATGATGTGTAAATTATAAATCATTGCCATAAAGGCTGGCTGAAAAATAGCTTTATGATAATGTTGGTTGAAAGTATGCACTGTGTCTCTGTATTACATTAAAACATTCATTATAGGATTATGTTGCAGTGGCTGACATCTGTATACAGAATAGGAATTGACAAATCCATAACTGTGATTAGTTGATTGCTTTAAAATGATTTAGAATTTAATAACTAGGCCATATGCCCAGTTAAATTCAAATTAGTGACAGCATGTCTATCATTTGTAATATACACCAGTGGACTCTGCTTAGAGGGAGCCTCACCACTATAATATATTAATCAATACCTTGATGGAAAAAGAACATACTCTGTGTTATCACTTAAACAAATAATATACTGCCATCGTTTTAATTACGAAATAAACTTGGGTGGGGGTTGGGGAAATGGGGAAAGACTTTTGCAATTATGAAGATATCTACTTGTGTAATAATTCATATTAGGACTAAAATATACCTAAGAGGGATACTCTGCAAAGCGGCAATTAAAATTAAGTGATATAATGGAAAATGTATTAAAAGGGTTAACTTCAATCAGTCAGATTCATATTTTCCTTTAGTTAATCTGTTCTCATTTGTTGCCATTTTAATAATGTAATGAAAAGGCATGATTTATGATTAAAGGATTGCCTTAAAGTTGAAACTCCATCTGACCTCTCCTGATTTTTTCTTGAACTTTAGTGGCAATATGCACTATTTTAAGGCAAATGTACTGTAGGTAGCTAAAAATGGATGCAGTCTTCAGTGACGGTAAAACCCTTGTGATGCATGTCCGATTATTTCATTTTAGTCTGTTCCAACCCTTGTCCATTTTTCAGGAAACACAAAAAAGCTACAATATCGAAAATACATATCTGAAAGGATTGTTTTAAAATAAGCAGGCTCCCATTTAGATGTACTGTATTGGTTTTTCAACAGAAGTATTTTAATTCAGAACGATATAATTCTGAAAATATCACTTGCCAAAAGAGACGACACGTGGACTGTAATACAGTACATACTTTTAAATCTGGTACGTATTGTAGCAACATGTAAAATTCTCTGTTAATGACCCAACAACAAAATTAAATAAAAATGCAATTTAAAAAAAAACAAGTTTCCAGAATTAAAACAGCATCCAAAGTCAGTATTCAAAATTGCAGAATATAGTGCTTGATAAGGCCCACACTTAAGGTCACAGTTCACTTGCAAATGAAAATGCACAAAAACAACTAAAGATCACAGGTTTAAAAAAAAAATACCTCACAGTATCTAAAACAGTTTAATGATTAACTTTTACATTACCATAGCTTGTCTCTTCACTTTGCTTTGGCTGCATTTTTGTTAGTTGAAAGCGCTGTGTAACTACACAATAAAAATAGACTGTGACAGATATTCAAATAAATTGTAAAATTGGGCTTTGTATCGGAAAATCGTGTGGGACGGGTAATTCATTTGTTACGTGTGTGTATATATATAGTGGCAAAGTACCCGCCCCTGTGTATGTTTTGTGTTATGTGTTGTGTTTTAATGTTGGTGTATAGTCATCGGTACACGGGATATAAACAGGTCTGTGTAACACTAGTGTTTAAAATGTATGTTTGTATTTAGTCACGAGGATTGCACAGCGCTTCACGTGCAAGTAAAAAGTAATAATATGTGAGCACGGGGAATTGCACTTTATTAATTCACGTGCAGTTGTACCGAGACTCCAACTGAATGATTGATTAGCAATCGAGTCTCGGTACAGCTGCATAAAAGCAGCATGTTTTCACATACTCGGGGTTGTGTGTTCGGTGAGTGGAGAACGGGATTGGAGACGGAGGTAAAGAGAATAATAATAATAACAATAATCGTTAAAAGAAGCTCACCGTGTTTTGTCTGTATGGTCCGTTTTGTTTGTCTGTTTATTTTGGCTACCAGTGCCGTGTCTGTGTTTTTTTGTTTAATACAACCGTTTATTTTCTGTCTGTTCTGTTCACTCATTAAATGCTGAACGAAGCCAACCAAAACTCCATCTCTCTTTGTTTATTTTCCTGTTTCTGGTCGGACGTTCCCCACTCCGGCCATCTTTGTGACAATATATATATATAATGCGAATCGATTTTATTCTTAATACAAGGGCGGTAAAACGCAACACAAAAATATTGTTGGATGTTTTTTTAATTTCATACCAGTGATTGATTACATCATTGTAGGATATCCTGCCCAGCCCAACAAAACAAGCAGCAGAGTTTGTCTTCCTTAAATAAATCAGTAATTCCCAAGGATTCCAATGCTAATCCCAACACTTTTAAATGTGTGGTTTGTGTCAGGTGTTTGAGAGATGAACTATATGGGCTGCTTGCGGTGGCTGTACGAGAGGCACCAAGCCACACAGGATTAGGCCATGGGAAGACAGGCAACTCAAGCTACTTTTGAAAATACGGTTTAAGTATTCAAAGTGATAACAAGCTGTCAGTTGCTAAAGGAAACCCACTGGCTCTATCAACAAACATTAGACTCCAATATTTTTTTGAAAATATGTGGAAGCAACAAACAATGTGAGGAGACTGAGGTTTTGGTTCCCAGTTACTATTTCTGCACAGGGAGCCAGTATGTGCTGGAACAGTACATATTGCCTCAGTTGAAATAGTCCAGTATATTCTTTCATTTTTAATAAGCTATATGTAATGAAATGACATTGAGCTGTCAGGCAATCCATCAAATTGTGTCTAGTGTTACAGAACTCCCTGCAATTTGTAACTTCTATCTTTGCTGTATCCTGTGTTGTCCGTATTGCAGAGATTTTTTTTTTTTTTTTAACACAATACTGATTTAATTTTAACATTTGTAAATTAGTTGAACATATAGTCTCAACTTTAATTTGGGAGTGATCGACAGGAGAAAAAAACTTATGAGTATCATAGTGAGATCAAGATACACTGTGACACTCTTAAAAATTAGGAGATTCATTTTCAGCTGTGTTAAAAAATAAATGACCACTGTGATGTGAACACACAGGATACAGCGGAGGTAAAGTAATGTGTTTTTGGGAAGTACTGCAGCGAGTTCTGTAACCCTCTAGATACAGTACTGTAGTGTATGGGCAATGCTTTACAAGACACCATTTATTATTAAGCCACTTTTACTGTATAAGCAGATGTAGCTATTTTATGCAATGCAACACAGCACTGTATGTGCGGGAAATGGTTTTAGATTACCAAGTTTAGAATTCAGTATCTCAATAAGAAAGGAGGTGGTAAAATGAGAAAGGACTTTATTTAGAAACCTTGAATGTAGGCTGCCTTTGAAGTAAACTCACAGAAAATGTGTTTTTATTAGATTTTTTTTTTTTTCCTTTCTGACAGACTGCTGAAACAGAACAAACATGTTTCTCCTGTATTTGTGGCATTTCGTATGCTGGGTCACAGCACAGGGCCCAATAAAAACAGATTTATTTATTATTTTTTAGCTTAAATAGCGGCAACCAATTCCACCATTTTTGATTTATTCATTTCAGTATGAAAGTGTGAGATTATGAATAGTATTTGTGAGAAAGATATTCATGGTTAAACTGCAGCTAGAGCAGGCACACATCTTTATTTTGAAAGCATACATCTCTTGCCCTGATAAGCTGTCAAAGCAGACAGGGAAACGAGTCTACTATTCATAGACCCACTGTTCATGTAGCTACAGTGACAGGAGCAAGATGGAAACAGAAACGAATCTCCCCGCAAAATTAGACATATTCCTGCATTGGCTTTCCAAATTGGTCAGCCTCGTGTACATTTTTTTCTCATCCTCCCCCCTCTCTTTGCCTCTCTCTCTCCTGAAGTGTAATTACGATATACATCATACACACCACTGACAGGCCAAAAGAATGTGAGTGACCCATGATGCCATAATGCATAGCTCCTGTTGTACTGTTCGAGTGGAACCAGGTGTCTGTTGCTTGCAACATTATGTCCCAAGCGTCCGACTGGTTTTCTGCAAACTGTAGAAGGCAAGCCTGTGAGACTGTTTTGATAGACATGTTTGTCACCTACCACTTTCCCCTTGTCAAGTAGATACTTCTGCTTTTGAAGAGTTTCACACAACTTTTACACAGCTTATATGCTGTAGGTCAAGTGGATCATGTAACCACACACATTGACGTAGAAATTGAATGCATAGCAAAAGTATTAGAACTGCAGACCATTCTAGTACAACAGGAAAGATAACTCTGCTCTACATGTCAGACCACTATACTGAGCTCATTTTTATTTATTTCTACTGAAATAATACTTACTGAAAGAATAAAAAAGATTAGAATATAAAAATGTAATTAATTAATTAAAATATATTAATTAAATTAGAATTTCAAATCTTCATTTCTACCCCTCCCATCCCCATTTCTTTCTCTCTCTCTCTGCTTTTTTTAAAGTATCAATTTTGTGTGCCAAAAAATCACTCGCATGAAACCAGGCTATTAGAAACATAAGTTTTACATGAATTATTTCTACTGCTTTCTAGGATGAATATTCATCATAAGTGCACAATGGTTGTACACAAACATCTCCTCTTTCCTTTTTCAGTTCTGCCAGTTAATAGGCTACCTCCTGTAATCTTTTACCACAGTCCGATATGAATCTGACAACCATCCTTTACACGGTTTTAATAATGTTGTATTATTTTATCTGAGTTAAGTCTATCTTAAAGATTTTCCGCCAGGCGCGATTAACTGTGGATTCCTTTAATAAAATGAAATCCCTTGTAATTGACGATAGCAAAAACCTGTATTGAACCAAGCCTGCTGCCATACAAAGTACCCCTGCCATTGAATAACTGAGTCGTCAAACCAATCCGTGAAAAGAGCAAAGCCTTGTGTTCGGCAATAAATGCATGATGAAGTTATGCATGTCAGCAATGCCTTTCAACCTTTTCAGTGCCTGTGACCCCATCTTACTGTGTTTCCCATGTGACAATTACATTAAGACCATATTAGGCATACTAACATATAACAGTGTGCAACCTACAAGAAAGTGTGTGGTTGCTTTAAAAAGCTGCCTCATGTCTGGCCATGTGGAGCCCATTTCAATATCATTGGGGAAGCTGCAAACTTGATGTCATAGCCTATTGGTTTCAATGGTGGAAGGTTAAAAACACAGACGAGAAAAATATTGCGTTATTGCAATGGCTCATCTAAGAATTATTTTCCAGCAGTCTAGTTTAACCTAAGTATAAGCCTTATAAATGTGTACAGTAAAACACAATCAGAAATCTTGCAGTGTAATTTGTTATATACATATAAGCAAGGATTTGAGACCGCTGTTTCTGAAACTGATAACACACATTGTCATAAACCTCCTGGTCTCTACAGATTTCTGATTTCCTCTCAAGATGTATGTGTTATCACTGTGTGTTAATAAGATCTCAGAGAAAACTATCTAAGGCTGACGTTTGTAAAATTCTTCAACAAAGATTTTAACAGGATGGTGTGAAAGTGCCCTTTTTACTGTGGCACACCATTGTAGTTATTTTATGACTTTTTATCATTGTTAATAGTAAGTCTGCTGTTTGTTTTGTATGTTTGGCAGTTTTTTTGCATTTCAAAATTACCATCTTTGTATTTTTTTTAGTGCTGCAAATAATGATCAATCTGTTGCACCCCTCAGTGGCAGATCCAGCTATCTGAATATCCAAGCCCACCTATAGTATAGGGGCGTAGAGGGGCAGTGCCTGAGGACCGTCATTATTGAGCTGTACAGAGCAAAGGGCTTTTGATGAACCAAACCCCCTGGAGCCCAGAAAGTTTATGCAGAAGAAGAGGAGAATTGAACAATAACATGAGGGGTGCTGTTAAACTATTGGCATTACATTGCATCGCAGTGCAATACAAAGAAAGCTGTACAATGGAGTTAGATTTTATTATGTATATAAAAAAAAGAATCCCTTCCTTTTTTTAAAGATAGTTTACATACAATAACACATTTTTTTGCAAAAACGATTGTCCCCCTTCACAGATAATGGTTCATAAATTACAGATATTTATGCACCTCTGTTTGTGTCAGACTAATACAGAGACAGTGCTGGAGCAGATTTCATCTGGCAGTCCACTGGGACCAGATCTACTTCTTCTGTTGACTCTGCTAGAGCCCTACTTCTATGACCTACTCCTCCTGGGAGAAGTTGGGTAAATAAAAAAAAAACACCCGTAGCAGATGCGGCCCAGTATATGAGATATTTGCCTGAAGGGAGCCCGTGTTCAGTGCTAATGTCAAAATGTTGTTTTCAGTAGAGGGTTGTATATTTACCAGGGCTGTTAGGCAAAGATGTCATTGTGACAGAGCTGTGACATGGATAAAGAAGGTGGCGGTGTAATTAAAAGCAAAATAAAATGGAAGCTCAATTATCAATCTCTTTTTGAAGGTTTTAAAATCCATTTATTATTATTAGCGCAAGCAGCAGTCTTAATATCACCCTCCCTGTATTCTCATAGCAAATGGACAGAAAATAAGCAGGGAGACAGAATATAATCATTGTACGTGTGTCTCTGTGCACGTACAATGGATTTGAGTTGGCAGATGTATTTCATCTAATATTATGTGAGATGAATAAGATATCTGTAACCAGAAAGACACAATATAGTGAGGAATAGGCATAGAGAAATGTACTGGTGGAATTATTATTTGCCCTGGATATTTTGATATTCTTATAGCACTTTTACATAGCAATGACCGTACTTAAAACTTTTTTTACCAAGCAGTAAAGTATATAAAAGCAATTTTCCATATACAAAGTTGCTGCCTAAGCTTCTTCTTTCCGTTACATATGCAAAGTGTGCGTTGCCGTTCCTCTAAATTCATAAACATATGCTGACACCCATATGTAAACTCGATCAATATTATGCCAATCAGCATTCCGGCAGAAGCGTACATAGCAGTAATCTGGAATTAACGATCTTGTATGAGTGACGGGTAATCCTAGCCATTTAACTTTGCTACGCATTCAACTGAATTTTAAAAATAAGCTAAGCTGCATTTTTGTGATTCTCTCGTTTTTGTATTATTGAAAAACTATGCAGAAAGACTATATCTTAAAGAGCATGTATATATTAAAATATATTGTTATACTTATTTTAAAAGTGACAGGGTGTATCAAAACATATTATGATGGCATATACAAGCTGTTATTGGTGACACAATTGTGCATTAACATTAGAGGTGTGTACCTGCAATTTCTATCCCCTCTAACTGAGATTTTCAATTTACTAACTCTCAATTGCCACAGAGGGGACAGAAATTGCAGCTGCACGCCTTATGGTCATTTTCAACCCATCTCTCTACAGAAAGTCAGCTTTGGAAAAGTACATTTGTTAGTATGGGAAAAAAAAATAATGCTAAGAATGATAGAAAGCACACATAATTGGATATTAAACATGTGAGAAATTAAATCTTACATGTATATGAACTAGCATATTTGTCATTGTACCTACTACTGCTAATATCTCATAAACCATTTAAGCAAAATCTAATAGCACTCTTTACTGAACTGTGACCCAAGATGGTTGAGGTCATGTGACTAAGTTTCTGTTGCATAGGGACAGTATATTTTGAGTCATTGTCTTAATGTTTGAAACACACCTGTTATATTTGATTTTCGTAGTTTAAGTACCGGTGTTGCCCAGTAAAGATGAATTGTTTCAGTATTTCATTCAGATAGTGTCTTTACAGTTGGTATACTGCTGTATTCTTTGATTCTTTCAATAAATTAACCATTCACTATCGCATTGTTTTAAGCTAAGGACATATCAATGATACAGATCTTTCTCACATTTTGCATTTTACTTCTTGGTTGCAAATCATTCAGTCTACCATGACATTACTCTCAATTATACAACATGGGAAGCTTTGTTTTTCTACACAAAAACTCCCACTTCGAAATACACAGGTGTCTTCTCTGTGCCACTTTATCATGTCAACTATAATAATACTCTTAACAGTGATTTCATATCTTGAGAAAGGGGAACAAAGTCAGAAACCCACTGAGAGATGAGAAAGTCTCTCATACACCTGCTGCTGGACACACATTGACAAGACACAGTACTCTCTCCACCGCATCAATTCAATACGTGCTTGCTGAAAAGCAGCCATGATATACAGTAGTTTGTGCTGGCTTAGCTTGAATTGATATGATTTCTCAGTTTCCAGCAAAATGGACTCGTACCAACCATCCTAACCTAACCAAGGCTGTAAATCTACATTTAATAGCAACCCTTTTAATCCTGTTGTTTAAAAAGTTTTTGAGCGTTTATAGTGGGGGGGGGGGGGGGGGGGGGGGTCCTCTTTAATGGGTGTTAACCAAGACAGCAGAAAGTAAAAGCTTAGCAAAATGTATGAAAGCATAGTAAAGCATCATAAAGTCTGGAGGGGTATGGTAAAACATATTTTAAAACGTGGAAAATACATTTTATAAGTCTTAAAAGGCAGCTTACCTTTTCAATTATTCTTTTTACGTACATGTCTTACAACCACCATGACAAGCTCTCTACAGCATGACAGCACGTCAAGCACAAGTTGTTTATAAGTAGATACATAATTAAATCTGGAAGTAAATTTAAAAACTTGTTTCCCTATGAACAGATGCAGCTGTCAGTGTGTGGAGGAGGAAAGTCTGAAAAGGGCAATTGAAATCTGCACCATGAAGGCATAATGTTACATCTTACTCCAAAATGAGAGCCGAGTTATTAAAATTAGGATTATTGCTTTGGGTTTCCTCTTTTGTGTGTGCAAATCCAATTATTTTTGTATATTGCTGTCTAATGCACAGCCAGGCATAGCTTTAAAAAAAAAAAAAAATATGGTTTATGATTACAGGGTATTCTGAATTGGTTTAGAAATAGAATTCAGATCTCTGTTATTGTATTGTATTATTATACAATTACTGTTGGTTGAGTTGGAGTTCAAAATAAGTAACAGAAGAATAACATCAATGTTTAATTAATCTCCCAGAGGTATTTGTTTTTTTTTTCCTGTCTGAAAGGTTTATATGCATTGTGTTTAATGGCAGTTACTAATAGTAGAAAACTGTGGTAAAAGCATAGTAGATGATGGGCCTCGTGGCCAGAAGGGTAATTCATTTAGGGGTCTGAATTTACCCCCAAGTACAATTCAGCACAATCTGCGCTGGATTGAATTTCAGGGCTCAGGATTCAGGTGTGCTCTCTCTTGCAGAGCTGTGAGGGGTCGCTCTAATGGTGTCTTCCTGTCAGCACTGTGTCTGACTGTATACAGTGCCATTGTCCCTCACCTTTTAAAAGCACTGAAATCACAAGCACCAAGACAAAAGCATACTTTACTGTCATAAATCATGTTAATAGACAGAGAACTATTGTAAAGAATGGCAAAACCCAAGGTAAGTGATGGTAAATCTTATGAGCATTTTGTCAGTTGATTTAGAAGCTGATTTGACCAACCTTTAAACCACCAGTACCAAGGGAATACACCTGAATTGCACTGAACGCTTACTTTTCATACAGGGGTATCCGCGGATAGATGGTAATCTAGAGCGATAAACTAGGGCGATAAACAAAGGCTGGCTGTTAGTCAGACACTAATGTGTACACCTGTAGAATATAGGTGGAGCCTCTTAATCACTCATGAAGGTATTAGCAAAAACTGTTGTTTTTTTCTCACTACTGTAACCAACATCCCAGCTCAGGATTACTGAAGAGCAGCAGGTTCTTGCTGTCTAGCACCTCATAAACCCAGAGAGATGATCAGGCCTCTTCACCACATATACAAATGTTACAGGTCAAAGAGATGACAGGATACAGTACTCGCTCCACAGTACCAATTCAATAAGTGCTTGATGAAAAGAAGCCATGATGTACTCGTTGTTGACTCTGCTAGAAATAGATTTGATTTCTGAGTCACCAGTAAAATGGAATCGTCATCAACCATCCTAAATCTACATTTAAAAGTGTGAACCTTTTGCGTAAACAGTTATTTAGCGTTTATAAACGTTCACATACATTTGGTGTGGGGGGAGGGGAGTATTTAAATAATACATGCTTTGTTGTCTGAGGGGAACACCAAAATACATATAAATGTATACAAAGTTCAAATTCATACATGAAAACAATAGAAATGATAGTTATGAATCGTTACTTTTATGATGGTACGTGAAATATTTTGACGTAGAAAAAGCAACAACAGAAAAAAATAATAATAACAGAGGATCCCCATGCTTGTTTTTAGGAAATTGTATTTTTCATTATTGTTTATAAAAAGCCACAATTCATACATTTTTAATAAAAATGTTAACTTTTTTTAGGCGTATTTAAAAAAAAATGTCATTGTGTTAAAGTCATTTTATTTATGTAAGGTGCATGATAGAGATGAGCTGTAAAAGTTATAGAGAACCAAATGAATACCTTTAATAATAAATAGCTTACTGTGAGAAACCGTTGTTTGGTGTGTCCTGGGCTTCATCTGCAAGTTTCCTGGTTGCTAATTTAATGGGTGAAGACATTCCAAAAGTTAGGAAACTGCCATCTCAAAGCACTGATGTAAACATCAGCCAACATTTTTGTTTAATTGTCTCAGTTTCTTATTCGTTTCAAGTTAAGGAAGAACTTTTCGGACTAGACTGAACTCTATTTTTCACAGGCCCCGTTACCTTAGCAACACTTATGAGAGATAGCATCCAAGAAATGTCTTACTGGCTGGGGCAGCGGGGGAGTGTAGAGCCCTCCCCCCTCAAGGTCAGAGCAAATATCATTTAACACTGAATATAATCAGTACTGAAATACTAAAAATGGATGTCAATATAGCTTTGTAGAATTTAACTGCACATATTTAAAGAGACATGAAGTCAGGACATAAACCCCTCTTTAAAATGATTACCCAGTAGCATCTTTATGATTTTGCACACCAGACGCAAATGGGATTTTGGAATAGACTCAGGAGGTTGCTCTATTAAACCTCTTTTCCATAAGTGTGCAAATCCTGCTTTGCTGGTTCCAGAAAATTATTATATGTTATATTGAGTCTTGCTTCAGTTCACAGTGCCTCCTGCAGGTAAGCATAGGGCTGAAGTGGCTTGTGAAGCCAGTTATGAAATACTGGACAAGGTGTTTTACCCTACAGTGATCTTCTATTCAATGGAGGAACCTTTAAAAATGTATCCAAATGGGTCTGTTGAGTAGTGGCATAGGATGTCCCACAGGCCGGTGTAATGGTAAAGTTAGTTACATTATTCTAACTTGTCTTTACCTGGCTTTGAGGTTGTGTGAAGAATCTCTGCCAGTAGCATATGCTTGTCTCAAAGATTAAGCCATGCATGTCTAAGTACACACTTTCTGTTAAGTTAAACTGCAAAAGGCTCATTAAATCAGTGCCAGCACTGAACAGCCTTCCTCATTCCTTTCAAATCATGTGATAATGTGACCTTTCAGCTCTGTCAGCCCCACCTTTCTTCTTGCATAACTGTAGCGCAGGCAGGACTGGCAGAGTTAAAAGGTCATAATATGACATGATTCAAATGTAATGAAGAAATTTAGAATGCTCTAGAGAAGATCATAGGAAGCTAAAAGGAGGTAGGCTGATTTTAGACAAAAATTGCAACGACTTAATATTGGAGAAGCCTGAACCACTAAGAAAAATTGCTAGCACTCTAAAATACACTAGTAAGGGCAATGTAAAAAAAGCAACTAAAATGGCATTTAAACCTACTTTTTTTCCTATACAGCTACTGTTTCACTATGTAATGACAATATTTTAACATCTGTGTACTTACCGTATTACTTCAATTTGGAGCCGCACTGTTTATTTTAAATAGATAAAAATTACTGCGGCGCTTAAAAGAGGGCGGACTTTATACAAGGGCGACCTTTATTAATAATACTAATATTTTCAAATGCTGCAATATTTTATTACATGATTTATAACATTTTAGAAGTATTGCGGTTGCTTATTTTCTGTAATACGGTAGCCTACCTGTATGTAACAGTGTGTGTGCCTAACCTACTTTGACTACAGTACATTTATATGTGACAGTTACAGAGAGCCTATTAGGTGGGAGTTGGAAGGTCAGGGGAGTACTGTACCAGCAAATCAGGAGTGTATATTGGTTGTTAAGGGGCAGGGCAATGTTGGTGTGGCAGTTAAATCCAAGAGTGTGACGTAGATGTTTTTCTGCACCAAAAATTACCACAAAATATCAGTTTGATGATTTCTGTAAAAGCTACAACATATCCTATTTGTTTTTTTGGGATTTTTTTTACACTGTAACTTGCTTGTTTGTAATTTCTCTGCAAGAGAAACCGAAACTAAATATTCTCATAGATAGTAAGCACATTTTTTTATTTGTACGAGATTGAGTACAGGAATTACAATTGAACTAAAAACAAAACAACAAAACCACCTATAAGAACTTCAGAAAGACTGCTGTTCTGTACATAGTTTATCTTGCATTTTATTTCTGAACTGTACTACCATAAAATAAAATGTGCTTACTATGTGTGTGTACATTAGTATATTGAGGCTCCCGTCTCTTCGGGGGCGTTACATGTTACATAGTCAGTGTTGCGCATTTATTTGTTTACTGTGTGTGTTTTTTTTTAGTAGGGGGAGAAAAAAATACCTCAATGTTTCTTTTTTGATAGCAGCGTCAATACAAGGGCGGCGCCAAATTGAAGTAATGCAGTATTTTCATTTCATATTACTCTCCTGTCTAAGCTCTCCAGGAAGCAGGGGCTGCTGTTGATTCGATACATCAAGCCCGGTCCACTTCACTTTGTACAGCTCAGTAATCACACCTCCCAGGCACTGCCCCTACACACTGCAAAGAATACACCCCCTACTGGAGGTGTACATATTCAGAATGCTGCTGTCGCTGGGAAGTGCTTTTGGGAAACTGATTAACGAGTAAATCTGAGATGAAAAAAAGGCCAGAACAAACAGCATGTCTAACGCAGTTAATAGACAATTTGCATATGTTCCAAAAAAGTAACTAGGGCTCTAAGCATTTTATGAAGCAATAGAAGTACATTCAGAGAGCTAAGTGATTGATTGAGTACCTGATCCCACAGGATGTCAATATTTGGATCACCTGGGAATTGCAGTTAAGTAGTTTTTTGCCATCAAGATACTGCCGAGTACCTACGATGTCCAATAGCTCTCTTGGTCCCTCTGAAGAAAGACTGCTCTCTCTCTCTCTCTCTCTCTCTCTCTCTCTCTCTCTCTCTCTCTCTCTCTCTCTCTCTCTCTCTCTCTCTCTCTCTCTCTCTCTCTTCTGCATGGCTGCAAGTCTGACAAGATTAACATTGTCATGAACAGTATTAATGAAAGTCTATTTTTAAACCAAGACAAAAGCCTGAGCTTCTGTACATCAGTTTTGTGAGCCTCAGAGAGGACATGAAAATACTTTTTATATTAATTTTTAATAATTGTATGTAACATTCCCCTGGAAGATAAACATATTGTGTTTTCAGTGCATTATTTATTTTGATCCTGCGTCAGTTTAATACTATATAGTCACAAACTACAAAGACAGTAGGGTGGTGAACCATCTCGTTTTTATGTCTTTCAACCCATTAGTTTTAAATGTGATTCTACCCTGGTGTCTTGTCTTCTTACTTCCTTAACGCTTACTAGAAGCCATACAGATAGAATATTTTATCCATTAGCTCTGCTTTATCAATAGAATAACAAGCATTGATGTGTCTTAAAAGGCTACCTATCTTGGTTCTTTTCACAGCACATTTTTATCTAACCTGAGATGGTACAGCTTCCTAAGCTTTCAATGGGCTTGCATTGAAGATAGCCCCGCAAAACAGATATCATTAGGAAGACATTTCTTTTGTCACGCAAGTTCAATCATGTAATAATACTTAGCTTTTCACAAAGTCTAGTGACTACAAGGCTGGTTTAATATACATAGAAACATGTATAGCAGACCTGTGTATTTCCCCTAATTGTGGAAATCTTGCCTGTTGAGCACTTCTGTTATAATGTAGGTTGCATGTGCATTTTTCAAAGAAATGCATGTTGTGGCTCACATGTATTTTCATTTAAAAAATATCTGGAGACATACTAAATGAATGAAAGCTTCCAGTTTGCTTGCCTTGTTTTCAGATACAGTATGGTTTTACTAGGTAATCAGCCCTCCTTTTCTTCCTCCCCCAACGCTGATCTTTCTATCTCTAGCCCTCTCTCCCTCCTCATCCATCCAGAACCTCGGTGTCACCCTCGACCCCTCCTTCTCCTACTCTCAGCACATCTTTACTCTGGCACGCTCCTGGCACTTCTTCCTCAGCAACATACGTAGAATTCACCCTATCGCTGCTCGCATCCAATTCAAAACTTGTACTCGCCTATCACTGTCTCGACCTTTCTGCTCCCTCCTATCTCCAGACTATCATTTCTCCCTACACCCCCTCTCTCCTCCTCAGCTCCTCCACCTCCAGCAGACTAGCATTACTCCCCCTCTGCTCCCCTGCCTCCAGAACCCGCTCCTTCTCCACCCTTGCCCCTCAGTGGTGGAAAGACCTACCCATGATTGTCAGGACCTCTCAGTCCCTGACCACTTTAAGGCATCTCCTCAGGACACATCTGTTCAGACAGCATCTGTAAACCTCACAACTCTCGACTATACTGGACTATATGGCACCCAAGTGTACCAGTACTTGCATCAGCTTGCACAGTACTTGTACTGAACTGCTCCATACCTTGCCGTATTCTACTACTGCTCTTAATTATAACTACTTCCTGTTTCTTGTACTTGATTTTACTCTTAAAGGTATCCGGATTCAAGTTTTTTGTAACTGCTCTTATTTGAAATCGTTCTTATCCATCTATCGTACTTACTACATGCTCTTAACAGACTACGTGTATAAGCAAATATTTTTACTTTAAGTTTAACTATTCTTAGTCGAACTCGCTCTTAAGTGTAAT
Source organism: Polyodon spathula (assembly GCF_017654505.1). Taxonomy (NCBI): domain Eukaryota; kingdom Metazoa; phylum Chordata; class Actinopteri; order Acipenseriformes; family Polyodontidae; genus Polyodon; species Polyodon spathula. The sequence continues at coordinate 32,415,933 of NC_054546.1, read as the reverse complement.
TATTTACTGTAAGTCGCCCTGGACTTATTTAACCTTAGCTGTGTCAAATCATGGCTGAAGGGTATATACAACTGGTCAGTTAAAGTCCTTATATGCAACTGGTTAGTTAAGGACAGTAGTTGTAAGTAAGTAAGCTATAAGTAACCAAGGAAGTGCATGGCTTCCTGCAAGTAAGGCTTGCAGGCTTTCAGGCTTTCTTTAACTATATCATATACATTCATCTTTGCTGTAACATGTGGTTTACATGGGAAACTGTTATAGTACAAAGAAAGTGCCCAACTGCTAAGATTTATGATGTCGTGTTAGGTGTATTATAACTAGCCTCTTGTTTTTCGCAAATACGAAATAGCACGAAGTAAAACAAAATGCAACATTTAAAACTAAATAAAGAGAAACGCAAATATAAAACAAACTAAAGCACACATAGAATGACATTCTTAAATTGGGATACTTTAAACAATACTTGCAATCGTAGTTGTCAATGCTCAGCCGTTACCATGGACACGGTCTGAAGGGAAACGGAAGCTCTAACGAGCACCTGCGCAGATGTATAATTTGGAGCGAGTCGTTTGGAAATTAAAATTGTGATGGAAGAGAAGAGACTCTTGTTTCTAAAATGCCTAAACCACACATAACAATTAAACAATGCTGCAAAGAATTTGAGCATGAAGGGATGTATGCAAAATACGGTTTGTACAGATGAACCTGCTTTATATGATGATTGCCATGCAAGCATAATTCATGATATAAACTGGGTCATGGTATAAACCCTATGACAGCAAATTTTACATTTAAACAAATCCAGTTTACTACAGGACAAATATGTTCTGTATCATTAACTGGAACAAAGCAGTTTGTGTCATTATCTTAAAAAGGCATGAATTGTTGACTACTGAGAGATATCAATACTGTTTTTTATGTGTGCATTCTGACTGACTGTTAAAATTTGGGGAAACTGGTGTTTTGTAACTGAACAGCATTCCGTTAAGACCACCCACGCAGTATTTGACAGGCTGCACAAAATGTCAGTTTATCAGCCAAGATGATTATTGGTTGTTGGTTGCGTTGGAAATTAATTATATCCTGTGGTTACTTACTAAAGCCTAGACACGCAGCATTTGACAGGCTGCACAAAACGTGACAATAAGAGGGTTTGTGAGATTATATTAAGAGAGGTAATTTCTCAAAGAACCTTTTTTCAGAAATTGTTATAATAAACAGGGTATGCTATTAAGAGAGGTGATATAAAACAGGTTAATCTGGATTTTGTATTAGTATGCTAATTCTTTGTTTTATTTCAAGCGGTGCAAAACATGATGTATACTATACTATTACTGATATACATCTATTTGAGTTGTTTTATTAATGTGCATCTGTAATAAAACGACATTTGTGAAAAATAAAAACGAAATAAAACGAAACTTGTGAAAAATAAAACTGAAAATTATAAAAAATTTAAATAATTTCAAGGGGCTCTCATTATAACCCCTTTAAATAGCCAAAATATATGTCATGCAAAGGAGCTGAACCATGTGACGTGCCATATGTTTCACTGTACAGTATATATGTCTTAGAGCACTTAGTTACTTAGTAGTAAAACAGGCAGAAATGAAGATGATACTAATCAAAACAACTGAATCCCAGGCTACAGATTTTTTTTTTTTTTTTTTTTTTTAGTCGTTGCCAATTACTTTTATTTTCTCCCAATTTGAAATGGCCAATTATTATTTAGGCTCAGCTCGCCGCTACCACCCCTGAGCTGACTCGGAAGCGGCGAAGACTAACACACGCTGTCCTCCGAAGCGTGTGCTGTCAGCCGACCGCTTCTTTACACACTGCGGATTCACCATGCAGCCGCCCAGGAGCTACAGCGTAGGAGGACAACGCAGCTCCCAGGCAGCTAACAGGCAAGCCGCAGGCACCCAGCCAGACTATAGGGGTCGCTGGTGCGCGGTGAGCTGAGATCACCCTGGCCGACCTAGACTCTCCCCTCCCCCACAGGCAACGCTCAGCCAATTGAGCGCCGCCTCCTGGGAACTCCCGTCCACGGTCGGCTGTGGAATAGCCCAGAGTCGAACCGGCGACATCCAGGCTGTAGGGCGCATCCTTTTACTGGATGCACCACTCGGGAACCCCATGTCAAGCATCTTTAACCAAGCTAGGTAGAACACTCAGGACACCTGCTAATAAAAAGGCAAACAATGTTCTATTAAAGTATTTCTTTAAGCTTTTTATAAATACAACTAACTTTGTATTTATAAATATAAATATAATCTATGGAAAAACAGTGCAGTGATAAAACATCGATTTTGAACAGGACACAGAACCCTGTAGCAACTAAAGAGGTTCAGTTCACTGACAAAGAAACATATAAGTATAAACAATTATATTGTAAAACCGTGATTTCTAAAATAGGTTTTCTGAAGCACCTCACTGAAAATCCACCCCCGGGTCAGGCATTGCAGTTCCCTTGTTGTTTTACTTGATTTGATGTGCTCAAAACAGAAACCAACCTGTCAGGAGACAGCTATTAACAATCAGTTGGCATGTTTATTTTTGGAATTGTCAGATTTGAAAAGGTTCGAATAGAACAAAAGCTGCTCTAACTTTGTTGATGCAACACATGATAAAGACCCAATGCAAAAAAAACATTTTAAAAGACTTTTTACAAAGTGACAGTCATTATTTTCTTCTGTAAGAATCATATATTCTTAAAGAAGGTGTCCCCAAGGATTTGAAAAATATTTCCTTTCTATGTATTATTTTTTTCTAGTATATTTTACCCTTTTAAAGTCTCATCCTGTTGAGGAGAGCTAATAACTGGAGATTAACATGGGGTAGAAGGCTTCTAAGAGTTACACCTTGCACAGTGAACAGAACTTTTTTGAAATTTGAACAGTGAAAAAAACTTTCTTTAAACTACAGATTAACCCATTTTATATCACCTCGCTTAATGTCATATCCCGTTTATTATCAAAAACCACTCACCATGCACCATAGGTTCTTTGAGAAATTACCTCTCTTACTTCATCTCACAAACCCGCTTATTGTCACGTTTTGTGCAGCCTGTCAAATACTGTGTGGTTACTGGCTTTACTAAGTAACCACAGGATATAATTAATTTCCAACACAACTAACAACCAATATTAAATTTATCGGCTGATAAACTCACATTTTGTGCAGCCTCTCAAATGCTGTGTGGGTGGTCTTAACAGGATACAGTTTAGTTACAAAAGCCAACGTCACCAAATTTCCCTCACTTTGTGTCCTCCATGGGCATTCAACAAGCCTCCACATCACATTTCCCTCCTTCACTTCCCCCTGTGGGTGTTCAATTAGCCCCCACAGTCCCTTTCCCTAGTCTCATGTCCTCCGTGGATGTCCCACCAGCCCCCTGAGCCTCTTTCCCAATCCTGTGTTCTCTCTCTGAGCTCCCATAGGGCCCCAGGAGCTACCGTTTCTGCCTTTCCACCCTCTTATACAAAAAAAAGTCCATAGTAATTAATTCAGATAACTCTTGCGTTATTAATAAGCGTTGTTCATCTTCTCCAGAAATTATGAAAAGTCTCAGGAGAATTACCGGGTTCTCAGTCCAATTTTTATTAACAGCAAAACATGTTCCAGGTCATTTAAATAATATCGCTGACTCTCTCTATCGTTTTGATTTTCAGAGACTCAGACGCTTGGTCCCTATTCGGAACACATTTTTTCTGTAAATCACCCAGTTATATCCCTTCATCCTTCAAGCCCAGGAAACTTTGCTTCACGGTATCGTGCCACGCACCCTTGAAACTTACTGGTCTATCTGGACCTGTTTTTAAAAAAAATAAAATTCCACGCTACCGTCAATGTTCCGTTTCCCTCTTACTCCACCTCACCTTATCTCCTCAACCCTCAACTCTTGTTACTCCTCAAAGGGCTCCAGTGCTCCAAAGTGTCTTCCTCACTCTTTTGTTTGCCTATCTTGTCAGAAATTCTTACTTAGTGTATCTTTATTCTCAGAGCCGGGTACCTCTCTGCTTCACTCAATAAAACTCTTGAAGCTCTTTTTCTACTGACTTTTTCAGGGATTAAAGGTGCTCCAAGTTTACAGCCTCTTCTCATTCCTTCATTCCTTCTCTTCAACCTTGCATTAACGACCTGTCCGTTCTCTCTTTAGGCACAATTTCTTTTAACATAAAAAGAAGTTAAACCGACCAAGAAGGCAAAGGCACTCTCATCTTTTAAATTCTCACCTAAGTCCCTTCCCCCATCTCCAAATTCTTCATGGAGCCTCAAGCACAGACCCCCCCCCCTTTTTGAACAAAAAGAAAATTATCATTACTTGCCACTGGTTCATTTACCATCTTCATCAGATTCTGTCCAGATGTGGATTCCCAGCAGCCAAATATTCAGGCCATTCATTCAAAATCAGAGCAGCCTCTTCAGCTTCCCGCCATGGAGTCCCCAACCACCTAATTAAATAGTTAGGGCAGTGGCCGTCCAAGGCATATCGCCTATACATCAAGACTAACTTTTCCGATCTTAGAAAAACACTTAATTTACTCTGTCCCTAGTTTCAGAGCACCTGCCTGGAGGAAATTCATTTCGTTAGCCACGGATTCCCAGAGGTTTATTTCCCTTGTCAGTTAAGGGTTTTGTTTTCCTCCCCTGCATGCTAATTGTTTTTACACTCTCTCTGGAGTGGGACTATATCGATATTGAGTCGCTTGTCGGACCCACTTTTTGGGGGGGAGGTGCCTCGTTCAACAGCCAGGCACCCAATCAGACCTGCAGTCAGTATCAGTCAGTAATCCACCACACTCTACTCCTTATCTACAGCATTAAGACTTATCTGGAAATTATTTTGGGAGTCTCCTGCTTTGTCCGATGGCCAGGCACAAGATCTTCAATCCAGATTGGTGAAATGCCAAATTCGTTTTGTGTCGTGGGGTTTGTCCTGAACTACTGAAATCATGCCTGCACAGAAATCATGATAAAAAGCGGGTTCATTTGTATTTGGGTACCAGATTTTATTTTTTTTTAAATAAAAATAGAAGTTTCCTATAACATGTTTCCTTCAAAAATGTGTGACCTCAAAAGGCAAGATTTGTGGAATGATTTCATTATCTAGAACCCTGTCAGTAAGGTGACGCACTCAATATAACCTTCCCATGTGTATAAAACCAGCCTTGCAGACGCTACAGGCTTTCACAAGAAGAAATCCATATGAATTACTACTCAAAAAATGGGAAAAGCCAAGTATTATTACATAATTGAACTTGCCTGACAAAAGAAATGTCTTCCTAATGAAATCTGTTTTGTGAGATACAAGCTCATTGAAAGCATAGGGAGCTGTACCATCTCAGATTAGATACAATGGAAAAAATGGCTTTGTGATGGTCATGATAATGACTCCTTTGTAATTTCACTACATTCACAATACACTGAAGCTAATACTCCTGAATAAAAAAGATGTGTGTTGCTCAGAATGATCAGACGATTGAAAGAATAGAAAGTTCTTGACATCGTGACCTCCGGGTGACTGTCTGCATGTGTAAATGATTAATTATTCATTCATTGATGGATATCCAACAGCACGTACACATATTGATATTATTTATACAATGTAATGTCACGATTCCCAACAATAGTAAATGCAATAGATAAACGGCTACATCCTAGTACTATATTATCTCTATCTGTTTCATTATTACTGTCAGCCTCTGACTGGCACAGAAGGTAATGTCCATTCAAAAATTAGTAAACCTTTTAAGGATTTGTCAATCTGGGTTATAACTCAGGCATTACATTTTTAAAAAGAACATTGCTTTTCTTTCCAAATGTAATAATACAAGGGAAAATAGATTTTAAATGGTTCAAATGAACTCCTAAATTGCAGTACATAATTGTCTGTTTGTCCAGGGGTCTCCTATTCATATCTGGTTGCTTGCTTTCTTTGCTGCAATTAAAGAAACAGAGACTGAGAAATGTCCATATTTCACATGGGGCAGAAGTGATATTTAGTTCTGAAAGCGGCACTTAAATTTGCTGCATGCCATTTGACTGGGTTACAATACAGCAGCAGCAACAGCTGGACCTTTTAACTGACAGAATTAGTATAATTCCTTTTTTATTTAAAGCATGATTCCTGAGATCACTATCAAAAAGGCAAGCAGGTCACATGCTGGCAGCCCAGTCGTTAAGAATGCAAATTATTTTGTAATAGACTGTGTCAGAGTGTGCAGTGCTCTGACTGAATTGAAAACTGACAGCCACTTGGAAGATAATTGCACACTGATCTTGTGAAGGGGTCTGGTAGCCCTAAGCAGTCAGCCGTGCCTTCAGGAGGTGAATGCATGCCTTAAAATAATTCCACTTGAGTGAAAAGTATCCTGTAATCCAACCAAGGAGCTGCGATTGCTATGAATGCCCTGATAAGATCATATAATATGTGTATTTTGGCAGGTATTCACCAGTTTTACTGTTTTATACTGTAACTTAACCAAAGCACTTTTCTGGAATTCTGATGTATCATGATGTAATGTAATGTCCTCCTAGGAGCTGGTGATGTAATCATGCTGACATCAGAATAAGACATGTACTTGCAGAAAGCTAGAGCTTGCTCTTTAGCGGAATGGTAAGGTGCTTGAATTTCAACCACATGGCTAGCAGTCCAGCCCTTGCCTTTCCATTTATTCAGTGGGCTGAGATGCCAATTTATTACAGAGGCTTCCTGAGAACTGCTAAAATCAAGACAACTGCAAAGTCAGCACTAGAATGGAATTTGTCTTCGAAAGGCAGGCTTAATTCAATATAAACATGTAATTACACAAATGGATGTGGGAGGATTTCAGTGCATAATTATGTATGCTGTTTGGTCAAGTGTTCTAAATTATGCTAATTGTATCTTAGGTGTAGTAAAGAATAGGACAGACTCGCTTTGATTACATGAAATTTCAATATGGAATTTGATCTTGTAGGAGGTTTATACATAGCGTGAGAGTTATGCTGTTTGTAAAGCCTACTGGAAATGTCAGGATGATTTTTTCCATAGAACTAATAACCTCATAAGAATAATGAGTACAGAGGATAAATTAAATATTACTAGGTATGTGTTGCAAGTTTTCTGTAAGCCCATCACTTTTTGGTACTAAATGTCTCTGATTCTGCAGTAAAGGTAACAGGAAGTAAACAATTATGACCTGAGAAGCCATATATATATACAGTTTATAATCCTAGGTAGACAGTGTCTCCATTTTTTTCCTGATCTTCTCACACCAGTCTTTGATCTGCAAGAAACAGTCCATTTAGAGCTGTCTTATTCCCAAAGGTTTCACCAGCAATCCTCACCAGCAAACCTCACCCCCCTGCTAAGCAACACAGTTCCCTATTTATGTTCCAGACCACACACCCGTCAATCCTCCACAGACAATCACAAATCAACTGAGTCTGTGGAAAAACACTGGCTTTGACAGCAGAATAACCGGAATCACCTGTGCCACGACCTTCTCAAGATGGCTGCCGAAAATTGGCTGTTTACCTAATGTATGTTCCATCTTGGTGAGATCACGCGTGTAGATCGTTCTAGTGCCGTCACCTGTCGGGAGGCCATAATGTGTGTGTTTCTTGCCTGTGTTTCTTAAAACTAGCAGTGAAATAGAGGATAGAACTAATTTAAGTGGCTTTCACTCTGTCAGTAGGCATTTAACCCTGTGAATTGATGCAGAAAATAACACCTTTTAAATAATAAAATAATTTCCTTTAATGAACGATTCAGAATCCTTACACTTCCCCTAATTAAAAATAAACACAAGCCTGGAAGAGTCTGCCTCTGTCTAGGGGGAAGCATTCCCTACACATGCCAGATCAAATACCAGGCAGCTGCAGCTCCGAATGTTTTCTTCTGCCTGGCTCTGGCTTTATGTTGTGTTCCTTTACATTTCATTCATTTGTACTGTCGATGACTCAGTGCTCCATGTAAATCAGTAATCAGATCCACAATCCCCAAACATACAGCATATCCATTTTCTGCAGTGTATTTTTTATTTATTTTTTTGGTTACATTTTTCAAAATGCCTAATTATGTAACTGTTAGCCAGGTATCTTGCAAGGAGCCTGTCAGTATTGGGTGAGCAAAGGGTAGTTGGCGATTTCCAATAACTTTTTATTCGCAAATAAAACAAAGTGACTACGGTATATAGGACAGGCATAAAGAAACATAATAAATGCAATGACAAATGTCATTGAAGACATTAAGAAATACATTTAGTCGATGTATTATTGTATGTAAATAGCTTGTGATATGTGCGCTTGTTTTGTGGCTTATCTAGCCAATGTAGAGTACTGCATTTTGGTAAAGACTTAGAATAAGCCATAGGGAACACAATAACACAGTAAAAAAATGCACTGCTGTGGAACATGTCCCATGGATAATTGTAATAACATCACCCAGTGGTACAATGCTGAGTGAATGCGCTTAAACACACAGCTTTACAGATACTCATAGTTAATTAACCAAGTAACTATAGCTGTCAACTCTCCCATGGGAGCCTCCTGTAATTTGACCCCTTCTCCCGGAAGCTCCCGTAATATAATTTCTCCCATATTTCAGCCAAATTATATTTGCAGCAAAATGTCAAAACCTCAGCCCAATACCATAGAGTGTGTCAGATTTGTAGGACCCAGAGGGAAGCCAGGTGCCAGTGAAAGTACATGTTAAAGTTCAACCAATGAACGTAATGAACATATATTTTTGGGGGTTGTCTACTAGCTCGTTGTTTTCGAGACAGTCTCTCACAGCAATAATGACATCTTGAAGCACTAAAAATGAATATTCATGATGCAGGTACCTATCAGCTTGAAGCGAAACCTTTTCCTTTCTTGTCCCAAGTTCGATTGAGATAGGACGCGCATTCTGCAAGGTGTGCAGAATTTATTCAGTGCACAGCACGGTGGCTGCGGCGATGTAGTCTAACATAAGGTGCAGAAAACAAGTGGCACCATCACAACTTTTATTACTAATGGGAGAACGGAAGTGGAGACGGTAGCATATGCTGAGACAAAAATTGCAATCTTAGTCTCCAAACGAAACGTCCCTTTTGCTTTCTGTGAAGAATTTAATAAATGTGTGGGAGATATCTTTCCAGCCTCCACTATTGCCAGGAAAATTTCCGCCGGGAAGACCAAAACCACACAGATAGTGAAAGGTAAGCAAGTGCTTCAACAACTTTTGGCAATTGTGTTGCCCATGGCTTGTTCTGTGCTATTATACAAACACAGCATATGTATGTTTACACCAAGCCAAGTGACTTTATGCTAGCCGTATATACTGATATATGTCAAGCTGTGAAGTTAAATATGTAACAATAGGTTTTTCGTTGGTTTTTTTTCCAGTTTTTCACATGGGCTCACATAAAGCCCATGCATTCTGTCACTTTTAAGTGTCATGCTTGGTTATCCCTCCCCAACAACTGCTGAAAGACCTAGCTATTACGTTACCTGTAACATTGAAAGTTATATTGTGGTGAATGAGGAAAAACTGCCTTCCCCTGAGTCAATGTGAAAATTAAGTCTGGAAAAACAAAAAGATTAACAATGGGAGACTTGTGCGTATAGTATTACACCTTTTATGCAAATAGCTCTGTAGCAATACTGTAGGTAAAAAATGTCAAAAGATCTGTAATGAGTTCATAACGTACAGTCCTCACCATCCCCGCCCTCCTAGTCCCCCAAAAGTAATCTTTACATTGGCCAACCTTTACTGAAGATGGAAATCTGCTCCTTATAAATTAAACTGTCACTCAATCAGAGTATACCTAATATCCCTGTGTCTGTGATTAATGGCCTGCATTTCATTTATCAACCTGCCATATGTGGAATTGGATTAATTAAACTCATTGGAGTATTTCACCAGAGTTGCATTTCTCTCCTTCCAGCGAATAATTGACTAAATGAATTTGAAAGTGGATAAGTAATTGTCCTTGTTATTATTGTTATGTAAATATTAGTTTGTGCATTTTTAAAGATTTAGTAGTGGCATTGTAGCGATAACACAGGCCAGTACTTCGAGTACAAATGAAAGGCAACCAGGGAGAAGTGAATCAGAACAATTATTCTAATACATTTTGTAATTTCATTTCAAATGCTACCTTGCGCATGTAAAGTCCTAATCAAATATCAACTGGGCTTTATCTAAAAGAAGTACACATGGAGCCCCAAAGTAAAGTGTACAAAACGTCTCTTTCACCTTTGTTTAAAGCTGTTCCACATCTTATTCTATTTTCTGTTTCCTTGGTAAGCTAAAGTCTTGAAGTGGTAAACAATTCCCTAAATGTTATCTGTAGTGGGTGTATATTCACTATATAGGTCTCAATGTGCAGTTTTTGAAAGAAACACATATAGGCATGTATTTCCTTTAAAAATATATATTTTCCCTTACTATATTATGTTAATAAATCTCTGTTTATAAGCCTTGCTTCCAGGGAGGCTTACAATTCCTTGGTCATTTCACACGGAGAGTGAAATTGTCATTATTTGCTGTTATTAAACAACCTTCCGGTTTCCCTAGTCACTGACATGCTTTGCAGTCAAAAGCTGTGCAGTGAAACAGACATCCTGAAAGGCAAGGCAAGCAAACAGAGAACTAACCAGATATCATGGTTTAAGATTGAAATACACATTGTTACAGTGTGTGTTTCTTTCGAAAGTGCACATTTGAAACCTATTTTGCAATTTGAATAATTATTTTTGTTAGCTGCACCCCTTTAAATTTGGATTTCAAAATGTTTTTACAAGCCCAAATACAGCAGTTATTTTCCAACTTCAATTACTCAATAATAAAGTAGTTATGCAAGAATTACCTACAGCATTTCAGTATAACCATGAGAAGAAACCGTTCTTCTGATATTATATGACCTTTTAAAATATAAATACCAAAAAGGTAGACAGTTTTGTTATACAACAGATCTTTGAGAATCACTAAGAAGGGAATTTCAACTTCTGTCAGAGTATAAAACAAAACTCATACAGTGCTAGTAGTTTAAAAGCATATTTGCAACTGTTTGTTCAAGCATTATTGTCAACTTTTCTTTGGTTGTTTGCCTCCTGTCAGAGATGTACTGCTTGGATTGGAACTGGCTGGCATCAAGTTTTATAAGGTTACCCTGTGTACACATGTAAGCAGATTCACAATAAAGGAGCCCCGAGTACAGGAATGATGAATGTAAATATCACGTCTGTCTCATGAAAGTGGAAGGTTACATGGTTTTGATGACCAATGGATCCAGTCACTTTCAGTAACAAGCTGTAGTGTATCAATTGTGTAACTCCTGTGCATTAACCATTGAACATATACATATTACCTGTGCTTACTGCACAGTACAAGACCCACAATGACACATGATGTGAGTGCAGCATCTCTTTAATGACCTGAAAACAAAATCACAATTTAAACTGGAACTTACTGGGCTTGTACAACCACAAACACTACAGTAACAAAACTGTTTACTAAAGCTACACACATACAGAAAGGGGAGGAGTGGGCAAAGTGGCGAAGTGGGTGAGTTAGACACATCCTTTTTATCCAACAGCTTGGCCACTAATGAAGACATTGGCTTTTCACCCAGGGGAGTCTGACTCAGAGGCCTGCAGAGAATGGAAAGATTGTGATTGCTCTTCCCCAGTCGCCTTTAGGAATTAAACAAGCTCTGTTTTCTTAGCTTAGATCAAGATCAGGAAAGAGCAAATCTGGCTGAAAAAGCTGTAAAGTGTCTGGAGGGATGGAGGGAACTGTGCTGGGTATGAACATTAGGCTAATGTACTGCATTGGAAGGCTCCTCCATTGAAGTGGGGTTAGTTTGGCGAGGATGATGAGACAATGATAAGCTTTTGCATGGCTGCTGCTTTGCGAACTAATTAACGCCTCTTCACAACTACAGCAAAACAAACACAGTGGATGACAAAGAGAAAACGCTTGGACCGCGTTCAGTCCACTGGAGCCACTCTAAAGGGTAATATGGGCTTTGGGCTTCAATCAAATATAACCTAATTTATTTCCATTTTCATGAATTCAAGTCTTGAAACAGATTTGTTTTTATGTTTTCACTGTGATGACAGTGTGTGGGAATTAAATGCTTTTCAATGGACCACTATATATATCACACAACTGCAGTGGTACTCAAACGGGGGTCTCTAATTAAGTAATATGCATAGTTAACCAGGGTAGCAAGATACTGAGAACACAACTCAGGCATTAAAGTACACAGAGATAACTAATTAAATACTGTAACACTATTATCACTTCGTAGGTTTCACATTTTCTGAATAAAAGTAGCACACACCATGGAAAATGTTTATTTTATATTTTAATGGTAATGATTATAGTTTAGCAAGAGCACATATTTCAGTGCAGCACTGGTGTACAGGAATTCAGGTTGACGTGATGTCACCATTACAGTACATATTCAGGTGCAGGTATTAACTCTTCTCTTCCACACAATGTCATAGTCAGTGCAACGCATTGCACATACAATAATAGAGCTGTAATTACCATTGAGGTGTTCTTGTTCATTTGAATTTGTAACTTGAATTTCCCAAAGACTCCAGAGATGGAGTCAAAGGTTTTATTTTTTTTTTTCGGGTGTTTTTTTGTTTGTTTCAGTATGGGTGCATTTTACTTGTTTTTTGAATGACATTCTATAGCACTTCACATTGTAATATCATGCTCTTGCAGTTACTACTGTGTAATTACATTGTATTTTACTGGTGTAATTACATGGTTATACCATATGTTTCTGACTTTATTGGTAGCATTTGCTTGGCATGAATGGCCGTGTAGTTACAGTACATTGTAACAGCTGGGTTTTGGTATTGTGTAATTCTATGGTTATTGTTATGTAATTACACACTTATTCCACCTGTAGTGCTACATTAGAGCAGGAACCATTGATACAGTGCTACTGGAAACTCAGATACACCTCCAAACAGGTACATTAACTTTTAGCGACAAAGTAGTTACCATGTACTAATACTGACTGCATGCACTTAGTGTGCAATTCTGTAAAGACAAAATTCTATTAAAAGAACATATTTAGTTATTTTCTGGCTTTATATTTATGTGGATGAAATAATATCACAGGAGTACAGTGTGGTTATCTATTGTTAAACATGTGTTGACTCTTTAAAACAAATAAATGGTAAATACAATTTGTAGGCCTAAATAAAGTATGTTTTTCCCCAATTTACAGGTACCTCTTATTTGCATAACAAAAATTAGAAAGTAAATGATTCCCTGTTTTTTTTTTTTTTTTTTTTTTAAATAAACAGCAGTACCTTCCCACTAAAAGAAATGAATTATAATAAGTGCACTCCGTTTATAAGAGTCACATCTGTCCCGGGTGATTTGATTCTTATAAGTGGTTGATTCTTAAAAGCGCACCGATATGATTACAATTAGCAAAAGTGTGCCTCCGCATCAGCACTTTAAATACGGTATACAAACATCAATGGTGCTCAGTCACTGAGGACAATACATCAAAACAATCAAAACAAGTCCTTGTGGGTAAGCAACTTGTTATAAGATCACAATTGTTTACTCAAGGCTACAGAATCCTATTTTACTGCAGTATACTTGAGAAGCGATCGTCTCGTGAGGGTGCCTAATTCAGCTGCCGTGTGGTGTTACATGTAATGGCCTTTGAATTAAAATGACATTACAGTGCAGTATTTTACTGTCATGACTACCACATAACCACAGTTTTTCACTAAGCGGAGATGCAAAGCTCTGCAATTCCCCCGCCACCCCCCACCCCCCCCTGCCACCTCACCGCAATCCCACTCCCTCTACATGCATATCGCATAATAACAGTGCTGTACTCAGTATGTATTCAACGAATGTGTATTCACTGTATTAAAACAAATTTTCACTAACAGAGAACATACAAAATACCTGCACAATGTAGTCGCGTGTCTTTCCTGAGATGTGATCAAATTCAAATTAAAAAACAACTTAATTGGTTGTTGTGACGGAAAGATGAGTTCTGGTGATGAATCTTCCTCCCGACCTGTGAGGGCGCTAAAGAACGGGAGGAGAAGTATCTGGAAGGGCTGGCCTGACAGTTCATTTCCGGGTCAGGGAAGTGGGTCAGCCTGGAAAGAAGCGAGATTCTGTTGTAAGACCGTATTGATTTGAAAGGTAAACGAGAGGCAGCTGCAAGTAATAAGGCAGCTGCAAACGTTTATCTAGATATCATGCAGGATTACATATAGGGGCCAGGGTAACGCTGATCTTTTCCTTCGTTTGGGTTAAACAGTGGGAGAGAGAAGGATTGAGAGAGGAGCTCTCAGTGTAAAGGATTTACGTGTTGTGTGTTTATTTTTGTCTGTGAGTCATTGTCTGTCTTTTTGTCACACTATTAGACAGTTAACGCACACCTCCGGAGCTGTCGAAAGAAAAGCCCTATCCGGAGCAGCACTGCACAGAGAACAAACCTGTGTCTACGCCGAGCACCCGCACGTCTGCATGCACCCAGGACTGGTGACCGCGTCTTGTGTTTTGTTCGGAACTGTGCCCAGTTTTTGTTATCTCCGCGCTATACACATTGGTGTGTATAGCCGGGGAGTTATTATGTATCGGTCACCAGACCTGTATTATGAATTAAAACACCTTGTTCACTGAATCACTGTTGTCTGTTCATCGCTCCTGCACCGCATCACCGCTACACCTGTTCCCCTTACCAACCACTTTGCCACAGTTGTACACGTCATTGCACTTAATGCAGTCAGTTTGGCCCGAAATGATTCTTATAACCAGATTGCTTGATTCTTACAAGCAGGGTATTTTAGCATGGTTAGTCTAGGAAAAATTTTGTCCTAGTGGTTTTGATTGCTATATGCGGTTCATTCTTGTATCAGTAATTCTTATACACGGAGTGCACTGTATATTGCAACAGAAACAGATCATTTTAATTTGCCAAATGGTCTTGACAGAAATGAAGGCAATTTCCTACAACGCTAATGTCAGAAGAGTACAATACCTGCATTCATTTATTTCCTAGTGAATAAATTTCTTTGTTTAAGCCATTGTTTTTTATTATAATGCCCCCGGTCAATGGCAAGCTGATGTAACAACAGAACACATTTTAAAAAGATAAACGTTTACAGCCTAATTAACTACAGGCTAAAACAGGCACTGAACGATGCATTTAAAACATAAATAACAATGAACCATACAAAGAAATGGTTAGCTGGTTTAAAAAGTACAGCTTCCCTGTTCTAATGCCACATGATGTCATTTTAAACTCTGTTGGTTTGATACAAACATTTTGAGATCATTAAAGAGTGTGTATATCACTAAAGATAGGAAAGTTTGTTATTTACATCTGGGCTAGTTTCACTAAGGTATTTAGTCCTGAATCATCCTGAATAAAAAAATAAGAAACAACTTTAGACTACAGTATTTTCAAGAGCTTTAATTTAAAGTTGTTGAGTTTATTTCTGGATTGGTATATTTTCTATGGTTTTATATGGTTATATACTCTACGGTTTTATTCACAAGTTGTAAAACAAATGGAAGCAGACTGACATTCAACAACTTTATTTCAACAGATCACCAGCAACACAGACATGGTACCTGTTCTCTGACAGCACTTCGAATGAACTTTATGAACACAACAGCACGATTACCAATAACACATTAAAAAAAGTAGCCTAACAGTAAATACTTTTAGCTGGCTGTACAAATATGCACTCAAATCCTATTTAAATGTTTTTTTTTAAGTTATCAATAACAAACACAAAACAGGGTACAAACAGCTGCATGCAAGTAGAATATTTTAATTAAATACGGTACTGTATTAAATTGTTATTTACGCCGCAACTGGAAGTAGCCTACAGGGTCCACCGCTTGGATTAAACCAAAAAGCCTGAATAGACCGTGGATATTTTTCAAGAAAACCACATTACTCGTGGAACACTGAGGTAAACGCTTAGCAACACAAACTAGTTCTTCATAAAATCAACACAAAACTATTAGAAAAACGTCATTTTTGAATTTTGTTTATTATTATTCTAATAGCATTTGAGCCCTCAGGAGCCTTCTCGCCTTCGGTTCAGGCATGTAACTGCACGAGGTGGGCATTACCACACAATTAAGCCTGCTCCTTCAGGCTCAAATGCTTAATTTAAATCTCAAATCAGGAATTTAAATTTTAGTCACAACCTTCGTCCATAAATAAAACACAATTCATGAAACAATTCTTGAATCAAATTTATAAAAATGTGAAATCCTGTTTTGAAACTGCTTGTAGATTCCTGTTACTCTTCTGAACTACTAGTGCATCCCCTGCAGCTAAATGTTGTGTTTGTTGATTGGTTATTTTAAAAATCAAACCGTCTCTGGTTGAGCAGCAACATATTATGTCATCATCAAAGTAAGCAGACACTGCGCATGTGGCTCTGCTTTACTCAGAATCCTGGCGAGAGTCAGTGCCAAATGAATGAGTAACGAGATGCTTCTGGGAAATTAATGTAGTGATTAAAAACTACACTATTTTCTAAACAACCATACTTGAGTAAAAGGACAAGTATCCAAAAATAAAGTACTTCAGTAAAGTACAGATCCCAAAAACAAATACTTAAGTAGTGCAACAAAGTATTTCTACTTCGTTACTTTCCATCCCTCCCAATACTGTACGTACACTAATAAGCCCCTCTGAAGGTATGGCCTTGTAAAGTTCTGTAAGCACCCTCACATTCACCACAGGGTGTGTAATGGTAGTCACATCTGAGAGCAGAGACATCAATATTCCACTATGCTGGTTCTTTCTTTACCCCTTTTTATGGCTGTAAATTTAGTAGTAATGAAAGATGAGGAGCAATGATACACCTACAGTCAAGTACAGTGCCGGCAAGCGGCTTACCCTTTCAGCTCTGTGAGTGAATGCATCTCAATCATGACCTGAGCACCTCTCTGCCATTTAGTTCTGCCAAGCCCCCACAAACTCACTTCACCCATGCCCAGAGGAGGATTTGAAGTGCTAAGCAGTTTTTTTTTTTATTAATTGTGTAAGTTTTAAGTAGAAAATAATGCTGCATGTGAAGTTGAAGGTCAGGTTCTTCATGGTAAAAAAGAATCACCCTTTTCTGATTGATAACGAAATCTTTTTATTTGTCTTGCAGCTAAATAGGCTAATAAAAATAATTAGATTTTTTTTAATATTTTTTTTTTATTTAGCTTTTGTTCTGCATCACAGTGGTTGAACACTGAAGGTGTATTGTCCTAAAATGTGCTTTGACTTGAAATTCAGGCATAAAAATGCGATCAAGGATGTTTACCATTGCATTCCTGATAAACATGC
Source organism: Polyodon spathula (assembly GCF_017654505.1). Lineage (NCBI taxonomy): Eukaryota > Metazoa > Chordata > Actinopteri > Acipenseriformes > Polyodontidae > Polyodon > Polyodon spathula. The sequence goes on along the minus strand of NC_054546.1, from coordinate 32,398,597 downwards.
TGTTCTCACAGAGTGGTTTTATTGTATATAGGGTGACCAGACGTTCCGATAAAATCGAGATCGTCCCGAGATTAGGGGCTTTGTCCCGCATCCCAATCGAGGTACTGTCAGGACGCCATTTTTCCCAATTTTTAGAGTAAACATTGAAAACCCAGGCGAAAAAGGTGAAATTTTTATTTTCTCGTTAGGAAATGTTGTATATGTGGCTGATATATTGTCTCATGGTGCAACAGCATACTCTATTGGTTTAGGGCATGTTTGAGTGAGTTGTATTGTATTTGTATTGCACCTATGCAGCTATCCAAAAACGTTAAACTGCAGTCGTATGATGTGGTCTTTCTTGGTGCGTGTGTCTGTGAGTCTGGTTTTACTGGCGAAGTGTCATGATGGCTGGTGTTGTTGATGAGCCTGTCACGAAGAAACAAAAAAGACAGTGTACCGAACGCAGTGGGGGGAAAAAATGGATTCAATCATATGCCCATGATCAAAGCATCCAATTAGGATTAGGATTATAATTAGGATTTCACAGACATTTCATGGACCTGTTTAAACATTAAATGCACCTAATAATTCAGAGCACTATAAAAGCCTTAACATAATGGAAGGAGGGAAGGGCTTGTATTAAATTCCACTGCTCCAAATCAATAATTCTTCTGTTTAATTGTCCAAAGTTGACTCATCTTTTTCATTCATGTTCCCAGATTTTTCTTAACTATCATTATCCATTATCTTCAAGTGGTTATGGGTCTTTTTCATACTTCCTGTGCTGTAGGTTACATGGTCTAGTTGGTCATTTGGAGTGAAATTGACCTTTTCAACCGTAAGTAATAATATTCAGCACTGACAATTATGCAAATTATATTCAATAAAATAAGTGTCATCTTTAGGTAACTAGATTTTAATGGGTAGATAATCTGATTGTTTTCATGGATTACCAAATTTCCACTCAGCAAGTGAAGTGTTATCCTTGTAATGAATGCAGTAGCACTATAATGAAATCAGCAGGGCAATGCTTAGAAGATGCCATGCCAAAATAAGAAATGCCTTTAGCAGACATGAACTCTGTTAAATTGGAATCAAGGACACTGTGTTTGTACGGCATTTGGCATCCACTTGCTGGAGAAAAGAAATGTTTAGTTCTGTAATGTTTCGCCATATGGACATCATGGTAATCGAATAACTAAATGTACCCTGCAATTTATAGATGTTTTTAGAAGCCAAGTCGTTATTTAATACAGATGACTTATCTCAAACACATATGGCAAGTGTTAGGAAGAGCCTCCCTCTGTTGCATTTAAATTTTTTATTTTATTTATTTATTTTTTTAGTGTGCTCAATTATTTTACCCCTAATGTTCTCCCTAACTTGGAATGCCCAATAAATTTTTCCCCTCCCTGCAGCAAATCCCCACACAGCTCAGGAGACCTGAACGATCAGTGTGCGTCCTCCGATCCCACGAACAAGCCAGCTTGCTCAAGAGCGGCTGTCAGCAAGCTACCGGCCTCTGGAAGACAAAGGCCATCCCTGCAGGTGTCTGCTTTTGAGCTCACTGGGCGTCTGGCCAGCAGGGTTCGCTGTAGAGCAATGAAGAGAAACAGTCCCTGCTGGTTTTGCCTCCCTAACCCACGGGAAAGCCAGAGCCAATGCAACATTCCCTTCATTATTCCCAGAGAAGACCAGCAATTCCACACAGCCAGGATGCGAACCTGAGCTGTATGACTCACCCTGTACACTACGTGGTTGTGCCTTTACCAAGTGAGCCATTCAGGAACCCTATTATGGCTTATTATTTTTTTATTATTGTTTAATGGGCATGTAGTTATATGCTAATGCTAAATACACTGTGCTCAGTGATGCTTGGTAGAAATGTATTTAAATATAATTTTTTATGATTCCCATTAGTGGTCGCTGTTATTTGCGTCTCAATTCTTGTAATTGTCAAGCTGTATTTTAGTGTACAAAGGGCAGCAGGTAATGCTAAATTACATCGATTTAAAATGCATTAAAAACACATACTTGTATTTCAATAAAATGTTTTAGAGCATATACAGAAACCTCTACATATTGTAATCACAGTTTTCCACTAGTTAATTTACAAATATGGCATTTGATAATTGGAGACCTTATTAGAGATGCTAAATCTGGATCCATGGTGTTTTTATCTCTTTTATTTAATCAATGATATGTATTATGATACTTGGTAAAATTGGAAAGGACTCTTAGCATGTCGGTTATGAATCATGATAGAGTTTTATATCATACTGAATGGACTGTAACACTGACTCTATGCTAGCATGCTTACTGTGTTTATTTATACATAATGCCTGCAATATGCACATTCTTTTGCATGGCTGATACTCAAAAAGCTATGATGTTTAAATTGTAATACAATTGATGACAGTACCCTTTAACAGTGGGCAAGACCTGACAAGCTAATTTGACAGAATTTAAAGATCATATATATGTGTGTGTGTGTTTGCGATTATTCTGAATGGGTCTTTTTTGCTCATATTGAGAATTTTTTTAGAATTTCACCCCAGTTGAGGTCTGTGTGGTTTTGCTTTTTATGTTTTCCTGGTACTGAGAAATCATGAGATAACGTGACCTTTCAACCTTGATTCCACCCACCTCATACATTTAAACAACATTTGTTTCTGTATTTTAATAAAGGGCTGAGAGTAGGGGCTCATTTGAATGTGGACCTCCAGAACAATTTAATCTTGGCCATCCAGTCATAGTGGGTGCTTTTTAATTATTTGTATAAAAATGTGGCTGTTGGCATCTAGAGTGTATATTTGCTTGATTTTTTTTGGGGGGGGGAGCTGCCAAAACCCTCAAAAAAAAAGGTTAATTTATGATATTTAAACTAATACTGGACATTCACAGCATTATTAATTTAGCAAACAGTGTCTACCAAAGCAATATACAGAGACTAGGGGGTGAACTATGCATCATCAACTCCTGCTGCAGAGTCACTTACAATAGGGCCACAGTTCTCATCCAAAGGACAGAGAAGAAAGAAGTTAAGTGACTTGCTGAGAGTCACAGTGAGTTAATGGCTGAGCCAGGATTGAACCACAAACCTCCTGGTAAAAAGACCCTTTCTTTAACCACTGGACCACCAATCATTTGTTTATTCAGTGGACTCCCCTGTGACTCAGTACAAGGAAATCAACATACAGCCTGAGTTATTTTTACTATATATCCCTTTTGCATTTCCCCGAGCTACAGAAGAAGGGTCGAAAGTTTGTGCTAAAACTTATTGCTTATAACCACAAGCAGAGTAACACGGTAATAAAGCAGGATAATCTTAGACAGCTTGAGGAAGTAAATGATTGTCGGGAAACATCTACACTGCCTTCCTGTAATTTCAGTCTGGCTTACATTGGGTTACCACCAAAATCGGGATCACAAACATCTTAAAAATAACGCTTTGCAGCTTTGAAAATTATCAGCTCATTAGTCAAGTTGTTTATGAACCCTAAACACATTATTAGAATTAATAAAAAAGGAACAATGACATGTTTAATAATTACCAAAAAATGTACAAGTCACTGATGAGCTAATTTATGTTTTATACACACCTAGAAGTTGAATCAAATTCTAATTTGTAATGCATTCTTTATTTGTGATTATGAATGTGAAACAGTCTCCTTCATATAAAATGCAATCAAAACTATTATGTTAGTAACATACACCCCCATCACATCTGTAAATACAAAATGATATCTCTTGGTATCATGAACCATAGCATGTAAAATTGTTAGTCACGGGTAGACATGTTCTTCCATATATCACCAGAATCTGATTACATTGATAAATTGTGGTAAAGAATGTCTTTACCAAGTTTCATCATAATTGGATAAGCTGTCTGTCCCTGGGGAAATGCTACTTGTTAGCTAGCATATTAACTACAGTTAAAAAATACCTCAGGAAGAAACACCACAAGTGTAATATTTCCTACATCCACTAGGGGCAGAGTACTGTAGGGAGGGACAGGTTAATGGTTACACACTGTTGTACCAGATGTACTTGGAGAAACCTTTTAGGCCACAGCTTTGATTTTAACTTTTAAACATTTGTCAGGATGTTATGACTGAAACTGAAAACTATATACAAAGTGATTTTAAACTAGAAGATTACATTAGTTCAGATAACTGTGAAATGGCATACCCATACCAAGTTGTTCTTTACTACCATATGGCTGTACTACATCTTTTAGATCTGTGTTACAATTAAAAAACTTGCACAGAACAGGTGAATGAAAAAAAAAACAGACTAGAAAAAAATCTAATCAAACTGAGTTTGCTGCAAAGTAAATTATGGTCTTTCTTAAAATGTAATTTAGTAACATAATAACTGTAAAATATACAAGAGATGGTCATGCCTTTTAATAGCTGGACCATCTACTAAATAACAAGTCAGAGATAAGCTTACTTCAAACAAGCACAACTGAAGGTAGAAAACAGGCAATTATGTGTGTGTGTGTGTGTGTGTGTGTGTGTGTGTGTGTGTGTGTGTAGATGGTCCGGCATTGTGAATACATAAACAAGGCATTAAATTAGCTCAGGTTTTTAAGCGTATTAAAGGCTGGGGTTAGTTGGGGGTGCCTGTCCGTACATATGTCAATCAGCAGGGAATGTATGTTACTGACATTCTTCTTTAGTGTAGGTATGCATACAATATACGCTTTTCCATATATCTATAGTACCAAGTATCCCATTGTGAGGACATTCTTTAGCACAAAAAACCTAGATACTTGACACTTCTTTGCATAGAGAAGCGTAATGCTGTGTATATTTAAATCTGTGGGTACTGAAACTGAAGGCGAAACTTTCCGTGTATATTTTTTTGCTGCCTCTGTATTTCTTCAGTTTTCAAACTGTGCACTTCCATATCAAGCTTGAAAGGCTGGGATAGTAGTGTCAGAACTAAAGGCCTCACTAAGGTCAGACTCCCTCCTTCACTTTGAGCAGCGCAATGGATTAGAAGCGTTCTCATCTTCAGAGTGTCCATCAAAGCAGAGCAGCGAAAGGCTTTTAATCTGCTTACCTTAGTGAGATATTCTTCTTTTATCAAAGGGCCTTTGATCGCTTTGCTGGAACTCCCTCAAAACAAATCTAGGTTGTTTTTGCTAGGCTTGTTTTTTTGCAGTGTGCAACTGTTGAGATTGTAAAACAATCCTCTAGTGTACTGGCCATTTTTATAATGCATGTTTATCTCAAAGGCTTTTTTTAAGTGTGTTTAGGGTCCCCTAGTGGCTCACCTGGTAAAAGCACAGCCGCATGGTGTCCAGGGTCAGTCATGCAGTCAGGTGAAGACAGGTTTGCATCCTGGCTGTGCCAAGTTGCTACAGCTGATCCATGGCCATAACTAGCTATGAGGACATAGAGTGTCCTTGTTTGTTTTTTGCATCAACAATGCTGATGGTCATGTAAAAATTTTGGTCGAGGTCAAGTACAAAAGACTCCTTCATTTTCTCTGTTGTTTTGCTGTGTAACATGGATGTGGAGGTTGAACAGTAAATACCAAGCAGTCATATAAATACTGCAGCTATAGCTTGAAACCTCAGTGTGACCTCGCTAGAATGTTAGCTCTGGTTACGATGCTGAGCGGAACCCGGGTGAGCTCAAAGCAGACAACTGCAGGGGCCAGTAGATGGCCGACATCAACTGGAAACCTCCTGGGTGTAAATAGGCAATTGGCTTAGTGATGGGATCGAGGGCGCCCACTAACCTTCAGTTCTCAGAGCTGTTGTGGTGTGTTGCTGAAGTGAGGGAACATAATAGGACATTCTCAATTGTGGTGAAAAACAAGGGTGATTATATATTAAGAAGATATTCACCAGTCAGAAAATGACACACTAAAATCATCTAAGTTTGAGCTGGAGAGATATTTGGAGGGAACACATACAGATTCAAAAAGGCAGGAGCCTATGTCAATTTCTTCAGACATCCCAGCTATCAATCCACCTAAATACCAAATGGAGGACTGTGCACCTAAGTGGAAAGAAGTAGAGCAAGCTGTGAAAAAAGCAAGGGCATCATCATCTCCAGGGCCTAATGGAGTTCCATACAGAGTGTACAAGAGTGGTTCTGGAGTTCTACAAATCCTGTGGAAATTGATGAAAGTGGCATGGGAAAAACAGGTTGTACCAAGAGCATGGTGCCGAGCAGATTAAGTCTTTATACTAAAAGAAAAGGATTCTACAAGCATTGGTCAATTTCATCCTATTTCCCTATTAAACATAGAAGGCAAGATTTTCTTCAGCATTATTGTGCAGAGATTGTCAACCTACCTATTAAAGAACTGCTTCATTGACACTTCAGTACAAAAAGCAGGCATTCCAGGTTTTCCAGGATGCTTAGAACACATCAACCTAATCTGGCAACAAATTCAATCAGCAAAAAAGGAGAAGAAGCTCCATGTAACATTTCTGAATTTGGCTAATGCATATGGTTCAGTGCCACATGAACTTCTTTGGGCAGCATTTGATTTTTTCAACGTATTGATGAAAATAACAAACTTAATGAAAGCCTACTTTGGAGATTTGCAATTTAGTTTTTCAACTTCAGAATTCAGCACTACATGGCAATGCCTAGAAGTTGGAATAATGGCAGGTTGCACTATTTCTCCACTGGCTTTTACCATGGCAATGGAAGTAATTATTAGGGCATCAAAATGGGTAATGGGGGGAGATCGCTTGGCTTCTGGAATGCGACTACCACCAATTCGAGCATACATGGATGACATGACAACAATGGCTACAACAGTAGCCTGCACTAATCAGATATTGGGCAGATTAACCAATGACATTGAACAGACATGAATGCAATTCAAGCCCACTAAATCAAGGAGCAACTCTATAATTAAAGGCAAAGTAGTAGATAAAAGGTTCTACATTAATGGTGAGGCAATACCAACAGTGTCCGAGAAGCCAGTGAAAAGTTTAGGGAGATGGTACGACAAGGACACAGTTCGTCTGGGAGAAGTTAGGCAACAAGCAGTGGAAGGGTTGACGAGCATAGACAACAGCGCTTTACCAGGCAAACTGAAACTCTGGTGCTTTCAGTTTGGTCTACTGCCAAGACTGCTGTGGCCACTGACTGTGTACGAGGTTTCCTTGACAACAGTTCAGAAGCTGGAAGCTTTAATCAGTTCATACGTCAGGAAATGTTTGGGAGTTTCACGGTGCCTCTGCAGAGTGGGACTTTATGGTAAAGGAATACTGCAGCTACCAATCTCTGCTCTAACCGAGGAGTTTAAGTGTGCCAAAGTCCGACTGAAAATTACATTAGTAGATTCACGTGACAAATGCGTAAGGGAGGCAGCACCTGTTTGAAAACTGGAAGAAAATGGACAGCAAAGAAAGCTGTGGAAAATGCTAAGACTGCCCTTCGAATCGGAGATATTATGGAGCAGGTTCAGCATGGAAAAGGAGGTTTTGGTCTCAGTTCAGCTCCTTCTACATGGCACAAAGCAACCCCAGCTCAATAGAGGAAGCTGGTAGTCAATGAGGTGCAAAAGCAGGAGGAAAGGATCAGGTGTGTAAAAGCCATTTTCCAGGCCAAGCGGGGAGAATGGATGAGATGGGAGAGTGTGGAACAACGCAAGATCAGCTGGCAAGACCTGTGGACAATGAAACGGAGCAGGATCAGTTTCCTCATCAGATCAGCATATGATGTTCTCCCATCACCACAGAACCTAAACCTCTGGGTGGGTGAGGATCCCTCATGTCTTTTGTGTTCATCACCTGCAACATTAAGGCACATTTTGACAGGAAGTAAGGTGGGTCTTAGCCAAGGATGGTTTACTTGGTGCCATGACCAAGAGTTGCAATGTTTGGCCTTAGCATTGGAAGACAAGCGTAACCTGACCAATAAGTTTCCACCAGTTCCATCAAAGCATTACACACAAAAGACAATATTCCTCCATCCAGGAGAGCAACCACCAAGAAAAGGTGTTAAAACCAAGCCTCGCCCAGGACAACTGGAAGCTGCTAGAGACTGGAAGATGCTGGCGGATGTTGGTCAACGGCTTATTTTTCCACCTGAGATTGCTACCACTAACCTTCGACCAGACATTGTCTTGTGGTTTGGATCAGCACACATTGTTCATCTGGTAGAGTTAACAGTGCCATGGGAAGATGCTGTGGATGAGGCGTATGAGAGGAAGAAACTTCGTTATGCTCAAATAGCTGCTTAAGCGGAACAGCGAGGATGGAGTGTCTGAGTTTACCCAGTGGAGGTGGGTTGTCGAGGATTTGTGGCACACTCTACAACCCGGTTTCTAAGAGACATCGGGTTCAGTGGCCAACGTATCTGAAGCAGTAGAAAGGAGCAGCAACTGGCTGTGGTTGAGACAGAATGATTCTGGCTGGAGATCTCAAGCACAATAGAAAGAAAGCAACGCTGATGTACAGGTAAGTAAGCTGGGCTGAGCTGAGTGGGGGATGGAGGGGGGTGATGCTGGGATGCCAGAATCACTGTTGAGCTCTCTTGAGGTGTCGTGAGCTAGTCAACGAAACACTGAGGATGGAAGGTGCCCACTTGAAGACCCCAGAGATGTACCCTACTTAGCTCAATCCAGACAGTTGTCATGCTGATGCTCTGGGGAGACCGCACTGGGTTGATCCCCGGAGCCAGCATCGCAGCCGTTGTGTGTGTTGATGCGCTGGGGAAATAAAATGAGCTGATCCCTGGAGTCAGCATTACACTTCAGCAATCAACACCAGACAGAAGGATACCTACATCATCAGATGGAAAACAACGTAAATGTATGGAGATGCAGATTGATCACATTAGTTTACTGCAAAGCTACTTCTTAGTTGGCTCTTATCTTGGCGAGAGGCAAGTTCAAATCAGCATGAAGTTCAGCATCTCATGTAATGGAAATCTTTTTTTATTCCTTTGCTTTAAAATATTACCTAAACAAGTGTATTTTTGATTAGACCTTGAGACATAGCATAAATGTCAATGGAACACAGTAGAAATGTGAGCTTGTTTGTTATTGTTGATTGCACATAGCAATCCAAAGATCCCTCTCATTCTTAGAACATCTCTATACATCTGTCAGAGAGGACGAACCCCACTGAGCAGCTTCCTCACACTGTTTGGGGCAGCCGGTTGGGGGCAAACAGCAGTTTCAGGCATAGAAATATCCAACTAATTAAAAAGTTAAAAACCCAGGCAACATGCTCAGACAGAGTCAACACACACTATAGTTATTGCTTAGCAACAGAGTACTGTCTCCTTTTCAAGGACCTGGACGAAACAGGGACCCACTGAATTGACTAATGAAGGGAGCATATACAGTAGGTTTCTGGAAAGTAATTATTATTTGAAAATGTTTAAGTAGCAGTAAAATAATTGAAATACATTGAAATACTTTAAACTCTTCATAAATATGTAACTGTAATGTACAGCAGCCTAGTTAAGCCTTGTCCTTGTTAACCACTCAATTATCTTTTTGAAATTTTATTTAGTTTGATTTAGGTCTACATTTGTATAATCCATTATTAATACAAATTAAACACATAAGATGCTCTGCAGAACACTGCAGATTTGGATTGTCTCTGGGTCTGTTATTAAGAGGCAGTGCCAGCATCAGGGTGGCTAAAATGGTACGAGTGTTTCATATTTGGGCTTATCTATGGTAACACAATCAATACACACTGCTGGTTGTCCATTGCAGTGCCATTATCCTGTATCAGCACCTTACAGTGTGCCACACTCTGCTACTTGTTGAACCTAGAAATGTAATTGTGACAGGCTGGCGAGTGGATAGAGGCCCAGAGACAGACTTCAGTTCAAACAAATATACTTTTATTATAAATAAACACAAAATGAAAGGGCACAAGGGCCAAAACAAAGCAATTTAAACACAAAAAAGATAAAAACCAAAACTTACAAAAATAACAGTTTCCAGGCTGGGCAATGCCTTCACTGGATTCAAACTTTCTACACAACCAAAAAAACCCAACCTGCTTCCTCAGCTCCCTCTCTCTAAATGAGAAGCAGAGGCCTCCTTTTATATCAGGTGGCTGGGCGCTGATTGATCGTTAATCAACCTAATCAACTAATCAACCCCAGCCACCTGAACATAATAAACCCAGGCAGGTAGGGGAAGTTAACCCCATCTCTGCCAATTTAAAGGGCAGAGCTTTGCTCTGCCACAGTAATTAAAATGTCATTATTTATTCTTGGTCCTTAGATAATATCAGATGTGCAGTAAGCACCACAATAAACACAAATCCGGTTTGCTTTGCTCTCAACATGATTGCTAAATACAGTACGATTGCGGCCCATATAAATCAAGATACACAAATCCTAAGAAAACACATCAAGGTTCTTGTATTCATTTAATAACAGAGAAGTGGATTTTACAAAGCGCCAAATAACAAAAACCATGATAAATCTGCACAATTATTTGATGCTAACGCGACATAAATTAGAAAAAAAGCTGTGTTTATCTGATGTTTTTTTTTTTTTTTTTTTTTTATGCCTTCCAAAAAGTGATTTGTGATCTTTTTCCTGGTATTGCACCAAAAGCACACATCTGGAATTGTGATGTGTTGCAGCATCCTGAGAACAGCCATTGCTTCAAAACAAACACAGTAAACTGGGCTATGAATGGGACTTAATGAACACAGAACAGGCAGTTGTCTCGGGTGTATTTTTTTTTCCCACATAAAAAGTTAAAAATAGTCAATTTTGAAAAAAAAGTTATTTTTTATATTTAAAAAATATATATATATATATATATATATATATATATATATATATATATATATATATATATATATATATATAAATTCCTTTATTGATGTCATGTAAATGACATTACAAGTATCTATATAAACTAAAAACACGACAACAAGGTGTTATAAGGGATATGTGGACAATATATTTACTTAAATATACAGCAAATAAATGAACGGCACCATTTTTTTTTTTACTGGTCAATTACATTTACAATAAAAACCTTAAAGTTTATAGCTCTTTGCTTTTAACAAACTGAAATAAATGTTGCTGAGGGCAGTGACTCAGAGTGACCTGTTTGTGTTAATGCAATGTACTCCTGTTAGTGTGTTCAGGTTTAATTAGAACACACAGCTGTGGGGAAGAAGCTTCCAGAGACAGCCCTAGTGAGGTACTCCTTATCTTGAATTCTATTTTGAGGAGACAAATGTTTTGAGTTTTCACTTCATGTACTCTTTGGATATAAAAGATAAATGAAAAATAACAAAGCAACTATAAAACAAGGAATGCTTTTCAGCTTGTGTTAATTTCTGAGAAGAACCTGAAAGTAAACCTACCAGTTTAGCTTTGATATTATTCCCTTCTGAAGTTTTCAATTAAAAAAAAAAGGTCACACGCTGTACACTAAATTATTGATTTTTGAAATATAAATAGCGTCAAATATATTAGGTTTTTTTTTTTTAAATGAAAACTGAGATAGTGACTAAATTGTATAAGTATATGTGTATGCTTAAACATTGCTTAGCAAAAGCTCAGGTGAACTTGCATGAAACAGGATCGTTGGGATTATTCAAAGCAGATTATGGAGCATGGTTGATTTCTTGTAGACTAGCTTAATGCATCAATTAACCAAAATCAATGGAAAGTCAAAGGATCAAAAAGGCAACCTGGTACGAGTAGGAAATATCAGTTAACTTAACCAATGTATTTTTGTTATTTAGAATCACTTTGTATCTCATTTTCTGCTATATAGTAATCTGAGCTGCCTTCGGTCCACTGGGCAAGTGCTGCAATTCAGCATCTTATAGAATTGACCTATGGAAGCATTAAATGATTTACCAAATTCAAATGGTGTTCAGTTAAAACCCCTGGAACAGGTGCAATTATGTTTCAGAAATATGTGCCTGTGAATAGTAATCTGATGGCTGTGTGGCTCAATTGGTAGCAGCTGGATGTCAAATACCAAGGTAAAGAGTCAGCATTGACATTTAAAGGTATGGTGTGTTAAGGTCTTCAGATAGACACCATGGTGATGTTAAGCTATAGCTAATGAAGCTAAAAGGCGTTTGATGTATTTAAATGCACAGCATGGATTCACATGTCCTGACAGTTGTGTTGTGGTCATTTTACAATAAAAAGACTACCAATTGTGTTGTGTGGTGATTTTACCATAAAAGTTTGCCATAGTAAACCCACAGGAAAATCAGGAACATTTTCAAATACAGTATTTCAAATATTTGCCTATCCCAAAGAAAGTAGGAAATAACCAATAAATATTCCTTAGAAAATATTCCTGCTTTCCTGGCTATAAATAACACAGCTTAGATTTTAAAATCCTAACTTAAAAAAGCCACGATCCTGAGAGCTTTAAAGAAATCTGAAATTAAGTGGCGAAGGAGCAATACGATCTTGGTGCGCTTCTGGGGACTATCACCAGTAATGTATGCACCCTGTACTCTCCATCTCACTGTTCTGCCAGCATGAAAGACGAATATTTGACATGCCTCCAAAACCCCCAACCTGGGGCTTGAGGTAATTTAATCTAATACCAGAAGCTAGACAATGGATAGTCATTTGATCTGTCTTAGATGTAGAATGGAAAACAGTTTTCTACTGAATAATTATTTTACTGTAGTGTTCAAGTGGTGTAATGAGGACCTTGTGCTGTTGTTAGCCCTAACCCTCATTTGCTGGAGCAGAGCTGTCATATTAAAAATGACATATTGCTGTGAGATTGACAGATAAATAGTAATTACTGTATTAGGGGCTGCATTGAGGCTGTCATAACGAATCTGATGGTTCAGAGGACAGTGGGAAAAAACTCCATAAGAAAAACAGCAAGGGCTTTCTTGATTTAAAAGTGAGATGGCATGGTTTGTTTATTCCTACAAAACTTCAGCGCAATGCAATGGTTCTAAACTAAGTGCCAGTTGCTACACAAAAGCAGCTAAGTGGTAGCATCTTCATATTGTATCATACCAATGGCATGAGCCAATACAAACTGATGATCATGCACTACCATATACTTTAGGCTTGCTCTTTTTTAAAGATGTATTGAACAGCTGCTCACAAAGTAATAAATCACTCACCTTTTAGAGCCTAAATCTAATTACCAGATAGTGTAATACCAGATTGTGCTAGTTTCTCGACCAGTATAATACACTCCAGAGCCTTGAAATTAAATTAAAAAAGTAAAAATGTTTGTATTTAATTGGCTGACATGATCTAATGAGGCTTAGAATATATATTCACATTCCACATTAAATGCCTGTCCTTATTGAGAGCTTGTAACATGGTTAGGTTTGGATAGATAGACCAAGACATATACCAGTAGAAAATGCCCTTGAAAAGAGTAGAGATTAATCATAAAGGTCAATGCCTTTGATAGTTCTCTTTGTTTGATTTCTCCACAGGTGTGCAGTAACCGTTAGCATTATAGGTGCATATAAATCAATCATGTTTATCCTTATAGTTGTTATTGATAATGAGGGCTTCCTATGGGGAAGACATTTCTACCGATAAACTGCACTGGGAGAACACATTCTGGGAGAGTTGCTCTCAGTTTTATCACTCCTGAATGCTTGTGAATACTGTATTTCACATTTAGCATACTGTACGTTTAGGACACATTTGTAGTTCACGTAATGATGATGTGGTTTTGGTATTTTACAACATGTGTGTCTTTTTTATTTATTTTTTAATTTTCTTTATATTAGAGTGACCAATTATTTGTATTTATATTCCCCCAATTTGGAATGTCCTATTATGTTTTTTTCATCTCACCTCAGCGAGTCCCCACGCAGCACACACGTTCTGAGAGCGTGTGAGTGTCCTCTGATCTCACAAGCCTAAAGCCATAATCACTTTAACTGCAAGCAATCCAGACAGAGGTAGACAGGCTATCTATCCCAGAGAACAGAGATCAGCCCTGCCCTCTTATGTGCTCAGTGTCTGGCCAGTAGGGTTTGCTGTTGCGCGATGAGGAGAAGCAATCCCTGTCAGTTTCCCATCCCCCACCCTGGGAGTGTCAGAGCCAATGTGACGCCCTCGGGTCCCCAGTAAAGTTCAGCCTCTTTGACAACATGTGTGTCTTATCCAGGTAGATTCTAGGTTGCTGTAAAATACTTAAATAGTTGTGGCTTATTCCAGTATGTGTTGATGAAATCAAGTCCTTAGAAAAAGGTAAAAAATTACTTTTTTTAAGCCTGATATTGGTCACTAATTGACTTTGTATTTGTAATGGGTTAAAGGTGGTAACCAAGAACATTTTAAAGTGTCCCTTTTGATGTTTACCTTCATCAACCCTGACGACACATCTTTATTCATCATAACAGTTTTTTAAGCAGCTTACCTGTACATCTCAATCATTAAAAACAGGATTCTGGAAGTACATAAAAAAGTGGTAAACCAACAACTTTAAAAAGCAATTCTATCAAAAGAAATTGTCTACTGGAATAAGTTTCTTTACTTTTAGTTTCCAGCGTTTCCCATTTACATGCAAATGGAATTAGTTCTTACTGCAGCCTTTATGAACTGACTAGCACAAATATGAACCAGTCAATTTGGATACACTGAAATAATACAATCACAAATGACATCCAGGAGGGAAAAGAAAGGCTATTGAGAACTGTTATTTATGCTGGTTAGGTCTACATAATTTAATGCACTATGCTATTAAATCTCAAAGCAATATGGAACCAAATAATTAATTTTATCAGCAACAGAGTGGTCTGTTAGTCAGGATGTGCTTGAGTTCATACATCCTGCATTAGTGAATATTGGGGCCGGCGTTCAAATTAATTTTTCAAGAAAACAATTATAATGCAGATCAGACCAGTGTTCTACCACTGTCACTGATCTACCACTGACACCCTACCTCATTTTGATCCCCTATATCAAAGCAACATGAGGAAATGTTATTCCTCATGGAGGCAAATGTTGAAGTCTTGGACCCTGGGCTATTATAACTGTTAAGCTTTAGGTGGCTGTAAGCCTCCAAATGGCACAGTGGGAGGTGTCCTGGGCTTCACTGTGTTGAATAGGGTCTTTGTCTGACTTGAGAACAGTAAGAAGTTTAATTTCCTCACAGTTTTAACTTGTGTATGAGATTACAGTGGCTCTCAAAAGTATTCAACCCCCCCCCTTGGACTTTTCCACATTTTATTGTGTTACAACATGAATCAAAATGGATTTAATTAGGAGTTTTTGTCACTGATCAACACAAAAAAAGTCCATAATGTCAAAGTGAAGAATAAAATCTACAAATTGTTCTAAATTAATTACAAATACAAAACAGAAAATAATTGATTGCATAAGTATGCACCCCCTTGAGACAATATTTGGTAGAGGCACCTTTGGCAGCAATTACAGCCATGAGTCTATTTGGATGAGTCTCTACCAGCTTTGCACATCTGGACACTGCAATTTTTGCCCATTCTTCTTTGCAAAATTTCTCAAGCTCTGTCAAGTTGGATGGGGACCTTTGGTGAACAGCAATTTTCAACTCTTTCCACATATTCTCATTTGGATTGAGGTCAGGGCTTTGACTGGGCCACTCCAGGACATTGACCTTTTTGTTTTTAAGCCACTCCAGTGTGGCGGCTTTGGCTGTATGTATGGGGTCATTGTCCTGCTTGAAGATGAATCTTCTCCCAAGTCCCGGGTCTTGCAGACTGCAGCAGGTTTTCCTCCAGGATTTCTCTGTACTTTTCTGCATCCATTTTACCCTCTATCTTCACAAGCTTTCCAGGCCCTGACACAGAGAAGCATCCCCATAGCATGATGCTGCTGCCACCACCATGCTTCACGGTATGAATGGTGTTCTCAGGATGATGTGCAGTGTTAGGTTTGCGCCAAACAGCGCTTAGCATTGAGGACAAAAAGCTCTATTTTGGTCTCATCAGAACATAGAATCTTCTTCCACTTGGTCTCAGAGTCTCCCACATGCCTTCTGGCAAACTCTAGCCGAGATTTGATGTGAGTTTTCAAAAATGGCTTTCTTTTTGCCACTCTCCCACAAAGGCCAGTTTTGTGAAGCACCCGGGCTATTGTTGCTGTATGCACAGTGTCTCCCAGCTCAGCCTTGGAAGACTGTAACTCCTTTAGAGTTGCCATAGGCCTCTTGGTGGCCTCCCTGACTAGTTCTCTTTTTGCCCGGATACTCAGTTTTTGAGGATGGCCTGTTCTAGACAGATTCACAGTTGTGCCATATTCTCTCCATTTCTTAATAATGGACTTTACTGTGTTCAGGGGGACATTCAATGCCTTAGAAATGTTCTTATATCCTACTCCTGACTGGTGCTTCTGAAGAACCTTATTCTGGATTTGCTTTGAATGTTCTTTCATCTTCATGATGTAGTTTTTGTTAGGAAATGTACTAACCATCTGTGGGACCTCCCAGAGACAGGTGTATTTAACCTGAAACCATGTGAAAAACCTTAATTGCACACAGGTGGACTCCATTCAACTAATTATGTGACTTCTAAAGAGAATTGGTTGCACCAGAGCTTATTTAGGTGTGTCATAGCAAAGGGGGTGAATACTTATGCAATCAATTATTTTCTGCTTTATATTTGTAATTAATTTAGAACAATTTGTAGATTTTATTCTTCACTTTGACATTATGGACTTTTTTTGTGTTGATCAGTGGCAAAAACCTAATTAAATCCATTTTGATTCCATGTTGTAACACAATAAAATGTGGAAAAGTCCAAGGGGGTGAATACTTTTGAGAGCCACTGCAGATAGTCTATTGCAGTAAGAAGTAGAGATCTCACAGTTAGTAACTTATTAAGGAATTTAGCTTGAGTACCACTGGTGTAGTTTCAACACTATTGCTGTGTTTGTATGATAAAAACAGCATTTGGCTAAAGTAGTTAACTTTTACTTCAGTGGCACCAAAATATATTCAGACCGTTTTAATATCCATAGTTTGCAGAGGATTTAAATATATTGTCCCTTTGTTTTTAGGAATTAGCTTTATTAAGGACTTTGTTTTACACCATTGAGCCAAATAGTACAGCAAGCTGAACATTGAAACATACACCAACATTTGCTGAAACAGTACTTGAAAATTATTATTTTCAATATACAGTGGGTTGGACAAAAATATGCATGTCATAACTCAATAGGGTGTAATAATTGTGCTTATTTTATAGTCACATATTGTTCAAATTGATCTGGTGGGATACAAGACAAAACCCATGCACATGCTAACAGCCTCTAATAAAAGTCCATCAGTCTTGCTGTCTTCATTATAGTGACTGAAACTGACAGGGAGATGCAGCTTTTATATTTTACAGAATGCATGTGCAGGTTTTGCATTACAAATGAACCAGTCAAGTGAGGAACAGCCAATTGATTCAAAAGTGTGTGTTGCGTATAGCGGGTACCAGTATGTGCAAAGCCACTGAGATGAGCGTATGTGGTTTATTGAAGGTCCTTAATCCATTTTCATCCAAGTCAGGATCATAATTCAGGCTTCTTATTTTACTTCTGTTTCTCAGCAGATGTTGGTTGGATAGTGCAGAGTTCTAGGATCACGGGGGATGACATTTTCAAGGACTTTCATTCATTACTATGTACTAAAAAAAAAATCTGTAAATCAATAAATCCCAAATATATTTTACAAGACAGTGATATATTTCTAATGTTTTTTTTTTTTTTTTTTTAATTAGTATTTGATTAGTGACAGAATGCAGTGACTGGCTGTGCGATTAACCTTTTTTATGTTTTTTGCAAGCTCCTCTATCAGGAGAAAGTGGGACAGCACAAATGGGATTTGAAAGTAACCTGCTAGTGGATATGGCTGTCTTAGTACTGCCTTTACCCTGGCTGTGTATCAGTTCACAGCTGTGCGTTGAGCACCATATATACAGCCATGGCTAAAGGTTTTGCATCACCATATATAATTAATTAATTTTGCTTCATAAAGTCAAAGGAAGCCTGCTGAACAATGTTATGTTAACATATTGAATTACTTACTGCTTTGTAGTTTTCCATGTACTTGTGAAAAACAGAAACAAATTGAAAACTGTGACATTTTGAAGTCTACTCTAATACTGTACTACTATTATGTCTTCTGGTATGTCATCAGTAACCATTTCATTATTTATTTTTTTTAAATATATATATTTTTTTAAGTTTATCCTCCATATTCTTAGCTGTAGTTTGATGTAGAGGCTTAGTCAAGCCAGACTGCCAATCCAGTACTGTGTTCTACAGGCACCACTGCTGTGGTCAAGCCGGACCTCCCATAATAGGCAAACTAAATCTCATGACTCCCGTCTTCCACACAACTCTGATGCAATCAGTAGTCCTCTTAATGCAATGAAAAGAGCATTAGGAACTTCTTCTGTTATGAATTACTTCTTTAAGAAGGCTGAAAATGCTAAAGACGACAACAGCAACTATGCATCAAATTTGACTGCGGACAGAATCACAAACTAAGCCACTGATACACAGACACGTACTGTAAAGCATTCTGAGAAGATGGAGATAGACACTTTGTGGAAATAATAGAAATGAGATAAATGCATTACCTATTATATGTGTTACTAGAAGTTCTCTATACAAATAAAATGTGAATTCTAATAACGATTGTTGTTTAAGAAAATCAATATTTTTGTGGAGTTGCGGTACCTTCAGATTTAGGACTACACCATTGGTTTAATGAAGCTATTATATGTGCCTCCTGTGTGGTTTGAAAGGTCACAGGCCCTTCTTACCTCAGGAGCTATCACAGATTATATCTCGGCTCCTCCGGATCGTGTCTCCTCTATGGCTCATTTTATTCAGATTTCATGCTGACGCTTCAAATAACACTTAGCTCCCTAACACAGGCAATAACAAAAACAAGAGGAGAGACACAAAGTGTAAACTTCAATTCAATCAGCCACTCGAGGTAACAGCTGTCAGTGGCTAAAGGGTGCCCAGCGCACCAGCGACTCTGTTGTCTGGCCGGGCACCTGCGGGCTTGCCTGTAAGCTGCCCAGAGCTGCGTTGTCCTCTGACGCTGTAGCTCTGAGGTGGCTGCACAGTGGGCTTGCAGTGTGTAAGAAGCGGTTGGCTGACGGCACACGCTTCGGAGGACAGAGTGTGTTCATCTTCACCCTCCCGAGTCAGCACAGGGGTGGTAGCGGTGAGCTGAGCCTAAAAAAAAACATTATTGGCCATAGCACATTGGGGAGAAAATAATAAAAATAATTGTCGACTAATAAATTAATTTAAAAAAACAAAAATCTCCCTGAATCTGTATTACTGTCACTAGAGCAGGAGTCTCCAATCCTGGTCCTGGAGGGCTGGTGTCCCTCCTGGTTTATCTTCCAACTGTACCCTAAATGAATTAATTGGACCAATCAAGCTTCTAATAAACACTTAATTGGTCCGATGATCTAGAGTGCTGTCACTTGCCATTGCATTTCTCAGGTAAAATTGACCCAAACAAGTTCTGCAATTATTAAAATATGTAATCTATTTCTGTTCAGTGGATACCATGATATAGTAAACAGGTAAGTAAACAAGGGAATGAATAACACAGGCCCCACCCCCAGTCGTTCGTTACTCTTTGGATAAGAATAACATGGGGTACCATTACTCTGCAGACATAGCTTGATCATTAAAACCAGGATGAGATCATTATCTATTCAGGAATACCAATATATTTACTAGAGGTGCAGTGAGCAACTAATTTCCTAATCGAGTATGGTAGGTAGGTAGGTTAGGCTCAAAGTCTGGTCATGCATATTATTTTGATGAATGCATTAACTATAAATTATATTATAAAAAAGCATGAGGACTGATCTGATATTTTCATAATGTACTTACATTTCTCATTATAAAATAAATGCAAACACTAGACTCTAGCAATGCCTAGGGAAAGCACCTCTTATTGGGTACCTGGCTACATGAGGCCCCGAATCTGGCACAAGGGTGATTAATCAATGAAGAGATGTTTAATTGAGGCTTGCAAAATAAAAGCCATGGCAATCAATAATCAATTAATCCATTCATTGTGTGCATCACTAATGTTTACTGTCAAATGCACCACAAACCAGCAGGGGTGTGCAACTTGCACTACTGTATATTGTGTTGCTTTTGTTTTTGTTTTTTATAAAACCATAGTTATGACAAAATCTTATAGGAAAGTGATTGAGTGATTCCCAGACCACTGGTCCTTAAGATTAGCTTTGAATCTGAACTATTCCTTCTCTGATAAGGTTTACCTTACCTGTGATTGGACTGCAAGGCTCTCTGTAGCTTCTAGAGCTTTATCCAAGCCTTCGAGAGCTCCAGCTTTAAATCTTCCTTCATTTTATCATCACCAGCAGGAAGGAACACTGTGCTCTAATGAGTTTGCATCATGTAAGATTCATGTCCACAGGGTAAAGGGACCAGATGTCATGCTATCAGACTATTCTACAGGGCATAAACGAAATGGTGTCGCCATCTGGCTCGCTGACTTTAGTCAATATTTATCCATTAGAAAAAGGGAGAGGGAAGTTTTCACACAGCATTTAGCTGGCTAAAACTGTTTGCGGAGTTTGGAAGATTTGTGATTGGTGGATAAAAAAAAAATTTGTATAAAATAATAATATTATTATGCTTTTCAAGATGAATTTTGTTTTGTTTTGTTTTGTTTTTAAAACTTGAACAGGCATTATGCATAGACAAACCCTAATGTAAGATATCTAATGTTTTCAGTTTTTATCTTTAAAAGAAAAATTCTGGGAATTATTCTGAGCTTATTTTACATATATTAAAGTAGGGTTAAAATTTGTAATAAATAGTTTTTAATTGAAACATCGGTAAAAGTCAGAGGGAGAAAAATCTCAGTATACACACTTTACATGTGGAATATGATGCATAGCAGTTCTGGTTTCTAATTAAGTTTATGAATGCCCCTGGCATGTAGGATGAAGCAGAATCTGTGCAAGTCAAAGCCACATTTCTCCAAGTTACCTAGTACTTTGCGAACGTTTGGGCAATCGCTCTGCTGACGGAAATAGTGTCTACAGAAGGTATGAACATGACATCAGCACAAACCAAGCCAGGTTTATTCGCCCATAAATCATAAAAAGAAAAGAAAATTGACAGAACTGGGCAGTGAAAGCCATCGGGAGACACGTCAAAAATCACACTGGACATTTCCATCAATGCGTTCCATAAGTTTACCAACTAAAGCATAACCATTTTCTGTCAAATATTTATAATTAAGATTGTCTGCGTTAGACAGTGTTTTAGCTGATGGACAGACAGTACTGTTGCACGAAGTCACCAATACATACCTCTGCAATAAACAGTGGCTGTTCAGTAAAGCACAGCGCTCTGACAAACTCATTAACACGGTCATGCTACGCTCTCTTTTTATTAAAACGCATGTAAAAGCTGCATAAATTAATTGCTTGTCGCTCAGTTCACTTTATTGTTTTAGTTTAATGTGTCTCTTATTTTTCAATGTGTTCTTTTATAGTCAGAGCGAACATGTAGGCCTATCTTGATGCAGCGGTATTTGTAGCGCAATGCATCCTCTGCCTCATCTGATCCACTTCTGCTATTTTTGCTTTTTGTTTACTTCGAAACATTCTTTTTCTTTTGAAAATTCGTAAACTGATTTAGGTTTTCTCCTCAAGTTGTAAGTATTTCAATTTAGTTTTTGTTCAAGCTAGTAACAACTATGCCCAGCAATTGCCACAAGAATCATACTTTGATTAGCCAACATAATCAGGTAATCAGGTGAAGTGACAGAGAACCACGGTTGAACGTTATTTGATCCTCTGACATCTAAACGCTTGCTATATCCCAGGATACAGGTAGGGCTGCTTATTACGATGTTGAAGTAGAAATAAAATAGCATTTTAATCAAAATATTGTGTATTTCCTAGAAAATATTGACTAGACAAAAATCGTATATAAATCAGTCAAAACTGATGTCCAGTTAAAAAAAAAAAAAAAAAAAACTCCGCAATTTTTTGGTAAAATTCTGAATAAACCAGAAACGCAGAACTAAGTCATTTAAAGGTGAAGGACCCTGTCCATACACTTTGTGACTAAAGTGAGCAGGAAGTTTCTAGTCAAAGATAGATCTCAAAATGGAGAGAAAAATGGTAAACTAGACTGGTTCTTGGCAGAAATGCAATAACAGCTGGTACCTCAGTTTAAACTTTCTAGCATTTGAGGTTTTGTTTTTTTTTAATTATTTTTTAATTAAACACAGAGTGAATTACATTGTCACCACCATCTTTCCATCCTGCCTACTCTGTGTTGTTTACAAGCCAGGTGTCTGCTTTAACATGACTATTTAACCTAGGTGTCTGGAAACATACTGTATTGATTATATTTAGCCACCATCTTGAAGCCTGAAGCCCTGATTAGCTGAATGGACTGCTGAAATTCAATTAAATTAAGGTAAAGGTGTATTTCAATGGCCTTTGACTTCTTTTATTGAAGCCAAATTAACACTTTTTGTAACAAGTATTGTAAAGCTGTAATACAATTATTACAGCATTAAAAACATACAGTGCCACCCTGGTTTGGCATTCGTATAATGTGATGTAATAACATTTATTTTCTTATTGTATTTCCCTTAAACTGGGATTATAACTTGAATGCATTTTCAACAGAACTTCATTAAGGAAAGTGAAAAACCCAAGCCACAACAAATTTTGAGATGGATTAATACCGTGAGAAAGACAGGTTGAGGGATTTCACTGATTGATCGATTCTGATTAAGGCAATATATAAAAAAAAAAAATACAAAAAACCATCACTTTTTTTTTTAAATTAGTTTAAAAAAGATAAATCCATTTACTGCCATGTCTTTATTAACTATTGCTGCCTGTTTTTGCACCCTGAGACAGTAAGATGGTTATGTTTCAGAGCTAGGGAGGAATTACCAGTGCACACACCTAGTGCAGCCCTAGTGGTGACAAGATCAGGCTTTCTCAAGGACTGTCCCACAATATGCTGGTGTCTTCATTAACCATGCCAAATGCCCATGAGGGCAGAAACAAAATTATAAATAATAACACACATCTTATGGGATAATAACAGATTTAAAAATAGAGATTATGCCAATGATTATATCGTATTCCTTTTTTAAGTATATTAAATTCATATATTCATAACATGTTTCAAAACTATTGCCGGCTTCATCATTAATGCTAGTCTAGAACAGTAAATGTATTGTATTCAGAAAAGTGCACATATAAAAAGATTTATAATCCAGGTCTGGCAATGGAACGTGAAACAAGCAATGTGATTGGTCGAGCAAGATTCCAGCTGTCCATCTATTGGATGGATTCAGACGGTTGGAGCCTTGTCACATATTCGAAATCACCACACCACCAGTAGCCATCTTGTTAATAGTTACAGAGTACAGATGTACAGCTGTAACTATGAAACTGGGTGACCAATCACCAATTTAAAAAATCACAAAAGTAGTAAGTAGACATGCCGATTTGGATGAAGAACAATTAAATTAAGCAAAAAAAACAATGTACATAATATTCAAAATACAGATGTACTTTCTTTTGCATGTTTTAGTAAAATTTATTTACTCAGCTTAACTTAATGTGCAGTTCAGAGTTATAAATGGGGTTACTTTATTGGCGTAAGGATATTTAATAAATTTGCTAAACATGATTTATGCTTTTTGTTTTTCAAATCCACTGTTTGACTGGGATTATGCACTGTGCAAGGGCTGATAAGGTTACTCTTAGCCCCAGTGTTATCCACAGATAGCACTCCTCACAGCATTGATCAGACCTGGCCTTCGAGGCATTATTTGGTTCAGCCATCCTCAACATTGATGTAGGCTTGAGGTTCAGCTGCTGGTTCCTTTCTAATCCAGTGATCTTTGTGGGGAAGTCATACTAAACTGAACAGCAGTTTGAAGCTGTAGACAGCACCCCGTCAGGGATTTAATAAAGGTTCAGATTCATTTCACTGGCAAGCCAGGATTCAGAATTAGAACTCCACTGGGAAATATGGGGCTTAAATGACCTCCACAATCCAGAGATTCATTTCAATCGATTTAAAGAGGACAGCGCTATAGACCACCGCTTTGATACATGCCTGCTTTGAAAGATGATGTAAATCCCAGTACAGTTGAAAAAATAGTATTTCCACATTAAAAGCACCTGATATCATTTTATATCAACATCTCTACATTTATTGGGGAGAACATTTTTAAAGTACATACTTAGTAAAACAAAAAACAAAAAAAAAAGTACTGCTCCCTGACTGGTTTATGATGTTTGCTTTCACTACAAGTTCAGGAGCTGATCTTCAGTTCCAATGTGTGCCATAGACATACTGTGTGTAGGCTGAATCAGCCAAGCCAGGAGTCTGTGTTCATAAGTGCCAGCACCATCTAGTGCACAGCTGTGTGTAGACAGCAAAATCTAAAAGAAACTTGTTCCAAAGTGTCAGATCACTCCTGAACTCGTACCTTAACCAAACGGTTCTGTAATAGAATTGAGACCCTCAAGCACTGTCAAGATGTTTCGTTTCTCATACTTAACATGAACACAGAATTTTCTCATTTAATAATAAAAAAAAACAGGAGATAATGAAATTGAACATATGGCCCATAGCGATTAATTACTAATTTTCTGGGTGTTAGCTTTATTGCATGATTTATTCCCCGTGCTTTTTTTTTTTTGTGTGTATTTGGTACAATCAACACATAACCTCTGCAACATACGTCCCCAGCAATGGCTATAAATAGTTAAGTGGTATTCAACATCTAGATGGTAAAGTATATTAAAAGGACTTATTTTATAGTTTGTGGAATTATTTCTTGTGTTCTCAAGATATATGTAAAAATGTGTACGGATATGCAGATAGAGAGACATCCCCATATATCTCCACAATCCTATCCTTCCAATACCTTATTCTAAATATCTTAGAAGTCCAAAATTATTGCTAGTTGGGGTCTGTGAAGCTACCCAACAGTGAAAATGTTGTTAATTAATTGTAGTCCACTCTGAAAATATTTACTTTCTGTAAAATGTTATCAGTATAACACATTGTGGAACATGTTTTTATTGTGTTCAGCTTCCTGAGCAGCAATACATTTTGAAGATGTATTTTGTAGTTATATTGCTTTAATTAGTATCTGGAATGTGCTTATTTGGCTCTTAGAGTGAATGATAATGTCAAGAGGAATGAAGCTTTTGTCCCTGCAGCTAAAACTACTGTCAACACAGGCTTCTCTCTGACAAAGCAAAGTGCAATGAGGGCGCCCAACCTACAGGATAGCACATGTATATAAAACAGAAACCCATTTATATGCTGGTGTGAAAATCATTTAAAATCTAAATTCTTGCTATTCATGCAGAAGTCTCAAGGAGATACATTTTCTAAAATGTAAATGAATACTTTTAGAAGTAGAGACGTCTCACTTTAATCTAGGACCTTGTGTTCTTTTATAATGTTTTCTCCTCTGATGAACCAAGCATGTTCCTGCTGCCTAGAGGTAACAGATGCTGAAATTGGAAATGCTGCCAAAGGTGATCTGGGAGAAGGGTTGCTTTACACCCTGAATACTGAAAAGAAAGAGGAAGGCAAAAAGATGACATCCAGCAGATGTGTGGAGCAGTTAAAATTTATAACCCTCAGAGACAATGGGCTAGGTTCTCACAGCCATTTAATTCAAAACATCATTAGCATGTTAATAAAAACACACACAAAGGATAGCAAATCAGAAAAACTCCACAGATTTAACTGAAGTTTTTTTGCTCATTTTAAATGGTAGAGTCCACAAGTGGCTTAGCTGGTAAAAGCACAGCCACAAGATGTGCAAGGTGAGTCATACAGTCGTGGAGCGCAGGTTTGCATCCCGGAAGTGTAAAATTGCCAATCTTTGTTGGGAATTTCAGAGTGAGCAAATTGGCTTGGTTGTGGGATCAAAGAATGCCCTCCAAACCTTCAGTACTCCTAAGCTGTTGTGACTAACTGCTGCAGAGAGGGAATATAATTGGGCATTCTAAATGTGGGAAGAAATGGGGTGTAAAATAACTATGCACTCTATTAAAAAAAAATGTAAATGGTATTCTTTATTCAGACGGTAAACAGCTTTAAAAATCTAACCAAATGCTTTCTAATAACTGCTATTTTTAATGATAGAAATAAGTCAATAAACAAAAAAATATGCTCCTGACTGTGGATTTGGTTTCATTGTATTGACTGCAAAGAATAAAAACAGTTAAATTAGTATTCCATTGTAACATGACAGAAATATGTGATGAACAAGAACTGAGTTGTTGAAAAAGAAAGAAATCTTACCTGGGGAATACATCAATTGCGCAATACAGTTATAAATCATAGATGATGATATTTTAGAACTGTAGAGTTTACACAAAGTTGATTCCTTGCAGTGCCTGGGGGTGACAAATACAAAGGACATAACAACTGCTGGGATAGGAAATGTTTAACTTGGACTCCCTCTGCAGAGATTTTTTGAAACACCACAGAGCATCTAAATAGATAGGGTTATGCTTTTAAGGTAGTGGTCTCTTTAGGGTTAGAAGTAAACACAGATATCTCATGCTGTTCCAATGCAACTCTGAACATCTCTAGTAAAAGTGATAAAATATACCTCCCACTTCCAATGACGGCCCTGTAATAACAAAAGTTAGGAAAATATTATCAGTGCAGAAGACTGCATAAAGCTGGGCTCAAAACAGGAAATGATGTCATGGTTAGGACTGGAGGATCTTAAAGGTAAAGGACCAGTAAGGAAATTTTGCTTCAAAGTATGGCCGAAGATGAAATATTTACAGTGGCAGTGCCATGGGCTACATTTGCACAAATTGACTTGTATTGTCTAAGTTATTTTTTTCATTGTATTGAATCCTGTGTAAACCCGCTTGTGCAATTTTTGCTCAGCTTAAGGTCATTTTTCCTACTTTGCATCCATTAAAGTGAACGCCAATCTATAAACAAGAAACCTAGTGAATTACTGCCACCTGCCCTAGTACGTCTGTCTTCAAACAATCATTACTGATGAATATAAGTGAAATAATGCAGAAATATTCTCCAATCCAATACTGGTTTTATTTATATCCCAGCCATATGTAGTTTGGTTGAATGCTACAAACACTTAGCTGAAAGGATTAATTCCTTCACAATACATTATTTACTGGGTTTCCTAAAACCACTGGCAGCATGTTAATAATACTGCATTTCATCCTCTTCCATGAATCTGAGTGAAACACAATTCTCATGAATAATACAGTTTGGATGTGCTAAAAAGGAAGCACTGCTTTATTGAATAAATGTCACGATGAACCCTTCAGTCTCCTACATATGAAAACACTGCTTCTCTACTGTCGAGGCATAAAGACTGGGGAAATCAATTAAGTCAACGCCGACACGGTTTAACTGGATGCAGGCAGTGCTGACACAAGCCGAGAGAGATGTGATGGTTGGGGACTTACAATACACACTTCCACTGTGGCCATGCCAATTAATTAGACAATTACCATTAATATCTATATCCATAGCTTTGTTTACACTGCTCCAGTCAGTTAGGGGGTAGTAAGAGATGTGTAAATTAAGCATGTGTGTAGGCTCATTTTTTTACTTCAGGCATAATGAATGTCAGGCATGCTGGTTTATTGGATATTTGCTGGTTTACTGGATATATATTGCCTGACATTAAATGTGTTTTTTTTTTTTTTTTTTTTTTTTTTTTTTTTATTAAAATTACTCCTATATGGATGTTAAGCTTTTTAAGTATTTATAAAGTTCAAAGTGTAGGTAGCTTCAAATGTCATTTATGTTGCTTTTATACATTTCTATTGCTATTATATGGTGCCATAATTCTGGGTTCTGTTGCTCCAGTATTGAGTCAATTCATTTTTCCTTAACTGGCTTTGAGCTTGCAAAACTGTACAATCAGGATTTATTGTATTACTGACAGAATAAGTAACAGTAGAGTATCACACAATACTTCCTGTAAATCTACTTGCTTTGCTTTGCATGATACAGTTACTGGTTGTGTTTTGATCAAGAGAACTCTCTGGAGGCCAAAGGGGGCGTCTAAAATTCTTAAAAAGTCACCAGGATGTGGTCACTGAAACAAATAATGATACAAGGTGAATCTAAACAAGGTACAAAGTAAGCACCTTCACATTTCATTGATATTGTCCCCTTACATTATTATGTCTGTCATCATCCTGAATGCCTTGAATAGCACTTACTCCAATAACGTGTTCTAGTTGACTGCCATAGACATGTGTAATGTATGGTAGATCTGTATCTTTATAACAGTAAGAGCCAGCGATCCATTTTGGATCAAGTTTCCATCAGTTTTTTATGGCAATGCACTCTAATATATAGACACTTTGACTGATCTTTTCTACATTACACATGTGAGGCAACTACAACTTGAGAGCAACTCTTGAACTCATAGTCATTGCACCTTAATAACACAGACTTGTAAAACAAACAACAAATGTAGTAATTGCAATAAATACCACTCAAAATGATTGCTAATATTATAAAAAGGTGGCGACTGTAAAAAAAAAAAAAAGGCAGTATCATTTGAAGATGCTTATTCTTTTAAGATGAATCTGATATTGCATACCCTTTACCAAAGTGCAATTGAAGCGAAGGAGTAACGGTATTGTCAATGTGAAATGCACCAAAAGT
Organism: Polyodon spathula; assembly: GCF_017654505.1. Classification (NCBI taxonomy): domain Eukaryota; kingdom Metazoa; phylum Chordata; class Actinopteri; order Acipenseriformes; family Polyodontidae; genus Polyodon; species Polyodon spathula. The sequence continues at coordinate 32,369,960 of NC_054546.1, read as the reverse complement.
AAGAAACGCTTTCCAGATTTATACTGCTATTCCATTTAGGATATTGTGCATCTCTCGCTAGGTAGCAACTCACTTCAAAACTTATACATAAATAAAACCTGGTACGGCAATATCCTTGTCAAAGTTACTCATCCGGCAAGAGCTATATAAAAATGTAAGGCAAAGCTATAAGAGTTTCTGTAGTGAGTGCGCAGGGGCTGCTGAACATGTCTGAAAGTTAACAATGCTAATTCATATTTCCAGAGGCAGGCGTCCTCTTCTCCCTCACTCCCTGATCAGGGATAAGAAGCATGCCAGTGGCGGCCCAGCTCTCTTTCTTTCACAACCAGTCAGGATTGCAGGTCACTGAGGGATTCCTGTGATGAATGATAACTAGGTTTTGGGAAGCGATTCACCCTCAGAAGACCCAAGACGTATTAATTGGCTTGAACAAATGTTTATTTAAAAGGTCTTGTTGAGTTGTATGTTGCAGTCTTGGGTGGAAAAAGAAAATTATTCTAGGATTTTTTTTTTTTTTTTTTTTTTAATTCTCATTGGCCTGGGTTTAATTAAGGGATAATGGCATTGCTGTGGCTTGTTCCTCGTTAATAATAGAACTTCTGAGTCAATAAAGTAGTTTGTGCCTTTAATTAGTGTCATCTTTTCCAATATTGAGTAATAACAGATTGGCTGACCTACACAGAAAATAATGGTGTTACCCAGACTTTGCATATAGCGCTATGGGAATAAGGACACTACAGTTGATGACTAGTTTTCAAATATAATCAGGCTGAAATTGCATCTCAGATATGAAAGGGGTGATTCAGGCTCCTATCTCTGCTCTATTAGTGGGGACTAACATGATTCTAATAGATGTCAGCCATTTAAATGCTAGCAGTCACTATTGATTTTTACAATCTGAGAGCGTCAGAGCCTGACAAATATGCAAAACAGGAGACTTTCCTAGATTATAAACAGATTGTCTACCATGATTGAAATGTCCACATTGATTAGTGCTATGTGTCTATAGTAACAAATGCTTTATAAAACATAGATACCATTTATTGTTGCAGCCTTTGTGTGAAGAAAATGTTCCATATGAGTTTCACCATTCTACAAGTTATACAAACCAAATAGAAAATAAAGGATTTGGAGCGCTCTTCTGTAGCAATAGCACAGGTGAATTTGTGCCTGATAGAACAGGACAAGCTGCCAAAGATATTCTCAGTGTTTTTTTTGCCTCAAGAATGTTAAAGTGTAAGCCGCTTCAAAATTCATTTTCTTACAGTTTGCAATTATCATGAGTGGCAATTATTGAGTGGCTGAAATACAGTGTTACAGTGTTTATTTATATATATATATATTATATATATATATATATATATATATATATATATATATATATATATATATATATTATTGTTGTTTGTGAAGGTGCTGCTCTGCGGTTTACTTACCTGCCATAGATATATGTAACTGAGGCTAGATTAGTGATCTGCTACTAAAGATCAAGTTTCCTTTTGCTTTGCTTGCAATACACTGCTGTACACTTTTGCTGATCTATCCTACATTCCATGTGTTTATGGCAGGCAACTAGAACTGAACTCCTGAACACATAGTCAAAGCCACTGAACAGACTAAATTTGATTAAATGCAATAAGAGACACTGAGAATGATAGCACACATCATAAAAAGGTAAGGGGACAGTGAATAAAATGAAAAGGAACATTTACCTACTCTTTCGTTAAAGTAGATTGCCTAGTCCACTATCAATTGACTTTTAAAATAACCAGAAATTTCACTTTTCAAGCGAGTCATGGGCCAAAATTGGTTTCACTGCCTGCTTCCGCTCCTCAACCCCCACATTAAAAACGGGCTGATTAGCAGCACTAAAAACCTGCATTATAGACTCATATTGTATAGATTTGTACAGTATTTTAGTGTATATAATTAATTCATCATTAAACCCTCTGCTCACTGGAGACCAAGATGTTTCTTACTAATGCACTGCTTTGTGGGCTGTATCACACTTTGGGACCTGCTCCACTGAACCACAGGATCCTATCATTTGCAGAAAAACAGGCATTTCTGGAGGCTAAGGGGCCCCTGTGATTTCCAATTGGAGAACAAAAGGAGGAGGGAACACTTGAAATCAGAGCTGTCATTTTAATGTGAGGTTTTTCAGAGTACCTAGCTCATTAACAACATAGGTGAATAACATGCTTCCGTGTCAGTGATCCATTACTTGTGCTTCCTTTATAACTCTGCTTTATCATGCATACATGTTAATCAGGCTAAAATGACAATATAGGTTTGTAATGCCCATTGATTTGGCTGTTGAGTTTAAATATTCATTTTCACTTTGACTCCGACTCCAACGCTGTAAGTTTGAAGGCACAGTACTTTCCTTTCTCCAGTCTCTTATAGGTAATAGGACCCCATCAGACTGCACACAATTTCTATTTTCTTTGCATTGAGTCAACACACAATTTACTGTATCTAAATGATAGGTCTTTTAAGGCATATTCATATACTTGTCTACACGCCATGTATATTTCATATCCTTGATCTAATGTCAGTTTTTATATAGGCATATAGTTTGAAGCTTTATAATAATATTTGCAACATCATTGTAGTACATATGATTATAAGAGATTCTCTTTGGTTATACCATATATCTAAATTGTGATTTTAACTCAAATTGACGTACAACAACAGTAAAAGTCTTTTCGCAGTTTAGAAAACTGGACAGCAATGGGGTGTGTGTGTGTATATGTATATATATATAATATACTATATATATATATATATATATATATATATATATATATATATATATATATATATATATATATATATAAAACTGTAATAAAGATGATTTCAAATATGTGATCACTGTTAAATAATCCTTAAAGACAAGCAATTGCAATTACCCTCTGCAACTGGAATTTCATTAAACACAGTTAACTACAACATTTCACACGATTTGAACTTCCCAGCAAGATAAAAACAGGACCCCACATTGACAGATAGAGGCATTAGCATTGGAGGATTTCAGTCTTTAAGAGCTGTTCTACTTCAGGATACAAAACAGAAATGTATGTACCTGTTTTAAACACATGTGGGCTACTAGTTTATTTCTGCAAGTCTAGTAACTGCACACAAGCAACACAGTGGTCAGCTACACAATGTAAACACCAAAATTTCCCTGGTTTAGCAAATCATTTATTATAGATTTGAATAAATACAGCCCAAGTTCTCTTCAATCTAGTATTCATGTCTCTGAAGCCCAAGTGCTCTTCATCCCTCAGTCGTGTTTGAATATTGATGTCCTGTTTGCTTGTGCTCTTCTCATATTGCATTCAGATAAACGCTGTGACATGTGTAACATTTTAAAACACGCAAGGCCTAGTTCTGCAATTCTTGTTAAGGCCCAGGAAACTTTTCAGCAGCTCCAGTTGCCCTGCCTTGGGAAGGCTGTGGTTTGGATCATGCTTCTCTGCGTCTAGTCTAGAGAGTATTTCAGTAGCACTTTCATTCGGTGTACATGTGACTCACAGATATGAGATATACAAAACTTGTATTGTTAAACATCAATAACAACCAATATACCCTGCCATTGATAGGTGCTTGAAGTGGTCTCAAGGGATGTTAATCCATGCAGTCATTAATATTATTTTCCCTCTGGCCATCACTAACCGTTTGTAGCCACAGCTGTTTCTCTTGGATGACTGCTTTTCTTTCATTTTGCTATTGCGGATGACCGATGTCTTGGAGCAGCCTACCAACATAACTGTTTTTGCTACTGTGGTATCTGCTCGAGGTGCACCCACTATCATACCTTTTTCATTTTAGGTAGACTCTTTGCAACTGTGCTGCTCCTGTAGCTTTCTAGTGCTGCAGGAATCACATCCCATGATCAGGATGATGCCTGGCAGATAGGCAGGTCCAGTGTAACAGGCAGTGATATGTGATGTTATGGATTCTATCCCCTGTCGGTGAGAAGAGATGAGGTTAAAAGCTCTATAATCCTGAATACAGAGGAGTCCAGCCTGGTTGCATTGTGGTTAAGATGCTCACTTGCAGTGTGTGGGGTCTCCAGTTCATGTCCAATTTCTGCCCTGTCACACCAGGCAGTGCATATTCTATGGCATTCAAAATATACTTTATACCAGCCTTGTAGCCTGCATGGGGATGGTAGGTGACGTAATCACATACAGACATATGCCTGATATACGCTCCTTGCAAGGGAGCCGGCTCTTTTGTACAATGGTATTGGCGCTATTCTTCAGTACAAGAGGTCCCGGGCTTGAGCCCACCCTCTGCCTGTGTGTGGATTGTCTCGCTCTGTGTGATGCGCCTGCCTGCAGGAACTGGGATCGCTACACACCTATATTGTATGTCTTTTTCTTGTTATAAAATAGAAGTTCATTAAAGACTGGATAACTTGAAATGGTCTGATTTGCATACAGGACTGTTGAAATATCAGCACTATATAGGCTGGAAACTAGTTGCCCCTATAATAGGGAGTGCCTGAAGCATATAACCCTAGTACCAGTCCTATTGATTCCATTAGGGTTTGCGCTTTGTGTAATTTCAGATAATCATCAGTTAGAATGACCAGTTATTAGTCTCATCAGTATGCGCATTTATATGGTAGTCTTTATACAATCATCCCCAATTGAAAAGGGCAAGTTCAGATAAGACAACGCGTGGTGCAGAGATAAATGTAAAACAGCTGGAGCTGGATATTGAGTCCATAGGGTATTACGCTCTGGAATGTGTGGGTTTCAGGATTTTAATAACAAGAAAATTTGGTTCTCAGTATTCGTAGTATGTTGTTTTGATTAACATTTGGGTGTGTTTTTATTACGTTTTTATTGCATGGAAGGTATGTTTTATTCACATCACATCTCATTTGGAAATGAGACACTAATAAACACTAATAAGAAAGAATGAAGGATGCCAAATTTGTGTTCAATAGTATATGGTAGCAGCAAAATGTTGTATACTGTTGATTTTTTTAAATACAGACTATTTGAAACAGAACCATTTTTATTTTAAAAACTTGGTTCAATTTCAAAACAAAGTAAAGTCAGTTTAGTTGTCCGTGGTGTTTGTAATGTACTGGTGTAATTGTAACACTTGACCAGCGAGGTACAGAGTTTATTGCTCTTTTGATGACATGCTGTTCTATTGCTGCTCACCAGGACATTGAATGTGGGTTTTGGAATCTGTTTTTTTTTGACGGACATTTACTCATTTCAGTTATAAGAAAGATATGGCACCTGTTTATTCAGAGTAAAAGTTTATGTTTGAACCAGCAAGCTTGTTGTGGTGCAGTATGTTGCTAACATTTGTGAGACCCGTCATTCGCAGCAAATCCTGATGTATGTTTTGTGGCTTTTCAAACTTAAATTGAAGTGAAAAGCATCCTGTCAGTTGATGCCCGGCTGTGTCCTGATCTTCTGACTGTCAGGGATTTATCAGGATTGGAATAGTAGTTTATTGTCACTGCATAACAGATGGCCTGTGTCTACTGTTATATGATGTTGGTTATTATTGAAGTTGATTTATTTCTAAAACTAATTCACCCAAAATGTTATGAAACAGAAAAGATGGAGGAAACATTCTTGCATATGACTGAAACTCAAATTGCGGAACCTGAAGAGATAACAACCAAGGCTTTAAAATAAAAATTCTTATGCTGCGTTTACACTGTCACCTTGTACCTAAGCCGACTCAGGTCCGGATCGCAGAGATTCTTATCATTTTTCACATAGCGATTACACTGCTGTTGTGCCGAACCGGCTTAGGTCTGAATGTGCGCGAATACTATCAAAATTACAATGCGTGCTCAGTGACGTCATGACAACAATTATGACAAGTTTTCCTCTTCCCAAACCACAAAGGCTTTAGAGGCAGAGTGGTATTACAAAGAACCAATACACATACTTATATATACTTATATTGCAGTCTACGAGAAAAATGGTTATTTGTTTAGACAGGGTTTGACATAGCATAACGGTTCCAGACCCATTTGTTATGTGAAGGATTTTGCCTTGTGCAAGATAAGCAAATGTGAGGTTTATTACTGTAATAATAAAGTTTTCAAAATAACTCTATTCTGTTTCTTCACCAATATTATCTCACCTTGTATAGAGATACATAATTGTATGATATTTGTTAAAATAGGTTAAGCAGCCATAGGAATACCAAAGAAAAAAAAAATTCTGTATAAAATTGCAGTTAACAAATTTTATTTTTTTAATGCATTTAAATGAGGATTCTTTTACCACTTATCTACACACCATACTTCTTATTGTTAAGGGGGAAAAAGTTTTTATTGAGAAAAAAATTATATATTAAAAATACAAAACTGAAAGATCATAATTGGATAAGTCTCCACCCCCCTGAGTTAATACTTGGTGGAAGCACCTTTGGCAGCAATTACAGCTGTGAGTCTGTTGGGATAGGTTTCTACCAACTTTGCACACCTAGATTTGGTAATGTTTGACCATTCTTCTTTACAAAACTGTTCAAGCTCTGTCAAGTTCCTTGGGGAGCGTTGATGGACAGCAATCTTCAAGTCATGCCACAAATTTTCGAAGGGATTTAGGTCAGGGCTCTGACTGGGCCACTCGAGGACATTTACCTTTTTGTTCCTTAGTCACTCCAGTATAGTTTTGGCTGTGTGCTTTGTGTCATTGTCATGCTGAAAGGTGAACTTCCATCCCAGTTTCAGCTTTCTTGCAGAGGGCAGCAGGTTTTCCTCAAGGACTTCTCTGTACTTTGCTCCATTCATTTTCCCTTCTATCCTGACAAGTGCCCCAGTCCCTGCTGATGAGAAACATCCCCATAACATGATGCTGCCACCACCATGCTTCACAGTAGAGGTTGTGCTCTTTGGGTGATGCACTGTGTTGGGTTTGCGCCAAACATAACGCTTTGCATGTAGGCCAAAAGTTCCATTTTAGTTTCATCAGACCACAAAACTTTTTGCCACAGAATCTCCTGAGTGTTTTTTTGCATACTTCAAACAGGATTCAAGGAGGGCTTTCTTGAGTAATGGCTTCCTTCTTGCCACCATACCATACAGGCCAGATTTGTGGTGTGCGAGATATTGTTGTCACATGCAGAGTTTGATCAGTCTTGGCGATAAAAGCCTGTAGCTCTTGCAAAGTTGCCATTGGCCTCTTGGTAGCCTCTTTGATCAGTCTCCATCTTGCTCGGTTATCCAGTTTGGAGGGACGGTCTGATCTAGGCAGGGTCTAGGTGGTGCCATACACCTTCCACTTCTTAATAATCGTCTTGACTGTGCTCCAAGGGATATTCAAGGCCTTTGATATTTTTTATACCCCTGTGTCTTTCAACAACTTTGTCCTAGAGTTCTTTTGAAAGTGCCTTGGTGCTCATGGTTAAGTCTTTGCTTTGAATGGCACTACCCAGCAGAGGGAACCTACAGGAACTGCTGAATTTATCCTGAAATCATGTGAATCACTACAATTTAACACAAGTGTGTGATTTTATTTTATTTATTTATTTATTTATTTATTTTAAATTTATGAGCGGTTTTCATACTCAGGTTTTCTCCCCTATTTAGTTTGTCCAATTATTAATTGCATCCTCGGCTCACTGCTCGCAAACCCCCTCCCCACACGACTCGAGGAACAGAGGCTGGAACACGTGACCTCTGAAATGTGCTCCTGCCATTTTTCGCACTGCAGATCTACAGTGAGGCCACCAGACCTATAGTGCCAACATATATAGGCTCCACTGCAGGACCATCAGCCACAGGGGTCACTTATGCACGGTGAGCCGTGGATTCCCCTGCCGACCTAAGCCCTCCCTACCCGGGCAGCTCTCAGCCAATTGTGCGCCACCCCCTAGGAACTCCCAGTCACGGTCGGCTGTGAAGGCGTTTGGTTACACCTGAGCTAATTTAGGATTCCTACTACAAGGGGGATGGACACTTATCAGTTTTTATTTTTAATTAATTTTCTACAAATTTCTAGATTTTTTTTTCACTTTCACTTCAGTTATAGGGTAGGATGTGTAGATGAATGAAAAAAAAAATGTAATGGGTGAAAATCTGGAAAGGTGGTGTAGACGTTCTATTAACGTTAATGTTAAGTTTAGGTCTGTCCAGTTAAGCTTGGGAGATGGGTACAACTGAAGAATTGTCTTATACTTTTTGACAGTCTTCAAAATATGATTGTCATTCACAATCATATGATAGTAGAGCTTTGTTTAAGTCATGTGAATGGGGTAGTAATCTCCTAGACCACTGTGTTTTTCAATGTGTTTCAGATTTAGTTTTAAATGTGTACTAAATGTTTATACTGTACTTGGCTTATTCCCCTTATAAAACATAGTAAAAACATAGCAAAGTGTATAAAAGCATAGCAAATGTATTTCGAAGTTCCAAGATGTACAGTATGTAAAAGCATATTAATATTAAAAAGAAAACATGTCAGACCATGCTAAGCTGTTGTAAATGCATTGTAAAAAGCATGGGGAACTACAAAATTACTTTTTGCAAGGGCCTGCTTTGTAATTTGTGTCTATGACTGTGGTATTATCTTTAAGAATTGGCAGAAGTCTTACCTTAATTGACTTAAAATAACTTGTAAAACATTGAAATTGGTTATTTTAAAGCAATGGTGTTTCTTGCAGATACATTTTTTTTCTCTTTCTTTCAGGAACAATTTGTCAAACATTTAGACAGCAACAAACCAAATGTTACCGAGCAGAATACATGTTCATCGTTACGCAACGTTTCAAAATAATAAGCAATTTCCAATTTCTGAGTCGCAGGTGGTTTTATTTGCTCCCTATTTCTGTACTGTAATTGAGAACTGTGAGAGGGGGTAGCAGTTGGTATAGTACAGATTTCAATAAACCCTGCATGGAGCTGAGAAATTGAGAAAAACGTGTGGTGATCTGGAATATGGGAAGCAAGACCAGCAATATATGTAGCGTTTTGCATTGCTAATGTCGGTAATTTTACAGCAATATCATAATCAATCTGATGCTTATTGAAATTAGCTATTTACACCTTTCCTTTTGCTAATGGCCTGACTACTTATAGAACTAGTAAGAAAGTATCATACATGTAATTATGTGAGTACATCATTTTCCAAATGAGCTCCTTTAATGTACAATCTGTATGTGATTATAGCAGATTAAACCATTATAATAAGCCTTAGTGGGTTTCATTTTAATTCCCATGAAACCTTATGGACCTGAGTTTGAATGCTTGTTTTCCAGTTTAACGAGTGGATTCAACAAACAAACAACAACAACGTTTTATGACCTGCATTATATCCCAACTCTATGGCAGTATTAATCAAAATAATATTGAGTTCTTGCTCACTTCCATTAGTAACAGTCACTTTCTCTTGCTTCCCAGAATCCTATTGGAAAGGATATGTTGCGTTCTAGGGTTCAGCTCTCAATATGTCCGTCTTTACCACCAACCATCACCCAAACTGGAGAGAGGGATGTTAGACTGGATGAAACAAGATGGTCTGACCGCCATTTTAGAGAAACTATACTATGTTTAAAAAAAAATATGTTTCAATCCTAAAATTACAGAATGATATCACAAAGGTCTACAGGAAGCTATAAGAGCAGTACAGTATTTCATTTTATATTTCAAAATGTCACATTTTTCAATTTCTGTCAGTTTTTTGTGAATACGGATATGGAAAACTACACAGTAGTATGTAATCAAAATGGGTGATGAAAAACTTTTGGCCATGGCTGTACAGTTAATTTTGTTAAAATTAACACCTAATATGTATAATTTAGAACTTAATAAAGCTTACAGGAATGATGTACTGTTTTACCCCGATTATAAGACAGAGGTATCTTTGACTGTCAAGGGAAATACACATAACAAATTAAGTTGACTTGGAAATATATACTTCAGTAATTAGGAATGAAAGACGCAGACCAATATAGCAAGATATTTAATGTTTCTGCTATGAATTTCAACCAGCTAATGAGAAAGCACTGTCCCAATCTGCATAACAATGTTACAAGAATTTGCATTTTATGTAAATACAGGCTCAGCAGGGAAAACTGAAAGTAGAACATTCAAATTAAACAACAACAAAAAAAGACCTTTCTGGAGGGGGGGGGGGTTAGGGTTAGGGTTAGGGTTAGGGTTAGGGTGGGGGGGGGGGGCAAATAATGTACTGTTTATTTTAATGTTGAGATTAAAGTGTATTTTCCATTTTTAAGAAAAATAATCTGATTTAACGTAACAGTACCTAACCAGCATCATAGCTTCAGGTCATTGTATACTCTATTGAACACTGTATAAATCACAGACTGTTAGGGAAAATAGATCACCATGCATTATCCTTGAAATAATTCTAAGGCTACAGATATGTCGAAAACAATGTAGTAACATAGTATTAGTGTTTTAATAACGGACATGAAAAGATCTGATAAATGTTTAAACCCTGTATCTCTCTTGCTCGCTCTTTCTCTCCCTCTCTCTCTCTCTCTCTCTCTCTCTCTCTCTCTCTCTCTCTCTCTCTCTCTCTCTCTGTATATGTATATAGTGATTATGCTATATACAAGCTGCGTCCATGCCTAATTGCGTGCCTAATTCAAATTCAGAAACAACTTTATTGCCTGTATGCATCATTGCACTTGATACACTATCATATTACATGCAGTCAGTTTGCCCCCAAAATGATTCTTAAAGTGGATTGCTTGATTCTTACAAGTGGAGTATTTTAGCATGGCTAGTATAGGAATGATTTTATCCTAGTGGTTTTGATCACTATATGCAGTTGATTCTTATATCAGTAATTCTTATAAACGGAGTACACTGATTTAAATCCTTCATTTGGTCTCCTATTTTGAAATACAGAAATACTATAGAGAGGCACATGCAGTGTGATCAATCTTTTGGAGGCTCAGTGCATGTAATTAAGAGTAATTGTGCAAGTCAGTATATGAGAGCAGGATCTAGGGAAGGGAACCATGCTGTCAAAGAGGAGCACTGTACTATACCTCTGAAGTTAGAGAATTAAAAGTTTCATATTTTAAATTTTACTTGTCTTATCGAACTGATTTGATAATCACATCCAATACTCACGATGCCTAAAAAGACAACATAATAATATAACATTTTTGCTCAAGAATTCCACTTACAGTCTGGATCACTGCTTTTTCTTAGATATTCTTAGCATGAGCCTCTTAACCAGTGTTTGCTTGAATGTTTCCTGTTGGTAAATTACTGCCTGTCAGGGTTGTCTTTTTGTCCCTGAACCGAAGCTTCAATGTTTTCTCTCTTACATCCCCCATCTTTGTTGCTGTTTGTGCTTTGAGTGGATACGCTTGCTTTAGCACTGCAAGATATTGTTACTGCTTAGTGGTAAAATGCACAAATATTAAACATGTTTGCTCTAATGCAGCCGCCAACTGCTGGTTAATTTTCTAAACGAGTCTAATTTTATAGCACTTTCTAATGTTTATTACAAACACATTACTTTGCTATTTAAATGAAGAGAACAAGATTGCATACCAATGTGGCATAAACTGTCCAATTCCAATCTATCAATAAATTAGCCTGTGAAAGTACACCTCAGGCAGTGGCACTGGAACAATTTTTAAAGTGGGGGTGCAGAAAGCCATTAAACAAAACTGTAACCCTTGTATATAATGGAAGCCATGCAAAGACAAGGGGGTGCTGCCGTTCCTCCTGCACCCCTAGTTTCAGCGCCCTTGACCCCAGGAAGTGAAGTAGTAATGTAGCAGCAAGTCTAATAAAGATACAAAGTGGTTTCCATCAGCAATGGGGTCAATTCCTTTTTTAAATCAATTCCCATCCCCTTTTAATCAATTCCAATTCTTTCAAGGACCTGGAATTGGACATGCTTAAATTAGAATGGGAATTGATTTTAAAAAAGGAATTGGAATTGGAGTTGTAAAAAAAAGGAATTGACTTCAGCTTCCATTGATTCTTCCAGCTGCCATCCATGCAGAACCTGGCATGATGACCCCCATTTCTATCTTTAGCAACTGGTCACCTTCATCCTGGGAGATTGGAGCTTCCTTCTCAGTTATGTCGACCGTTCAGCAGAAAACAACCTTCTCCAAATGACAGCCAAGTACGATATTTAAAAGCAGGCTGTTATACTGTAACCTTGGCGTTTGAGTATGTCTTCCTATCAAGGTGATTCTCTTTTCTCCATCTTCATCTTTTTATCACAGGGAATGCATATAGTGGAGGTGCTCTTATGTTTTTATGTACATGCATATGTAACACATGTGCCCATATTTAGTGACGCAACTTGGTAAGGGTATTCTTTTAGCAAAGGTTATTGAGACCACCAGAATCTGGGGATTGTAACATAGGGACGTAGAGAATCTTTAATGCACTGTGTGCTTATGATGTAGAGTCCTATTTTCAAATAGGAAAAGGCAAATATTAATTTCGCAGCACCTTCTTACAACCAGGATTTGTCTTGCTAGTTTCCTATGGTTACACTGTATTGTTCTATTACTCTTGCTCCAAAATAGGACCTTGTTTCTTCGCATTCACCCAGCTCTCCAGTATAAAACATGTATAAAAGAGGTAGCGTTAATGTGTCCATAATTCAAACCTGTGCACACTCATAGTGCCCACAGATCTTGTTTTTAGAAATGGAAAACAAATACAATCTGTGTAGCGTCAGCAGTTATATCAAAATGCTAGGAGTCTATGATAAAAGTCTTTAGTTTTAAGCTAGTTGTCATGTTCACTGCCAGATAGGCATGATCTGTGTGTAAGAGCCTGTATTTAGAATGAGGATCCTAATAAATAAAAACTAAAAACAGGGATGGAAAAAAGACTCCAATTGAAAAGCAGTTTGATCCAGACCTGAGCTTGTTATCTATACACTGTGGCTTGTAGTAAAACCTTTTTATTTCCATCCCTGCAAAATATTTTTAAAGAAATTCAAGTTCTCTTTTGAATGAGTTATGAAGGCTGGTTTGTAACCAGTTCTTCTGTGCAGACACACCAGTGACAAAGCGTATTGCAGTATTCTGCATCCCAGCCCATCTGCAAGCTTTCAGACTCACAGTGAGGGTTCGGCCTACTCGTAGCTTTATAACCTACAAAGCCGCCTCTGAAATATTAACACCTTTTAATAAATATTGCATGTGCCTTCAATAGTGTGAGCTGAAGCACCTGAGCTTTTCTGGCACTAAATTCCAGACCAAGTAAAAGGACTGTTATTATTCATTTAAATAAAAGCAAGACATCTGTCTGTACGGCTGCTAGTGTTGACTGTTTTGAAAACTGCTGTAAAATGGTTTCAAGCATCTACAGTATCTGGTGTTTAAAGCTCTCTGCCACACAAATAAAAACATCAAAACAAAAAATGCAGGGTTGTAATAATGCAAACAAAAGGAAATAAGGACTTTTTTGGCCCATCATAGAAAATATTAAGTTTATGCTTGCCTACAGCTCTTTTCAGTAGCATTGCACTTGAAACTTGGCAACCTGGCATTATCCTGTAGGGGGAAACAACACAACACCATGCAAAACACTTGTTCGAACTTGTCTAGCTGACAAGAAAAATCACCTGCTTTATCCATAGAGGACAAAACCATTGTTAAAGCCAAGCTGCCTAGCCAAATTTCAAGTACAGTGCTACTGAAACAAAGCTGTAGTCAAGCATTACATTAGTGCAATTTAATTCAGCTGTGAGCTATTTAAAAATAAATAAATAAATAAATAAAATAAGCCTTTTGACACTCATGCTTTCAGAAGATTTGTCACGGATATGCCATTTTATGGGTTGTAGAGAAATTCATTTTGGAAGTTAGCATAGAGATTGATGTGATATGGTTAGCACCACCTTTTGTGTTCAGCCAGCTTGCAACACTGATAAGTCATGGTGCTACAAAGAGTAGCAGTATGTCTTGTTTTATATCATTGCTTAGTCAGAATATTAAACTGTTCCCAATGTGGTACCATTCTATCAATAGCTTATACCATTGTACCATGTATGGTCATGGTGCCACTGTAAGATAAATAGTCAGTTGAAATCTAATCCATCAGTAAACGTTACCCTCTAATGGGCATTTTGTGTAATGCTGTCATTCGAGTGCTCGTGTTTCCTGTGCGTGAATGCAGTCATTGCTACAGCAGATTGTCGTTACTTATTGCTGTTTTGTTGGAAGCTGATTGTACTTCATTATTGGGGGTGTACATATGGTGGGTAGCAGCCTTTACTATTATTTCAACACCATTTGTTTCGCACCCTCTACTACATCCAGGGTGACTTCAGACTTCAGTGACGGTTAAACGAGTGTGACGCATATCTGATCATTTCATCCGATTTAATGTGAATGTAGATGAGCACATTGTAACCTTCCCCCTACCACCCAAACAACCCCCTGCCCTGCAGACACACACACACACACACACACACACACACACACACACACACACACACACACACACACACACACACACACACACACACACACACACACACACACACACACACACAAACACACACACAGACACACACACACACACACACACACACACACACACACACACACACACACACACACACACACACACACACACACACACACACACACAACACACACACACACACACACACACACACACACACACACACACACACACACACACACACACACACACACACACACACACACACACACACACACACACACACACAACACACACACAACACACACACACACACACACACACACACACACACACACACACACACACACACACACACACACACACACACACACACACAACACACACACACACACACACACACACACACACACACACACACACACACACACACACACACACACACACACACACACACACACACACACACACACACACACACACACACACACACACACACACACACACACACACACACACACAGACACACACACACACACACACACACACACACACACACACACACACACACACACACACACACACACACACACACACACACACATACACACACACACACACACACACACACACACACACACACACACACACATACACACATACACACACACACACACACACACACACACACACACACACACACACACACACACACACACATTTTGTGCGGAAAGAAAAATGATCAAAGATCTTTTTAAAAAATGCATCACAGTATCTAAAACTGCTTACTGTAATGATTAACTTTTACATTACCATACCTTGTCTCATTCGTTTTGTTTTTGGAGGAAGCGCTGTGTAACTGCAGTGCACAATAAAGATTTGCAATCCAAGAAAAAAAAAAAAAAAAAAAGAGCTGTGACTGTTAAACAAGTCAATAGTAACATTGAAGAGATGGGCTTTGTATTAGAAAACTGGTGACAGAGTCAGAAATTGTGTGTGACGGGTAAGTGCATATATATATATATATATATATATATATATATATATATATATATATATATATATATATATATATATATAAAGTTTTTCAATCCTGTTAAAAAAAAAAGAATAAAAAAAGAATCAGTGTGTGCATCGATCAAATCGCAGTGGTAACCTGGTCTTTCTTTTATGAAGGTATATATCACAATTACACATGGAGCTTGGCAATAACTGCACAGTGTGTGCGTTGGGGATGAAGCTGCTGTGCGTTTTGTTTTAATTATGTTGACTTCTGCAGGTATCAGCTCTTTTGAAGTCGGCTGTAATTTTGTAAAACTTGCCTATAACTACTCAGTCAGAACAGTAATTTAGCTTCTTTTGCGGCTTAGTTGTGTGTTGGTGTTTGTTATACATGTACAGCTGTATCCTCTCATAATACTTACCATTGCTTCAAAATAAAACCCTGGAAGTCAATAACACCAGTACAAACCTTCTTACTGTAGTATACTAGTAAGTACTAGAGTATTTGCAATCGACACTGTAATACACTGCATACACCATATGCAATAACATACTATAGTTTCCATTATAGAATACTATAAGGTACTATATTATTTACAATAAATACTGTAGTACATACTAAGTATATTGAAGGTTATACTATAGTATACTATAAACCAGTGCAGTGCGTATCATTCATAATTGAGTAATAATCACACAGTACCTAAAATAGTTGTTTACAAATCCAGTGTGTATGGGATTTGTATGGGTGTAAGGTTTGGTATCAAGGCAGTTATCATGTTCACCAAGTAGCATTTTGTTTCAGTAGACAACAGGGTACTGCAATACATATTTTATACAGTACGTTAATAATTCTTTAAGGTCTAAGTGTCATGTAAATATTACATTTTAATCCCGCTGGTGTCCCCTGGTGTGATTTATAGACCCAATTATTAAAATTACAACATACAATATAAATAATGGCTTTCTGAAAGTCAGGTTTCTAAATCCAAGGTGACAGTATTAAAATCCGCCATGGTTTAGATCAATATAATAGATTTGTTTTAATGTGTTTTGATTAACCTACTTAAAAATAAAAAAAAGTGTTTTCATGGTACGCAGTTCATTAGTCCCTGTTAAAATTATAGGAATTCCTTTGAGCAGAAACTAGCATATAAATATTATTCTAATGCTTTGCATCTGCTGAGTCCCACTGCACTGGAAATATAAAGTCCATACATTTTTTAAATGTTACTGTTTTATTTATTTTAATTTTTTTCGTTATACCATTAGCCTAAGGAAATGTGATTGTATCGTATTTTGTGGTGCCCCTCACAGATATAGATTGTGGCTGTGGGGATGCAATATAAATATTACACTCTAGCTCTACCTAACTGTGCTTATGGAGTGTAGTGTATTATTGCACGGATGGAAATAAGACCCCTATTGCATAGC
Source organism: Polyodon spathula (assembly GCF_017654505.1). Taxonomy (NCBI): domain Eukaryota; kingdom Metazoa; phylum Chordata; class Actinopteri; order Acipenseriformes; family Polyodontidae; genus Polyodon; species Polyodon spathula. Next base: position 32,353,108 of record NC_054546.1, on the reverse strand, counting down.
AGTTTCACCATTCCTGGCTTTTAATGAAAGCTTGATTAGCCACAGTGTATAGATAACAAGCTCAGGTGTGTCTTATTAAACTCATAGTAAAATCAGGAATGGATCGAACTATTGTGCAATGGGAATCTTATTTCCACCCCTCTATTGGGAAGTGTATCATGATTGTGTGACATTGCAGCTTTAAGAAACAGGGGCTGCTTGGTTCTTTGTGACAGTCGATGGGTGCTGTTCAATTTACTTCATATCCCTGTAAATAACTGGTGCTGTAACTTTCTTGCTTCATCTCTGCTACTAAATTCATCAGAGTAGTTTGGAAGGTTTTGGCAGGTATTGATCTAGATGACGTCCCAGTGTAGGTCAATGTCAAGGCAGAATCCTGCTTCAAAAGCTTCTTTCCTGACATCACTGATGATTCAGGCGCTTCTTTAATCCAATCCACCTGATCGTTGACTTTCAATGTCCTCGGGAGGCAATCCATAACCATGGCCGTTGACAAGCTGCAAATTAACCCACAATTATCACCTGCAAAGGCTCTGCAAAACTGCCTGCAAAGGCAGCTTCCAATAGCTTTCCGCAGTGGGTAGGGATTGGTACCCCAAAGGCCTTTTGTGACCCAGGGATCATTTTGTATTTTTTCTTTTGTTTTTCAAGAAACTAGATACCATAACTGTTAGAGATGAAGGACAAACAGTAATACTTTATACAGTACATTGCGCAAAAGAACTTGTCTATGAAAGCTTAATTCACTTTGTATCATTTTCTGTTTAAGTCATAAAGCCCCCCCCGCCCCATGCAATACTCTGCAGATTTAAAAAATACATCAGTAAGAAAAATCACATAGAACAAGTGGTATGTGTTCTATCCATCCGAGTACAAGTCTGGTGATAGTAAAGTAAATGTGGTAATTGTACAAAAATGTTTTCAATAGAACACCTGGGTATAGATAGGATTGACGGCGGGCAGAGCTGAACGGCAGACAGCCACATTTAGATATTAATTGGACTAAACCTGAGTAAAAGTGAAAATCTGGAAAATAAAAACAGTAAAACTTGTTGAGTATGTTATGCTAACGAGAGGTAACCCTTGAAATGGTAAAGCTTGTGGTTTTATCCAGGGACTCAAACAATATCATGCACACTTTTTTCTTTCCTTGATCATGTCTTAAGGGAATTTTTCTCTCTGTCGACAGAGAAATAAAAGTCACTAAAATGCTGCATTGTACCTTACATACGTCAAGCACAGTCCTGAATTTTAATAAGAGGTGTGTAATCTATTCCAGTTAAAACCTTCTGTGTAGGACATTTCACTGTGATAATTCACTTAACCAGTGGAGTGCTACTGACAGGTAAATTTGTTTACAGACACCTTCTTAGGGAAGCTACCAACTTTCCTACTTGTCGGTGCACCCCTCCTAAATGTGCCAGTTTTTAAAGATTTTCACGCAGAATATGATTCTGATTTGCTGATATTGCCTTATTCCCAGATCATTTATCACATTAAGGGGTAGATGTACTAAAGTGTTGCGTCTGTCGCAATCATTGCAAACGACATGCAAACCAAGAGGAAGTGTCGCGTGAAATGTACTAAACAAACATTTTAATGAATGCTTTGCAGCCACAGTTATTATTTGCTCTTTAGCCTTAAATGAATATGTCAAGAGTGTACTTACTAGCCTTGAAAACAAATTTCAATGACATTTCTGGTTTTCCCAGTGTGTTGGAAACAATAGACTACACATAGGTGCCACTAACCCCTCCTGTTCCTTCTGAGCATCTGTGTAGGACCACGATCTACTGTGTGTTAATTGTCTAGGCTACTATGTAGACCAAGTTAAAAATAATAACAATTTAAATTAAATTTCAAAAACCTAAAATCATTTAGTTTCAATTGAAATTAAAATACACTGAGAACTGTAAATGTTTTTTTTTTTATTATTTATTTTATTATTTTTATTTAGTTGTTGTCAATTATTATTTATTTATTTTATTTTCTCCCAATTTGAAATGGCCAATTATTATTTAGGCTCAACTCGCCGCTACCACCCCTGTGCTGACTCAGGAGTGACGAAGACGAACACACGCTGTCTTCCAAAGCGTATGCCGTCAGCCGCCCGCTTCTTTACACACTGCGGATTCACCATGCAGCCACCCAGGAGCTACAGCTTGAGAGGACAACGCAGCTCCTGGCTAGCTAACAAGCAAGCTTACAGGCACCTGGCCAGACTACAGGGGTCGCTGGTGCGTGGTGAGCCGAGGGCACCCTGGCTGACCTAGACCCTCCCCCGGCGACGATCAGCCAATTGAGCGCTGCCTCCTGGGAACTCCCATACACGGTCGGCTGTGGAATAGCCCAGACTTGAACCAGCGACATCCAGGCTGTAGGGCACATCCTGCACTCATGCAGAGCGCTTTTACTGAATGCGCCACTGGGAAGCCCCATGAGAACTGTAAATCTTCTTGATTTTATTGTATTGTTTTTAAACCCGACACCTTATGACGGACAAACGTGTTCAGTTTTGCAGGGGCTATAGCATGATCAGCATGATTATGAAAAGGTTTTCTGGGGGTGAAGGCTGGTGCTGCCTCATTTTTTATATATATATATATATATATATATATATATATATATATATATATATATATATATATATATATATATATTAGCTCAAAGAGCCAGCTGCACAACGTTTCGATATGTTGTACATATCTTTCTCATATATGAGAGTATTAAAATACGTACAGTGAAGACGGAACAGAATGCATTGTACAGATGACATTTACATTTAACAAAAGCAATGTTGTTTTGACTCTTGCACCCTTGCCTGTATAGACGTTATCCTTTGGGCACCCTCTGCTGCAGCAAACCACAACTCAACTGTCGATATTTTATTTGAAAAAATGTCGCACAACTCTCGCTAGAGATCTCGTTAAGATGACACAAATAATATTTTAATTAGTAATTATACTCTTCATTAACATATTTCGTCTTAGTACATACGACAAAATGTGCACTTTGGGTCGTAATGAAAATGCAATCTGTGGTATGTGTGCACTAATATATCTAATATAACAAAAGCTCAAATAAACACATTGTTCTTTTTCATAAAGGACTGCATAGAGATATTTAAATTTCATATATCATAATATATATTTTTTAAGTATGTGCAGAGTTGCCAAGGTCTCTTTTAGGAGACTGATAAAACCAAGGCCAAAAAGTTCCTACAATGAGTGAGATTTAACATGTCTGTAGAGGAGACAGATTTGAAAGATAATACATAATTAATGTGGGAGAGAAAAACTGAGAATGAGGAGGTACACCACCCAGTGCAAAATGATTAATTACCATACCTCAATGTATTTTACTTCAAAAACCCTTTGATTTAAAGGAGTGTCAAAACTTTGCACATGAGGGCCCTCTAAACGGCCGTACAGCTAATCCACCCTGCCCTGACCTTGAACTAATCAATATGATATTAGCCTCTCAAGAGAAAAGTCCAAGTTTCTGAGAAAATATTCATGAATTCCTAGGATAGCAAGTGAAAAAAACAAACCATTAATTATTTTATTAAATTCTACAAAGTAACTTAGATGGGCATTACCAGTGTAAAACTAGTCAATGACAATTAAAACTACTCAGCCTATATCACACCAACTTGATTGCTATTTATTAGTAAAATACAAATGGAATTTAATTTATCCTGTGTATCAACACCAGTTAGCATCAACATCCCTCCACCTCCCCATTCTCCTCCTTCACAGCTACCCCAATACTTATACATGTATGGGTCATCAATTACTCTAAAATATCAGCTAGAACTAACCCTAGCAAGTAAGAGTCATGGTAGTTAAGAATAGGTAGTTTTCAATGTCATTTTAATTTCCCGCTCTTGTGTGGTGTTTTTTAATTCCGGGTGGTTCTAGGTTCTGCCATTCCGTGCTTTGAGCTACTGTGAGCTTGTCTGGAGAATCCTAGGAGCCAGGACTAAACTGCCATCCTCATTCTATTCAGACAATATGTCAATGGGACCTCTCAACTGCCAGCCCCACCTGCTTTATGGTCATATACACAGAGATTAGGTGTGGCAGGCAGAGTTGAAAGGTGGCATTCTTTTAATAGAATAAGGAAGGCTATTCAATCCCAGCAATTATGATTCTCCAGACAGCCTTTTTCTTTTTTTTTTTTTTAATAGTGTTGGATAAACAGAACCCAGAACCACTCCAAATGATTGCAAACGCCATAAAATATCAGAGGGGTGAAAGGGGGAATTGAAAAGACATTTGAAGCTGCTTAATCATTCTCGTTTACATTAAAACAGAACCTTATTAAATACTCCTGTAACTGCTGATTGCCTTGGTACTGCATCAAATTGCTGTGGTGCTGCATATAAAAAGAGCCGTGTGTGATTGTACTCGTGCTAAGAGGATAATGATCTGAGAGGTCCACTGCATTCCATCCCCAATGGAATGGTAGAAATCCATTACTGAAGGTGAAGGCCAGGTTATATCTTTTCATTATAGCGCCTTCAATGAAATGAAAGCTCTCTGTGGTTAAGAATACAAGACTAAAAAGGAGGCTTGCCACAGCCATTGCAACATTCCCTGCAGTATTGAAGGTTCTTTCATTGCTATTGAGCTGTAGTCTGTTGTGAACGATCAGCCTACCAGTCCCCTGTCAGCCCCTAATAAAACAAAACTGGCTTTCTTTAGCAGAATTGACTCGTCCAATGAACAGAAAGGTCACAGAGTACTAATGCTTTCAGCAAAATCGCATTATTAAATTGTTTTCCAAATCTGGCATTTATACACTGAAAATGTCAAGGCTCAAGTGCGCCAACTGGATGGAGATATGATTGGTGAAAGAGAGCTGCACCAGGCTTTTCGATTTTGCGTTCACTTTGCTACTTTCAGATTAGGAAAGGGGTTTTTCACTTGTAGCTTCAGATCTAATGTGAGAGGCCAGTGAGGCAGAGGGGTGGGAGAAGAGTTCCACTCACTTGGAAATGTGATGTCTCGCGAATCATCAAACTAATTAGAAATAAGCTATGCTGTTGCCTGCCTCTGTTGAACTGAATTCCGTCATTGTCATTTCTTACCTAAGCATGCGAAGAAGTGGTTCCCACAGTTTTGTGACAGGGTTTGTTTTTACTGCTGCTGTAAATGATACTTTAATTACAGCCCCACTGTCTGAAGAGCACTGGCTCATTCACAAACTCTCCTGCTTCATCTAATCTAATTGACTTTGATATTCAGTTTGGTTAAAAGCTAATCACAGATTGCTAGTGTGCTATTCTTTTGACAGCATATGGACAAGTCCGACAACATGTGTGTCTATTTGGTATGTACTGAAGAGGCGTGGGTGTATCAGAGGAATATGTATTATTTGTGTCATTGTATTATTTATTTATTTTTATTCATCTGATCTTGGTGACCTTTTAAACCATTAAGTACCAAGTTAATTTCAAATTAAAAAAATCTGAGCACAAGCTGTATTTCTGAAATTTGATACTTTGAGGCTTTTGCAGTTAACAAAATTAAGTTAGCATAAAATATAGTTAAAGAGAAAATTTAAATAACAAGCAGATGCCAGTTAAAAATGAGACAGTGGCATTTACTGGGTTAAAATACATCAGTATACGGTAACTTTCTTGTTGTCTTGCTTCCCTTAGGATTCTGAAAAGCAGTAACTAAAATAGCTGTCTTGTATTGTTTAAGAATTAGGATATTTGTTTGAACTTAATAACTCATAATGTTGAACACAACTATGATTCAGCCAGGGTTTATTTATTTTTTTTTGTAAATACTGCCACTACACATTGAAAACACAAAGATTAATGCTACCGTTTCCTTCATCATCTTAGCATGCACATGAACATATTTAAACCTCACTGTTACTTGTATTAAATGTCACTTGAATTGCTTTTTTTTACATTCCCTTCACTGCGATTGTTGTTTGCAATCATTCTAAGTGATTCTGGATTCTTCTGTTTTAAAATTGAGTTATGATTTTTCTCTAGACTAGCCTTTACTTGGTTTTGACGTTGCCTGGAGAATCCGAAACACTGGCCACTGAAAAGCCTTTCTCACTCCATTCATTGACAATGTGACCTTTCAACTCTTCCAGCCTCCCGTACAGCATTCTCCCTGTTCATGTCAATGTTGAGTCAGTGAGGCTGATAGAGTTGCTGATAGAGTTGAAAGGTTATTTGTCACATCATTTGTATGGAATGAGGCCGGCTGTTCAGTCCAGGCAGAGCCTAGAGCCACTCAGAATTACAAACAACTGTAGTAGGGTAATGTAATACATAATTACAAGTTCATTAAAAAGCTACTAACTTTTTAAATAACTACTCTTAAACTGTAGATTTTAGGGGAATTTTTTAAATGCGTTGTTATTCAATATAAAATCCAAACAATTTGCTTCAACTGTGTCAATGTAAAAATGTATTTGTTTGTGTTATTGCTGTCTTTGTGATAAAATTTAATTTCCATTATTTTACAAATACCAGCACTAATACTTTTTTATATTATTGTTATTCTTTAGGATCCAAATTGAATTTAAAAGCAGGACAGACTGCAAGAAAGGTAAGCTTAATATCTTGGAATTTAACTTTAATAATGCTGGTAAAGGGCGCCACCTGGTGTTTTTTTTTTTGTTTTTTTTACAAAAATGAATTTAAAGTAAGATTGTTTTGTGGACGAGTGTTGTTGTATATGCAATGTAATGTGCAACATTTGTATATATAAACCTTTCCACCTCTTGTGATCTACTATGGTCACCCTTATTAACAAAGTTCAGTCTTTTCTTTTCTTTTTTCTTTTTAAATTTAGTGTGACCAATTATTCTTTTCATTTATTTTCCCCAAATTTGAAATGCCCAGTTCTGTTTTTTTCTCCTCACCGCAGCCAGTCCCTACACAGCGCAGACGTTCTGCGGGCGTGTGAGCGTCCTCCAATATCACAAGCCTAAAGCCAAAATCGCTTTTACGCCAAGCAATCCAGAGCAGAGGTGGACAGGCTACTGATCCCGGAGAACAGAGATCAGCCCTGCCCTCTTATCCACTCTGAAGGTGTTCAGTGCCTGGCCAGTAGGGTTCACTGTTGCGCAATAAGAAGAAGCAATCCCTGTCAGTTTCCCATTCCTCACCCTGGGAGTGTCAGAGCCAATGTGTCGCCCCCTTCAGTGTCCCCAGCAAAGTTTGGCCTCTTTGCACAGCCCAGACACGAACTGGCACCGTCCAAGCTGTGCGACTCATCCTGCGCTCCCAGCGGCAGCTCTTTAACTGGATGAGCCACTTAGGGACCCCACAAGGTTCAGTCGGCTAATGAAATACATTTCCTAAAAATTGTTTTGAATCCAATTTTTGCTTTTTATTTAGGTGTTGTTCATTTCACTTTGTAAAGCACCTTGAGATGTTTCAGAACAGGAAAGACGCTACAGTCATGTTGTATATTGTTCCTGTCATTTTACTTACGGACTTGATTAAAAGAAAGCCTTGTTCAAAGCCATGAGTATTCTTATATAAAAGCCTGGTTAAGCAAGTGATCTTATTATAAACATTGCCTATAATCTGTTAGCCTTCGCATATATATTATTCTGGTATATAAGAATATATTGTTATATATATATATATCCTAGCAAAACTCTGCAATGTATTCATTATAAATACAATAAACTTATTTTCTTTTCTTGTTTCAAGGAACACCTAAAACTTAGTTTCTTTGGAAAAAGTACAAAAAGAGAATCTGTGCAACGGCCTGTCCCCCCCGATGCAAAGGCCAAATCAGGACTCAGTATCTGGCCCAGTCTCCCCAATGCAGTTTCCTGCTTTTGACAGAACACAGATCCCAAGGTCACACAGCTCCAGAGAACTGGAAGGGGGTGTCCTGGATGCCCGCTCTGCTGGAATCACGAAGCGACAGAGGCAGCTCTTGCTTAAAAACACACCCTATTTCAAAGCTCTCAATAGCTCCACCGTGGCCACATCTGTGCAAGGAGACACAAAGTGGGATAAACTGTACAAGATTCAGGAGGAAAGGAAACGGCTCATCAGAGATGTCTGTGCCAAATACAAAAGCAACAGTAAGAAGACTATCACGCCCCACCACGTCTCCAGGATCTTTGTGGAGGACAAGCACAAACTCTTATACTGCGAGGTTCCTAAAACGGGCTGCTCCAACTGGAAGAGGGTTTTGATGGTCCTGGAGGGGTTTGCATCCTCGGTGAAGGACATCCAGCACAACACAGTGCACAATGGGAATCACTTGAGGAGGCTGGATAGTTTCGACAAGCAGGGAATCCACAAGAGACTCAACACCTACACTAAGGTACTTTTTGTCCGAGAGCCATTCGAGAGGCTGGTGTCAGCTTTTCGGGACAAGTTTGAGCATCCCAACAGCTACTACCACCCCGTCTTTGGGAAGCCCATCATTTCAAAGTACCGCGTCAACGCCTCCAGGGCAGCGCTAAGAACAGGTTCTGGCGTGACCTTCAAAGAATTCCTGCAGTACCTGCTTGACGTGCACAAGCCTGTGGGGATGGACATTCACTGGGACCACGTCAACAGGCTGTGCAGCCCCTGCCTCATCGACTATGACTTCATAGGCAAGTCTGAAAGCATGAGGGAGGACGCTAACTTCTTGCTTCACCTGACTGACGCCCCTAAGAATTTGACTTTCCCCACCTTCAAAGACCGGCACTCCAGTGAGGAGAGGACAACTACTAAAATCACCCAGCAATATTTTACACAGATAGCACCTTCTGACAGGCAAAGAGCCTATGATTTCTATTACATGGACTATCTAATGTTTAATTACTCAAAGCCTTTTAAAGATTTATATTAAGTTTAGGTGGGCTATACTGCCTTTATATTTTAAATGCTTAGAAGAAAGAAGTCAACTAGACAAATTAGACAAAAGGAATTCGCCAAAATATTTTTCTTTGTGTCTGTTTGCACCAGTCTATAAATAACTCTTATTTTTGAAGGTGTTATGAAACTAGAACCCTTAACAACGTTAACATTATCACAGAATTTGCTCCTCAAAAACCAGAACATGCCCCATATAGTTTTACTTTGTGATTGAGTGTTCAAAGTTGGTTCTCATGAAATTCAGCTAATTCTTTTGGATTAAGGATAACTGTGTTAACCCCTAAACCCTAATTGCAAGACATGTAGCCCTGAAGGTATTAAAATCCCTTTCCTGTTGACAGTTATTAATTTCAGTAATCATTTTCAATTTTATTTTGTATTTCTAATTCATTTTCTGCACTATGAAATGTCTCTGGAGGCAAAAACACAATAGGACAGTGCACACCTCCATGTTGTTTCGCCTATATTAGTGACCCTCTATTTTTCTTTTTTTTTGTACAGATTTCCTTTTCAATTAGACCTCCACTTAAAGGGCACATAAGGACCTTTTTATTTTATTGTGTTACTACAGCTGCCCATGTGTTGCTACAACTGTTTATATAAGGTGTGTGTATTATTTGAATTGTTTTTTTGTTTAACATTTTGACCACTTTTTTAAAACTTTCCCTGCCTCAAGATGGCTTCCTATGTACCTGCATGGACCTCTCAGAACTACATTTCCCATCATCCTCCTGCTTAGTGGTAAATCCATCTCAGTTACATATGTGAGCAGGAGAATGATGGAAAATGTAGTTCTGAGCAGTCCATGCAGGTACATGGGAAGCCATCTTGAGGCAGGGAATGCAATTTAAAAGTTTAAAAAGTGGTCAAAATGTAAGTCATCCTGGTGACTTTTTAAAAAGCTCCTTGCTTATTTAATACCTGCAGACTAAGAGCAACGTGGATACTCCATACCTGAGAAGTCAGAAAAGCAGAGTTGCTTTAAACACAGAACTCAAGCTAATTTCCAGCAGATAAATTGATTTTAAACTAATTTACTACAGTTCTAAGAATAGCTAGTTATACAGCACTGCAAGGTCATAGCAGCTAATTATCGGCATAGTTCTGACTTTTTTTTTTTTTGCACATAAAATTATTTGCTTTTTAAAATCGAAATACCAGGAACATACTAGGAATAATTTGGATTATTATCCAGGAGTTCGGAGACCAAGTTTTGCAGGGTGAACTGGGATATGACTTTCCTGGTTTCGTTTTGCACATGACAGGCTGGTCCCTGTGCTTTCTGTTTACACTGTTTGCTTTGTAAATCAATCAAAATGAAGCTTTGGTGATGATTTTATAGGTAAGGTCAAATGCTCCCTTTCAAATATATGCATACAATCAGTCCCTTTATATATTTTATAGTATTATAAGAAAATGAGTTATGCTCTATTCATCAGTGGGTCAGTGTAGTGATTTATGCTCTATTCATCAGTGGGTTAGTGTAGAGTGAGTTATGCTCTATTCATCAGTGGGTCAGTGTAGTGAGTTATGCTCTATTCATCAGTGGGTCAGTGTAGTGAGTTATGCTCTATTCATCAGTGGGTCAGTGTAGTGAGTTATGCTCTATTCATCAGTGGGTCAGTGTAGTGAGTTATGCTCTATTCATCAGTGGGTCAGTGTAGTGAGTTATGCTCTATTCATCAGTGGGTTAGTGTAGAGTGAGTTTGACCAGGCATACACAGCACACTAACCGCTATTCATCTGCAGAGCATGTACAGTGATTGAAAAATCTATTCAGCTGCCGGGACACTCATTATCCAATCCCACTCTGACCCCTTTACTATCCCTGAATAGAAAAATGTGCCAATATAGCAAATGTTGAAAGATCTATTGTATTCAAGCCTACAATATGAATAACAATAGGAATAACTTTTTCTGTTACTGAATCTCATTATGTAACCTTGGATTCATTTAAATCCATCCACTGTTTTAATGGAATCTTCCAGATTAAGCAAATGCTTACGGAAAGGAATTCCACAAATTCAGCTGTTTTAATTTCATTGTAAACATGCCTTCTTGCACACACCTGGTACTTGTTATATAAACAGAATACCACTTGGAGTGCTGTGCTTGTTTCATGAGAATGTTCCTTTTCTGCAATGCTGACTGCCACGACGGGTATACCGTGAAGAAACCCAGTCGCCCTGCTTTGGTACTGAATAGAGAGCATACAGGGGGCCGTCACATTGTTGGTAGTCAAATATTTTGACAGGTTATCTATTTATGGATACCAACAGCTGTTTTTTTTTTAATAAAATGTGAAGAAAAAGTATTTGTTGCCCAGTTTACCCTAATCAGACTGCTTGTCTAGTAGGGGATTGATTTGTTCAACCTATAATCCTGGATAATCCATAGCTGTATTTTAAAGCATTTTATAGTACAATGAATCACAGTGGATTTTATCAATCACTTTTTTAGAGGTTATCACAGGTTAAAGATGGACAGGTGGTTCCAGGGAGAGATTCACTGTAAAATGCTTTAAAATAAAGCTGTGGATTATCCAGGATTATAGGTTACTAAACAAGCAGTCTTTTAGTCATTGTATTTGCTGTTTGGATTAATAGAGAAGGTTCCATTTTTGTCAACCTAGCACTTTCCACAAGCAATATTTGTACAAAATATTTATGAACAAGGAGCTCATTTGACTTTTCAAACTTGTTTCATATTTCTCTGTACGTTTTCAATAAATTAAGTATTGTTTAATTGTAACCCATGGCTATCTGAAATGAAATAATTCCTACTATGACTTGGTGATTGGTGTGAATATTTATGATTTAAATCAAAGAGAGATTTAGACGTTTGCAGTTTTATCCAGTTCCTGTCTGTGTAGTGGCTTTGACGTTTTTTTTAATAGTTTTTTATAGTGCTGATTTTGCTTTGGGTTAATGAACAATGTACCAATGGGAATGTGGATGTTTTATTGGGTGTTTCATTTAACCTGTGAATATGATTACAGGCTGAGCCCAAGGCACTTCTGAAATTTATAGATCTATATATAAAACAAGTGAATGTACAAATGTTTCTATTGTTGGTGCACAAGTGTACAAAATATACATTATATACAATTCCACTGTTTGCCTTATGTTACACTGCCAAGTAATAATACAATCAGGAATTATTGATATCTTTGCTACATCTACTATGTCTACAAATAAATGTTATAAATTGTATTCACCTTTTTCACAGTGTGTGCTTCTGGATGTTCGTCGGTATATGGGTAGTGAGCCTGTGAGAGAAAAGCAAAAAAGAAAGAAAGAAAGAAAAAGAAAGAAAGAAAGAAAGAAAGAAAGAAAGAAAGAAAGAAAGAAAGAAAGAAAAAGCCTCATTAACCCTTTCAGTCCTGGATTCTTTTTATCAAGTTGATGAAGGATCTCCTTTATTAAGTATACATGAGAACAAGACAATTTTATAATTTTAATTTTTTTTTTTTTACATATATTTATACTCTGCCTCAGACTAGGACCCAGCAGTCCCACAAGGTTCCAACGTGATTTCTAACGGCTTATGTTAACATACAGCTCTAAGATAAGGTGGCACCTGGAGGCCCTGCCAGGACTGAAAGGGTTAAAAGAGTCTCCCTGTTCAAAAACTCAGTTCCTGCTTTCACACCAATCACCCTTTTTATGCTCCAAACTTTGTCAAGCTACTGGAGATGAGGGTCCAGCTTGGAAAGCCTCAGACGGACTTGTGGGGTATCTGACCAGTAGGGGCCACTGAGCAGGATGAGGTGCACTAACCCCAGATTCAATTCTGTGGCTTGATCTTGTGTAAAATCAAGCCACAGGTATCTTTGTTCTATTGATCTTTTCTTGTTTAAAGTGTCATCCGAAAGATTGCACATCCACCCGGTCTGGGTTTTGGATACAGGAGAGAAACTTCATGAACTGTCGAAAACCCCGCTACTGACCAGGCATGGTAGAAATGTTCACTAATGTTCAGCTAGTTTCTCATTACTATAATCTTTCTGATTCTTTTTACCCTCATTTTCCAGTAAAATATTCAGTTAATGCACAAATGTATAGTAACAGAATATGAGTCGATAGATCGATTAATAAAGTGAGTAAGACACATATTTAATAGATATACACATATTCATTTTAATATACATAAACAGATCTATACTTAGTCATGGCTACCAATACTACGTTATACATATGTTCATTACATCTTTGGCCTTGCCCTTTGAGGTACCCCTGCCCATGATTTAGTTTGCTGATAGTGGTGAGGCTGATTGTAGGGAAGCCATGGGCAGGGGGCAGGATAGCTGCCCTCCCCCTTAGATAGAGCAGAAATACAGATGGAGGCTGTGGAGAAGGAGACAAACTCTGATGCACATCAGGGAAGAATGGATTGAGATATGAGATAAAGCCCTTTCTAGCTGATCATTGGACGTGTTGTTCATTGCCATTTGACTGACAAATGCTTGGTAACAGAGGCACCTAACATGCTTGATTTTAATGTAGCTTAAAAGTGAGTTCCCAGCCTGAAGCACTGCTTTGCCCTTCTAGTAGCACTTTCATTTATTTATAAGATGGAACACAAATAGCACAGTCTTATAACTGTGGCTTTTGACTACAGCGTTATGAAAGGGCACCACTGTATTCAGTCTACATGATTTAATTATAAAGCATTTACAATTGGGTATGTTTTTTTTATTTAAATACGAGATTAATGGTTTCCACATTATGGCAAAGCAATTTCACCTGTCCTGCTGCAAAACTAAATTTGTCATTTTTTTCCACTCTAAATTTTCCAAATAGACAGACCAGTAATTTACCAAAGAAGGAGCAAAAACGGACTGCTCTAATCTTCCAAAAAGAACACACTAACACAATGCACTAACAACAGACTAACACAATGCTCTTGAGATCAGACAATGAAAAGGGGATACAAATAGAAATGGAGATTGTAGACCATTGGTTGTTTAGGCATTTCAAACCAGGCTTGACTGAAAACACCCCTGTGTGTGTGGGTAAACTCAACATGTCATGAGAAAGAGGCCAAAATTCATTCAGTCTTTTAAAAAAAACTAAAAACCAGAAGTTGAAGGAAAAAAACAAAAAAGGACGAGTGACATAAATATTTTTATATATCCAAAGCAGCTTTTATATGTGATCTAAACAATCAACACAGAAGGGTTTAGAAAATCCTTCAATTATACAGGATATAATCTACAAGGGATTTTGCTACTATCATTCACATGACTAAAGCAGGATTAAAAGCTGCCAAAATGTAATCTTCCTGGACCAAGGAAATAAGAGTGCACATGACAAGTAAGTAATAACAGCAGCTCTTGGCAGGCAAGGTCTGCAATTGCTTGGGCAAGCAGCAGAAATTGGCACAAACTTCAATTCATTAGGGAGCACAGAGCTTAGAACTGACATGCGGAAAGCCTGAAACCTGGCACTGGCCCCCTATTCAAATATAACTAGTTTATAAAAGAAATATCTAAATCGAGTTGGATTTGTTTTCCATTTATAAATAAGCACAGAATGAATAATAAAGTAAAAAGACTCTAAAAAGACGTATTCTTGCAAGGCAAGAGTTTCAAAAGGCAATGTCTACTTTTTATAAAAGACCTTCTGCAATGTTCTGTAGCCATTATATCCCAGGCAGGTTTGCTTGTGGTGTAGTCAAAACTTTCCCGTGACCTCCTAGTGGGTCCCAATCACCAGTTCCAGTTAATATGGGATTAATCCAAGCTAGCTCTATATTAATGTACAGTGGTAACAGAGGCCTGTGCTGCTATTTACTAAGAACATGTTTGTTTTTGTTTATTGTATTTATTTATCAGGGACACATAGAATTATAATGTAAGTGTCACTTACATGACACAAGATACATTGCATTTTCAATTTTGCCAGTCCCCAGGCAGACATTGATGATGACTGTAATAAATCTCCATATTTCTTCTACTCTAAACTATAGCAATAACCTCCTATTGAATAGCTGATTTAAAAAAATACATGCAACATTAAAGTAATAAATTACCTATTAAAAGTTCATAACAATCAGCAGCTTGCATAATCAAGTTACAGTACAATTTATATAATATAAATATCCAATATACACAATTCAAATTCAAATACATCCTGAATAAATTAATAACTGCATAATTGATTATCAAGCAAGTATTAAGTTTATTACAAAATATTTTAAAATCCCTTAAGACCTTAATTTCTGAAGGAAGTGAGTTCCAGAATAAAATACCTGTTATAGAGAGAGCTGTTCTGGCAAACGCAGTTTCCCTTGTGAGCCTGTTAATATCTTCAGAGAGCTTTTTCATGCCAGAGTCAGGTAATAAATATTGCAATTAAGATTGTAAAGCCCTGTGGCAGAGCAGAGCTCTGCCCTGTATAGATTGGCAGGGATTGGGTAAAATTCCCCTACCTGCCTGGGTTTATTGTGTTCAGGTGGCTGGGAGTTGATTGGAGTAGTTAATGATTAATGTTCAATCAGCACCCAGCCACCTGACATAAAAGGAGGCCACAGCTTCCCATTAGAGAGAGGAGGGAGCTGGAGAAGCAAGTTTAAGTTTAAGTTTGGGTTTTTGGTATTTTCTGGTCCAGTGAAGGCAGTGCCCAGCCTGGACACCTTTATTTTGTAAGTTTTGCTTTGTGTTTTGTTATCTGTGTTTAAATACCTTTGTTTTTGCCCTTGTGCCCTTTTATTTTGTGTTTATTTGTTAATAAAAGTATTACTTTTGAACTGTAGTCTACCTCTGGGCCTCTATCCACTAGCCAGCCTGTCACAAGCCCCTCTTTTCGTTCTGTATAGTGATGATGCCACCTGCAGCCCAGAGAGCAGGCTGGGTAAGAGGTGAGCACAGCAATTACAATGAGCCTATGAACAATCTTTTGATTCCGTTTTAAATTGCTGTAGTCATATTCAATAAAAAGAATGAAAACATATTAGGTAAAATCTGAAACTTGGTAAAATGGTGCTTGCCTATCAACTGTGGACTTTGAATCTTTTAGATCATATTATAGGTATATTTTGGAGACTGCTAACCATACGAATGGATGTTCCTTTGATATTTTGAATTTACAAATGTACTGGTGATGTTTGTCATTATGTTGGTATAAATTATGTCTTGTTAATGTAATGTGTTTCAATGCTGCTTATCTGCTGATATTACCTGATTTTTATAAGGGACTCCTTGTAAACAAGGTTTCAGGCTCATTGCTTACTTTCCAGGTAAAATAGGAAATATTGAATACAAGTTGTGTGTCTGTGCTGCAGGGAGCAGACACCTCAACACCTGAACTAGTGATGTAGAGAGACCACTAGATGGCAGCACAGAGGCAGAACTGGCAGTGCACTGACTGTATTACACATAGCGAAGCCATGCAGAAGGTAAGACACTGTCGATCTTTGAGGCTGTACAGTAAGTTAACTGGCAATGAGCACACCATTTTGAAGTTGCTTCAGGTGATACAAGTTGCAGAATATCAAGTTGGTTAATGAATACAGAGGGTAAAATAGATAGATAGATAGATAAGTGTGTGTGGGGGAGGAGGCAGTGTGGTCCAGTGGTTAAAGTCCAGGGCTTGTAACTAGAAGGTCACCAGTTCAACTCCCACCTCAACCACTGACTGACTCACCATGTGACCCTGAGCAAGTCACTTAACCTCCTTGTGCTCCATCCTGTGGATGAGATTTCAAATCAATGTCCTATTGTAAATGACTTTGTGATGGTGGTCCACTATGAAAAGCCCTATATAAAGATATTATATAATGCTGACACAGCAGTCTGAGTATATTATTCCATTGCTCTGTTGGCTTATATCACATTTAAGATTTTGCTGCTTGCTTATCATTCCCTGTGCATATCAAATTGTCTTGAAACTTATTGTTATTCCAGTGTCCTGTACACACTGTTGACATATGTCATGGTCTTCAGCTGTTTCCACATACTTCTAGCTCTGTTTTGGAATTTACAGCAGTGGCAGGGGATCTATAATGTCTATGTCTATATGTCCCCACAAACATGTTAAGTTTTACACTAAAACTAAAATTAGGTGTTTGTTTTCTACTTTATTCCATAGCCTTCTGAGCCGAACAAATGCAGCAGGTTAAGCAGCCCACCAATGCTGCTCTTGTACCCTGATATCGATGGCTACAAGCTAGAATTGTGCATGAATGCTTTATGGAGAATGACAGAGACCTCACCTGTTTTCCACGCCCACCACAATCCCCAGATCTCAGTCCAACTGAGGATGTATGGGATGAACTTGAACAATGTATTTGTCATCACAATCCTCTACCTACCTGTGTCAATGTTGCCCCACCCCTGTGTATATTTCTGTGTTATATGTTGTGTGTTAATATTGGGGCATAGTCATTGGTACATGGGATATAATATGGGTTACAAGCATGAGTGTTTAAAATGTCTATTTGTATTTAGGCACAAGGATTGGACAGCACTTCACGTGCAGATAATATGTGAGCACGGGGAGTTGCACTTTATTAATTCACATGCAGTTGTACCGAGACTCCAATTGAATGATTGATTAGCAATCGAGTCTCGGTACAGCTGCATAAAAGCAGCATGTTTTCACTGACAGGGTTGTGTGTTCGTGAGTCGAGAACGGGTGTGGAGTGGAGAGAATTAAAAACAAAGAAAGAAAAGTAAATATAACGAGTGCTGGAAGCACCAGCAGCGTACCTGTTTTGTATTCAGCGTTCGTCCACACTGTTTGTTAGTGTCTATTCATTTTGTTTGTCTGTTTAATTTGGCCTCAAGTGCCATGTGCTGTTTTTTGTTACAACCTTTTATTTTCTGTTTGTTCATTTATTAAATGCTGAGCGCAAGCAAGCACTCAGCTTCACCAAACTCCATGTCTCTCTGTCCTGTGTGTTATTGTTCCAGGTCTGATGTCACCACTCAGACAGCCTTGTGACACTACCTCTCTGCACTAATTGTGTGAAATATTAGTGACTGAGTGGATTAACATCCTCAAGATATCTTCCAGCAACGTGTGGAGATATTTGGTACAGGTCCAAGTACAAGTGTCCAGGCAGTTTACATGACATCTGTTTTAAGTTAAAAAGATGATACTCACTTCCTCCCATAGGAAGCATATTTGTTGATATTTTACAAGAAACTTTTTCAACATGGGTATATAACCTAACAACCTTCTTCATATATGTAAAAATAAACACAGCTTCAATACTGTATGAATGATGAGGAGGTACACCTTTAAGATTTCAGGGCCTAGTTTGTTACTCACAGATAACTGACTGTCTGTTAAACAAATACTTTTGAGGGGAACAGAAATTGCTTGCGGTTGTTTTGAAATGTCTTGTAACCATGGGGATGAACTGTGAGCCAAAACTGATGGTGAGCCAAAACTCAACAAATATGGGAAACCCATTTGAGATCATCCTAATACAAGTACACAGCTCGTGGGTACTCGTGGTTAATTGTTTTATCATGATAGTATTTCACCTAAATGGCACCAGTCCTTTACAGACTGCTATATGTATCTATTTAAAAATCAGTGAAAGATGAGAGACATGGAAGTAAGGGGTTATATAGACAGGTTTATCAATATGTTTGACAAGCCCTGTACCATAGATAACTTTCAAGGCATTTTTCTTTTTCAGAAACATTGATGTATGTCATGGATCAATTCCAATACAGGTTCAATTCTGACTTGCCTAATTCTTACGAGGCTACAATTCCCAGTCCCAGAACCTGGAAACATTTTCATGTAAGACATGTTCTGAATACCTGACATGAGTATGACTAATATAATCTCTTTTATACTTGATTGAAGTCAATCATACAGAATGTAGATATGCGTGTATATTATTATACATAGAGTAAAACCTCTATTATCTGAATTAGTTGGGACCATGCGCTTTTTGGATAACAAATTGTACAGACAATTAAATTGCAAATTGTTTGTGTGATTTTCTCAATAAAGAAACTTCTAGAAATAAATAACTCAACCTCTTAACCTTGCAGTACTACATTGTACTGTAAATAC
Source organism: Polyodon spathula (assembly GCF_017654505.1). Lineage (NCBI taxonomy): Eukaryota > Metazoa > Chordata > Actinopteri > Acipenseriformes > Polyodontidae > Polyodon > Polyodon spathula. Next base: position 32,334,205 of record NC_054546.1, on the reverse strand, counting down.
CAGAGACTGATGGATGAATAATGCATTTTCTACGACAACAAGGCAGAAGAGCTCTGCACACAACAAGAGACAGGTTGGGGTAATCAATGTAATGTAATACATTCACTAATAATAATAATAATATTATAACTGTAAATTTGCAAGAAGAAAAAAACACACAAGCCTAATACAATTGAAAACATACATGTGCAAATGATTATACAAAGTAATATAATACTCAAGCATTCTCCATCTGAGAACCCCCCAGGACCACATTGATTAGGTATGAAAAGATTTTATTGCCCTTTTTAGAGGACACTGTCCCTAAGTAATCCTTTCCTCATGCTGCCCACTCAGGAGCAAATCTCCTATCATAACCTGAATCAAACCCCCCCTAAAACACACATGGGACCCTCATTCTTCCATCACGACCCACATAACATGCCATTTCCGAACACAAGCACTGCCACAGACACACACTGGAGTGTTTCAACGTGGAACCACCAGGGGAACTTTCTGGTCCTTAGCCAAGTTTCCTCTTTGGTAAGAGCACACTACAATGCTTCATATACACTGAGCCAGATATGATTAAAAAAGTAAGGAAAGAAATGTAGACTGTACATGAAAGTCGTCAAATTAACTGATTAAATGTTGCATCTCTAGTAATTTGTTTTGGATGCAAATCACCTCTGAAACGAGAACCTACTATGAGTCTTCTGTCACCGTCTGTCTGATCTGCTGTCATGTGACTGAAACTTTGCAACAAGGAGATGCAGATGTATTACGGACTACATCTGTGGGATTCCACATGTATGACATACGGAATAATACACACCCAATTGTATAATAAGGCTGTAATTCTGTCGACGGTTTCTGGTGAATTATAAATCATGAGAGCGGTAGCTCAAGTGATTTATTAATGTCATCAAAAATGTTTTCATTGTCATGAATTTAAATACATTTAAAAAATAAGTCGAAATCTGGACGCCATTTTGATCTGCTGATTCTGCCAGCTGGTTTGTACAGCTGTACAAGTCGAAATGAATTATGTAAAGGGGAGTCTGTTTACACAAACAGGCCGGCAACACAAATCACAAGTGAAAACTCGTATTGGGCCGTCCCTCTTCTGTGGCTAAACAGAGTCTCTCTGACCTCTGAGCAGCAAAGTCTCTGTGGAGCATCTTTCGGGAGTTTTAACTTGAGCTCATAGGCTTAATTTAAAAGATTCCTAAACAGACGCTGCAGAACTTTAGCTTTTGTTTTATAAATGTAGTAATCAAGAAAAAAAAAAAGAAAAGCTGCCATCTGGCCTGCCTTCACTCGTAATGTCGATACAATTAAAAAAAAATCTGTGCTGGGCCCATGTGCTCCAAACAAAACCTCAGCGATTCCTCGACAAGAAGCAGCAGTTCCTCAGTCCCTATGAGAGAAAACGACCTCTAGTTCCTTCCAATACATTAAAGGGATTGTAACTAACAAAATCATTCCATTAATTTTTTACATCCATTTTCTATGTACCATGTTAAGGTTCCTATCTCTGTATCTATTTTAAATGCATATATGCAGGTTTGTTATAGCAGTTATGCAGTTATAGCAAGACACCATCTCGAACTCCATAGAGTTCACGCAAACTGTTTAAAAAATGTCATTACAAATTTGTGACCGAAGAGAACAGAGTTCTCAGATGTGTCTCAAATTTGTAGTAAAAATAAAAATATTTTAAACATAATAGCTGGCACTTGACTGGCTTGACGAAATCTCAGTTTGCAGGACATGCTATTGGATAGCCTTGCACTTTCCTGGTCATTTCACCTGGAGAGCGACACTGTTGGGGAGTAGGGTGTAAACTCATGACACGGCACTGACTGAAACAACAGGTAAGTTTAAATGAACCTACCTTGAATAGTATTGGTAGCTGCTACAGACTGTAGGTTGACATAAACACAACATAGTCCAATGTCTGTTTAACCTTCGATAATCGTTGTAAGGATTTTCCTGTCCATACATTTTTTTGCAGCAGTATAAAGTTTACTGCCTGAAACCTTTTGGTATCCATTTCCATTCATTTAAACAGAGAAATGGCGGGCATGAGCCTAGCAATAGGAGTCAAGTTTATACCCAGCATGTTATGAGATACAGAGCGTGATGAACGTTCTTTATCTAGTGGTACCGTTGCCTTTCATTCCGAAATATCCAGAACTGTATGAATTATAAATACAGTAAAATGTTTAGGCCTGTTAAAACATTTCTCATAGCCGTAATTGGAAGTCATTCATTCAGAGGCTTCTTGATGGATTTCAAACCCTTCTAAAAGTTTCCCATGGTAAAATCACAGCAAAGTGTAATGAAGCCTAGTGAAAGAAAACCTGGGTAAACTATGGTAAATGCATAGCATAACCATGGGAAAAGCCTGGTCAAAATACCGTCAAAATACCATCAAAAATACTGTGGTAAACTTTTATAAGTAAGGCTAGATTGATTGAAATGATTTTGTTTAGTGCAACATCAAAGGTGTAAGAGTCAAAGGATTTTATATGGCTAATAAATAGTTTAGTAAGGAATTACAACATATATATTTCAACTTCTGTGTAATGTGTCCAGATAGTGCTCCAAATAGCATTTTGTTCATCTTTTTTGTTGTCTTTAGCAATAGCTTGCAGGTGATGCATAACCCCAGTGATCAGAAAAACTTACATATAGCATATATCTACAAACCACATATCCATTTATGATAAACCTTTCTAAAGATATATATTCTTTACTATTGCATCTGTTCCCTTCTTAATGCAGATGTGCAGTTTGCACAATTTTTGGTGAAATGAGTGCTGGCAGCCTCTAAAGTCGACTCAGACAAGTGTAGTTTTAGTAATACCCTTGATACTTCTCACCCATTGTGTTTTAAGTGAATTACAGGAATTACAGGATAAGAATTGGGTTCTGTCTAGTGTTTTGTTATTTGTTATTAAATGTGTGCATTAGCACCTTGAAACCTGCAACTTATATGTCTGAGTCTCCCTTCCTGGTCTAAACACCACCTCCAGTGATGTGGTGTTGCCACATCAGCATACAGCCACAGGATTAAATGGATTGTATTATACCAGCATAGCACTCCACAAGCCGAGATTCAACAAGCAGAGCATCTTTTAAAAGCAACCAAGTACTGATATATCACAGTTATCTTAACAAATGTATTCTTCTTCTTGTTTAGAATCAGAGTGTATACCATTTTTTGTTTCAGTCTTCACATCCTGGTGACTTCCACCTGTAGCCTCCATCAGGCTCTAAACATGTCTTCTCCCTGAGTGCAGCTGGTACACCAGAGTGTAACCATGAGCCTGTCCCCCCTGCAACACGCTACCCCTAGTGAATGTAAGAAATAACACTTTTATTCTATGTGGTATTTCTTACTGATGTATCTCCACTAGGGACAGTGTTGAAGGGGGACAGGTTAATGGTTACTCTGTGATGTACCAGATGTATTTGTGTGTAAATGAATTTACTGAAGCAGCTGTCACCGTGGATAATGTTACAATGTAAATGATATAAAACAAGTAAGAAACAATTTAATTGGACTGCTTCTACCTAAACCTAAGCCGTTTCTCGTTTTATGAGAACAAAATGTTTTTTATCCTTGAAAAAAGAAAGCAAGCTTAGCAGTGGTGTAAACAGAACAAGAATGTGTATTACAGAGCTTAATTTTAAAGGAAGCATTCTGAACTATTCCATATCATGAGGAACTTGCTCTATGATTGGTCAAGCATTTAATCAAGACTGATTGATCATAGAAAATGTATTAATAACCCAGTATACTGCAGTATAAATGTACTGTGTGTGTTTTAAAATTTAACTGCAGGGTTCTGAACCCTACCACCCCCCAGAGCAACACTTGCTCGTGAACCACAGCCTGATACCCAGGTGCATGAGACTGAAGTATCTAATCAGACCCCTGTTATGACTAATGTGTGACTGTGGACTGGAGGATGAACAGCTTCTGGACATATCTCATTGTGTCACATAGGGTGCCGTGGACCAGTTACCCAACTCCAAAAAGCCTTTCAGCCAAGCTACATATTGAGGATGGATTGCTTTATAGGGGAGCTGACTTAACTTTAGCGTCTGGCCCATTGCTATTGGTATTTTCTACAGAGCACACACCTAAAATTATCTGAGTTGCCCATAGGGGGATGCTAGATCTGGACTCCTTGACAGACCCAGCATTGTTCCATACGCTCATAGGTTTTAATGGCAGCTGATGCACAGATGCAGGTGGCGTAGTTATTAAAATGCTCACCTGTCACCTAGGGTACTCCGGTTCAATTATGAAATGGACATCCATGCAGAGAGAAAGAAAAATACACTTTATCTATATATATTTTTTTTATATCAGCTAACTAATCCGAAATATGAAGACTGTGCTCGCGAAGTACATTGTTAAACAGTGAGGTTTTTAGAAAATCTGCTGGATTCAGCCTTTTTTGGATTTCTGAGTACCAGCACACATTTTACTGCCAGTATGAATCCTCCAAAAGACTGCTGCCAGTAGTTTAACATTAGAGCTGAAGGGAGTTCAATATTTGTATTTTATTAAGTTTAGTTAAATCAGCTGCCAGTAACATCTGCCTTTTTTAAGCTTATAATTGTGCTGTATGAGCTAAGCAAGCGACAAGAGAATCTGTCATTTGGACAAGGCCTTAACTGAGATTTCTCTTGCATGATTAAAAACACCTTGGGCACATTGTTTGAGTTGTTATGTTACATTAACAGTTTTTTTTTTTTTTTTCACAAAAATGAACAAATTGCAGTTTGGTGTAAACATCACAGCCCGTTACAGGTGTACCCACAAGACTGTGTCTGTGACTATAATGTCTAATCGTGGGTGGGGATCTAGAAGACTAAGAACAGATCCTCAAAAGAAGCACAAGTTATCTTTTTTTTTCTTTTAATGTTGTGAATTCTTAGATCTTCTGCAAGAATAAATTATCTCAAACCTTTTCCCCATTTGAAACTTCCTCATTAAAAATAATAGCCATTTAAAATTGCAAAACCTCACAAAAGCTGCTTTTTCTATTTTAAAGTAATAACTACAGTTTGAATTAATAAATCATCAGAAGAGAGGTGCGGTCGTGTCATGAGACTGACGCACACAAGTCCACTGTTTCTGCTTACATAACAATATATAGTAAACATCTACTAGCTAACTCAAACTCTGTGATAGGACTTAGTGGAGGTGATAACTAATTAGTTGGTTTCAAAGTTGGTTTTATATAGAAAATGTCATTTAAAAAGTTATCTATTCTGAGTGGAGTGCAGGATGCACACTATAGCCTGGAGGTTGCCGGTTCGAGTCCAGGCTATTCTATTGCCGACTATAGGCGGCAGCTCCCAGGGAGTGGCTCACAATTGGTCGAGTGCTGCCCAAGGCGGGCTTAGGTCGGCCAGGGTGTTCTCGGCTCACCACGCATCAGCGACCCCTTTAGTTTGGCCGGGCGCCTGTGGGCTTGCCTGTAAGCTGCCTAGAGCTGTGTTGTCCTCTGACGCTGTAGCTCTGAGGTGGCTGCACGGTGAGTCTGCAGTGTGAAAAAAAAAGCGGTTATCTGTTACGTTTTTTAAGCTGCACAATGAAAGCAGTCTGTAAAACTCTCTCAGATACCAAACTGAAGCTGCTGCTGGTTCCATTGATATGGAGTCTGCAATGAGGTGACATTCAAATTGGGCATCTCAATGTAAACAAGTCCACTTGCCGCTGGAAACAAACAGGAAAGACTTCAAAGTGATTCCTTATTGTTGGTGAAAACGTTTTAGTTTACTGACAACTTTAACCCAATAGACCCATCTGTACTGTTTTACATGCTTACAATGCATTTAATGTACTGCAGACTGTAAATAGCCTTGATTTGCAACCATTATGTCAATAAAATGCTGCATAAATGTGATTGTATGTTTGCACCCAGCCTCTGCCCTGTTACACTACATCTGTGTTAAAATCAAATTAATGAGGCATCCCAGTTTTTGTTTAATGTATTTTATCTGGCAAAGCCTAGCAATTCCACCAGGGTCAGGGGACATGCTGTTTCACATTGCATTTGCCAATTAGTACAACATTCAGTGTGTTTCAGAGGCAACTCAGTTAAGATTTGTCAATTGAAGTAATTATTAATACTTAATATTCCCTCCTGTATACCTAATGGAATGTTAGAATGAACAGGGGCGATACAAGCTTCAATTACTGTATGTGCCACCTCCAGCAGCAATGCAAAAGTCTCAATGTAGCCTTTGCAAAAAAATCTGAACTCTGCTCTTTGTATTCCATTTAATTTATGCTTTATAGTTCGTTAGGATTTGAGCGGATTTCCAATGGACAGTCAGACAAGACTTCAATAGGATCTACTGAAGTTTGTGTTCAGCTGTTTTCCCCTGTTCAGGAGCTGCTCTTGAGTTATAGTTGCCTGTCTACATTCACCAGGATTCAAGGGTGGAGGAGTTCAAACTACCATAGATGATAGCAAACTGGATTGCAAACCAGGACTGCCTTCAAGTTAAAAAGTGCATTATAAAATATGGAAAAATGTAACCAACCAACAGTTATATTTTAGCGTTAAACTGAGAAAGATTGTCAAGTTGAGCACTGTAAAATAAAAAAAAAAAAGGTTGCTGAGAAGGAACACTTTAAAGTTGCAAACATCCAGAAAACGTAATCGTGTTTATAGGGTTGGCTGGATATTGGAATTTATCTCCGTATCTATGACTCATTGTCTTACATTTCTTTGACAATCCATTTTCTTTGTGACAGCCAATCCTGTAAACACAAGTGTTCTGGAAGTAAATTGAATCATAACTCTAGTTTGGATCAATTCAGTTTCCTCCTCCTGGTTTCAGCGAGTCAAGATAGTAATTTATATATTTAACCACAAGAGGGCGGCAAAATAAATACCATACACTGTCCAACCTATCCCTGAACCTCTAGAGTTCTTAAAAAGCCTTATGAAACAAAATTCAAACGAGCCCTACTGTTGAGCTGAATGAACCATATATGGCTTAAGAACCATGCGTTGGCATGCCCTTTCCAATGGTACACAGTTAATATTAGTGTGTGTATTTTTCATTACCTAATTATTGTGATGTAAATTTAAATTGTTTTATGTTTTTTTGTTTGTTATCAGTACTAGTAAATATTTTCTATTATATATATATATATATATATATATATATATATATATATATATATATATATATATATATATATATATATATATTAGTAGATATAGATACATTCGTAACAAAAATTCGTTTAAAAAAAGCAGGGTTTTTTGAATCCGGACGCAGGTGTCACATTTAGCCTGCCATCAATGCAAGCTAAGCTAATGTAAGCAGATCTTTCAATTCTGCATTAACAAAATAGCTAGAAAATGAAATTGATTTTGTAAAATGTCATTATGTAGTAGATATGATGCAGTGAAACTATGCATCTTAATATACCTTGGGTTGTATTAAAAACTTACTTCCCACAATACAGCATTTCAGTTATACAGAAGGATTTTTGACGTAATACTTCAGTATATTTTAGTAATTAGTTGATTGATACACTAGTTGTGTATTTATTAGTATTATTTTCAGTTACAGGGACAATGTCACATAAGGGGAGATTCTATCTAAGTTAAACAGTGAGGAGATCTTGTTTATGTTTGTAATCTTCCACCACACTTCCATTTCACACATTTTACTTCATACAAACTATTTGATCTGATATGACATGCCTATTAAATAATGCTGCTGGGAATACTTTTAGTTCACAAAAACTCACATTTCTAATTGTGAAAGAGTTCTATCGGCTCAAACTGTGAGAAACTCTCATAATAGGAGGCACCGCACACAAATGACAAATGAAAAGATTCTTCAGCTTTAGAAATGTGTCATGAATGACGTCTGTACACAGGATAAGAATGAAATGTTGACAGCACTTCTTTCTCACAAGTGGCTTGTATTCAACTTTTTTCAGTGTCAGTAAATTAAAGATGTTTCACGATGCAGGCTGAAATATAAGAGAAAAGGCTGGACAGCCTGGCTTTCACCAATCCTCTTCCCATTCTTTAGAGATGTATTTCTTTGTTGTCCGAGTGCAAATTCCAAGTTCATTGCTAGAGCTTTCTCGCTCTCAGGAGCCCTGCAGCCTAATGCCTCCTCTCCACATTTCTTCCTGACAGATATCATCTGTACATTATAACCATCTACTGACCTCAGGCTGCAGCTCGAGCCAGGGAAAAATGGGGACTAACTTTGCGCTGGTGCTAACAGATCATAAACAAGCATGTATTCTTCATTTTAAAAAAAGGCTTCGATAACAGGGATTGTGTGTTGAGACTGGTGATTGGATGTTAAACTTCTTGCATGTATTTGAAGACTAATATTCAGTGATAGAGAGGATAATCCATGAATTTAATGGAGTACTGTAGTTATTCCAGAAATCAAGATTTGGATATCATTGAGTATTACATTTCTATAAAAATGTATGAAAAAGGAAGTATGACTTAACCAAAATTAAACAGCTGAATTCAGGAAATTATGTTCTTTATTAAATCAAGCTTTCCATCAAAACATATTGTGTATATATATATACAGCGTCGCGGTGAGCCGGAGCCTAACCTGGCAAACACAGAGTACAAGGCAGGACTACACCCTGGACGGGATGCCAGTCCATCACAGGGCACCACACATATGCACAAACACTCACACAGAAGGCAATTTAGAATGACCAATCAACCTGAACAGCAGTTCTTTGGACTGTAGGAGGAAACCCACGCAGACATAGGGAGAACATGCAAACTCCACACAGACAGACCGACCCTTAGGCCGGAATTGAACCCAGGACCCTGGCGCTGTGAGGCAGCAGCGCTAACCACCCTATATCTACTGTATGTATGTATGTATGTATGTATGTATATATCTATCTAGCTATATATGTCTCTCTCTCTCTCTCTCTCTCTCTCTCTCTCTCTCTCTCTCTCTCTCTCTCTCTCTCTCTCTATATATATATATATATATATATATATATATATATATATATATATATATATATATATATATATATAGGTGGTCAGTATAGCAAGGTTGTCTTTTTAAAATCTCAGAATTTAAAACCAATGGGTAATTGGTTACACTGCAGTGTACCTAGAGTTTAGGTACAGTTAGTACACCATAGTGTAACAAATAACCCGTCCCCCTGCAATACTGCCCCAGTGAATGTAAGAAATACAATTAATAGTAACTTAAAGGAATTCCTTTAGTACAGTAACCAAGATTTAAAACTACATTCTTACCTCTTATTAGAACTACAACATTTGCCACTAAAGCAACAGATTTTTGTAAACTCTGTATAATTAGATTTTTGTAAACTCTGTATAATTAGACTTTTGTAAACTCTGTATAATTATAAGTTGCCGTTGCCTAGTCGCTTACTTCTGATGTATTGTAGTTTCACGTTAAGCTGCAGCCGGACCATATTTGTCTTTAATTGACACGCCACCTATAAGTCCATGTGTTGTGTATTCAGGTCTGCATATGAGCAACGTATGCTTTTGTGCTATGTATGTTTTGCAAGTTACTTTAAGGGTAACCTTCCCATTCGTTTTGTTAGTGCCTTGCAGTTTATCATGTACAGAAAAGGGACTTTTGTTCAATTTGATTGTCCTTATTAAAGCAAGACTTTATTTTTACTTTCTGTTATGCATTAATCTCAGCTTGGAGAATCGCTTTAAATAAAGATCAAAGCCTTTCACCCTTCACAAACGACTGTGAAATTCCATAGAAATGGGCTTTCAAACAACATATTGTTACTGATGTGGTTACCTGGTGATAACAGCATGCTAACTGCTACTTCTATGTAATCACACAGTTTATCCGCCAGTAGTTACTAATTGGATCACAGTTGTATGCCCCGTGATCTAAAGTACCACCAAGATTTCCATCACAATGAAGGACCAGTGTTTAAATCCTAGGTTATCATCACTTGGATTTTGTTTAAACAAATAACCATAATGTGCGTCTTTTCTAGTTCCAGAGCTTTAATAAGTGAAATTTCCTCCACATCAGTTATCAAATCCTTAAAGAGATAATCCCCTTGCAAGCGTCTGTAATCAAACGAAGGAGCTGAGTAGTCTCCTGCCATGATCGCTTGGTTTCCATTGTCCTGCGTGACTGTGCTGCATGTTGAAACCCATTGCCGCTGAGTGCCATTAAAAATTAAAAGTAATTGTTTTGGTCTCCAAGGTAGCTATAATCTGCTTTGAAGTGAGAGTCTGAAAAGAATGAACTCCAAGATGAAGTTTCCCCTGAGATTTGGTCACCAGTTTTTTACACTTTTCTACAAAATACCCCAGATGAAAATCTTTCCCCCGTGATGCAAAAATATGCCTCTACTTTTTGGGTTTTCTTTTTTTTCAGACCATTCTTCTTCTTTCCTAAATAATTGGGCTCCCCTTTGTTAAGGGAAATACTGTCCCTGCCAAATAGAGTCTACTGCCAGTCCTTTTGCATACCAGTTTTGTTTCCATCTGAAACAGCTTTCATGCATGCAGCTCCAACTTTGTGGTAACCCTATCTAGCAGTGAATGCCAGGGGTAATATATTAAGACATGTTTTCTAGTTGGGCCCTTTCTGCATCAACCCGCTAAAGGAACTGCATCTAATCAATACCTCATACCATGACTCAATTTGAATGCATGGCACTTTTATTTATCGTCGTTGATAAACACACCAGGGTGTATTTAATTGATTAAAACACTGGCGCATCAAAATACCACCATCTTTTAAATCATTAAATAAGACCCTTGCTGGCATTATACAGATTTTTTACAGACAGACTTGTACTACAGACTTATATGCATTGTTGGCTGTTTGATTTGCATAACCTTGGTACAAAAACTGAAATTATCTCAGTAGCGGTATCTAGAGGCACCCCTGTGTAGATCAATAATATACCCCATTGTGTTTATTTTCTTTGCATTATCCAAATCACTCAGGTATTGTAATGTGAAGACTTCATCTCCCATATGATCATCTGCAGCCATAGCTCTCCCACCACACAGCATGCCAATTACTGCTATAAAAGTATTTCTTTCCTGTTCATCTTGGAACAATGAACCAACATCTGGCAGTGGGGAATAAAGCTTACAAGACACAAATTATCTTGAATTAATTAATGGACATTTTATATAATTAATTCATAAAACAAAACCTAACCATATTTCCTCTCTCCTATACTAGATTCCACCAGGAGTTGACTCTGTCCCATCTGCTAACAAACTGATTGGGACCTTTGCTTTTTCGTGCTCATAAATGTTTACTTTGACAAATATATATAGCACACAGTTTTATTTAAATTGACTATTGCTCTTGTTTGAGTCATAGGCAAGACACCAGATCTGCCTGAATTTAATGATAGTATTCAAATGGCCAGTGTAAGACTTTTGTGGCCCATTTTGAAATTGTAGAGGAATGGTCACGTATCACCTATTAAACCTTGCACTCTATGGCATATCTACTCTGGATAACCATGTGGACCACCGCTTGGCATTATGGGATTATATCTTTTCTTTTAATTAGACCTGGGTGTTTTTTAAATACTGTGCATAGCGTATCTCACACAAAGTGAGGGTCAGACACTCATTTCACAAACTAAAATTTGAGGACTTAAAAAATTCCCATCAAACCATTTGAAAGAGTTTGCTATACTCCTGTATAATTGGCAGGGGTTCCTCGTGTCTTCTTCCAACACTATATGCATCGATTGTCCACAGGTGGCGAGGTTTGTATGCATTTATGGTCAGTTCTGGGTGTAACCAAGAAGGGAGGCAGTTTTCCAGGTGATTTGAATAAGACAGTGAATACATTTGGAAAGACTTAAGGTAAAATGTCCAAATGCCATTTTAAGCTACTTGCTGTAACTGTAGACATTGAGAAACAATAGTGTGTGGTGTGGTTGTGAGGATGGGGCGAGGAAAGAATGATTCTGATTGTCAAGCTTTGTCAATCTTGAAGCAAGTGCAAAGGCAAAGGCACATGAAAGTTTCAAGAAGCAGTTCAGTGATTGTTTCTGAGTAGTTTCATGTTGGGTTGAACCATGACAGTAAAATTACTTGGTTCCTCATTTGAACTTTCTTCAGTCAGTTGTAACCAATAGCCCCAGAGATTAAGTAAAATACTTTAACTCTTGTTCTTATCCTTTGGAAAATCAATATGTAAACCCTTAGCCTCATACAATGCTACACTGGTTGATTGTACCTGTAATTGTCCAGTTACTTGTATTTGATAGTACACACTATGTATTGTATATACCGTATAGCTTTGGAAATAACATGGGATTCTAGAGTCATGTTTTTATTCAAAATGTTACCATCTATTTGCAAAAATCAGTTAATATTTCCCTGTATACATTTGTTTTGTATATTGTTAAAAAATAAAATACAACAAATCAAAATTGGGTCACTCTACAAATGCGGTGGCTTTTGGATCTGAAAATTTCTTCGAATTGAATGTCACCATTCATTAAGAAAAAGTTGTGTAGTACATTTGTGAACATCTTATCTTTCTTATACAACTAATTTTAGAGCTTAATGAATTTCAGTGATTTTAATATTTTTAATCAAATACTGTTTAAGCTGCTCTTTTGTCAGTGGTGTTACTTATACCTAAAATGCAAATATTGGTTAACCACAATCTAACTTGTTAATTTTTTTTTTTGCTCAACATGTTTAGGAATGTCTTCTACCAATTCTAAATAAGATTTTTATAATTATTTCTTTTTTTTTTTTAAAGTGTAAAATTGCATTGCATGCTATTTAGCGATTTGAGCTGGCCCATTTTTCCTCTAACTTCAACAATAATTGAGTATGTTTCATCAAATTTGCTTGTTACCAGAACATCAATCCACCGCAACACCACTGACACAATGTAACTCCAATGACACTGACACATTGTTATATTAATAAACTTTATTAATTTATGCACTGTTAAGAAATATACCAAATTTTGAAAGCTGACATTAGGACTAATTAAAAAATCTTTTTTGTTCTGCCTTAATTTCTCCATATCGACAAGTCATGTGATAAGATATGGTTATGATATTGCAATACAGTAATGCTAACATATAATATATAACAGAACCATCTGGCCAACTCCTCCCGTGCTGGACTTTCCTCTATCCTCATTCTTCTCGATCTTTCTTCTGCTTTTGACACTGTCGACCACACCATCCTCCTCTCCACTCTCTAGCCTTGGCATCTCTGGCACACCCCTTGCCTGGCTACAGTCATATCTTTCTTCACGCACCTCTGCCGTTGCCTTCAATAACCTTACCCTGCTCCCTCCCCCAACTGTTGGTGTCCCCCAGGGCTCAGTCCTCGGACCCTTACTATTCTCCCTGTACACCTCACCCCTAGAAGCTATCATTTCCTCATTTAACTTCCCCCACCATTTCTTTGCCGATGACACCCAGATTTTCTTTTCATTCCCCTCTTTTACCCAACCTGGACGCCCGTATATCAGCCTGTCTGGTCGCTATCCAATCCTGGATAGCGTGCCGTTACCTCCTCACCAACCCATCAAAAACTTGAAATCCTTTTCTTCCCCTCCCCCTTGTCTCCACCACCCTGCCCCACCATTTCATTCCCCCCCTTGTCCCTCATTCCAACCTTCCCTGCTCGTAACCTTGGGGTCATACTCGATTCCACCCTCTCCCTTTCTGTCCATATCTTGCCCATAACACGCACCTGCCTTTTTCACCTATTTAACCCGCAAAATACGCCCCTCCATCTCCTTCTCCGCTACCAAACTTCTGGTCCACTCTCATTTTCACCCAGCTTGATTATTGTAACTCCTTCCTCCTTGGTCTCCCCTCCTACGTCTTTACACCACTTCAACAAATTCAAAATGCTGCTGCTCGTATTATATTTAACCTCCCCCACTCTTTCCACACTTCCCCTGTTCCTCCAGCTACACTGGCTCCCTGTTTACCACCATTGCCTGTTCAAATTCCTTACACTAGTATTGAAATCTCTTCATGGCCTTGCCCCACCTTATCTGGCTGCATTAATTTGCTATTATATTCCTCCCCATCCCTTACGTTCCCAATCACTACTGTCCCCCTCTGTCCCACCCTCGCCCTGTGCCCAATCCCGTTTCTGTTCCTTCTCTCTTCTTGCTCCCCTTCATTGGAATAAACTCCCACTCACCATAATAATCTAACCCAATAATCTTACCCTCTTTCTTCACCCATTTTTTCAGATTATAAAAATTCTAAAAACTTGTAAAGCACCTGGGCTAAAGGCGCTATAACAATTGCTAAATAAAACAAATAAATACTTTTTATGTTGAACATTTGTTTAAGAGCTGGATAATATCTAAAAAAGACACAAATAGTCAAGGATGTTACCCATTCTCAGTGGTGTTACCAGCAAGACCAGTAACACCACTGATGGTAACACCACTGACAAATTCGAGGAACGAGAGATTTTCCAAGATGGAGACCATAGCCTCCCAGAAAAAAGTTAATCAACCCTTAATGTACCAGTTAAGTATTAAGTGTATTTGATATTTTTACTGAAATTACATTTTCCCACCAATAAAAGCAGGTAACACCACTGTTTTCAAGTGTGACACACAAAATAACCATATATTTAATCACATTTTTTAAGTGCAAGGGTGTGCTCACTTACCATCTGCTCATCGCTAAAGACACCTGCCTCCAATGACCTTTTGCAACAGTAAGGACTTCTTGAGGCTTTTTTATTTCATTGTAATGGAGAATTTTCATTGTGGTAACACCAGTGACAAATTTTAATGAAACATGTTTAAATAATTATTTAAGACTACTACTTCTCCACATATCTAAATACATATTTAAATACACTTCAATCAAGCTTTAAAAACTATCAAAATATATATTTTTTACACTAGAAAAATGTCATAACACCTCTGCTTATAATATGAGTGACGGGCCAATTTTAATGCTCTCACTGACTTTGAAATGTAAAATAAATTTAACTTTTGCAGCTAAAAGAGTAGAAAATAATGTGAATACTCATAAAGACCTTAATTAAACTAAGTATTTTGGTATTATATGATTATTTGCCATTTTTTTCTGAATTTAATTACTATAAAAGTGAGTGACATCATTTGCTACCGCATTTGTAGAACGACCTAATTTCTGTTTAACCTTTGAAATGAAATGCTATAATTACAGCTAGTTGAAACAAGTTAAATTATCCTCAGTAGTTTCTTTCTCCTTCTATATTAATAAAATTTGCCTTTGCATGTGTACATCTAACTTGCTTATTTTTTAACAATATACAACTATTGGCAAATTGATTAGACTAATGACATTGTTTGTACTGAATTTCTGTAATCTGTCACATTTTTATGTAAAATCACTGGAATTACTGGAACCATTTTGCATGGTATATTGAATGTTTTAACGAACAAAAATAGTGACAGAATTTTGATTGGATTTCTACTGACATAATTGCATAGGTACTGATATTTTCATTTCACCTGTGTCATGTTGATTCCATGTACTGTAACAGCTGAGAGAAAAGCATATGTGTGCGATCCAGCCGTTGCATATAGTTAAAGGCATGAGTTTAATAACTTTAAACAAACTGGCTGCTTGGAATTGGATTTGCATGTTTGCTGGAAAAGCAAAGCAGCATTATGAGGTCAGTATGAGAACAATTTGACAATTCATATTTGTAACGCCCTCACAATGACTGGTTTCATAATACACCATTGATACATAATCCCTATATAACCCTCTATGGAATTGTGCTTCACAGACCCTTTAAGAAAAATAAGGGTTAAAGTGTTCTTTACAGAATACCTAAGAACTCTGTTTTAAAATATGTTCATTAATTAATTAAAATTGCTTTACTACTGTTTGTCTATGTTAATTGGTTTACGGACTGTACCATGTGTGATACTCAATTGAACATTGTCCATGTTCAGAACTAGGGTTGGTGCATTCCTATCTCTCAGTAAGTCAGAGATGCCAATAATGTGACTGTTAATGACACCTGCCTTAGGCCTTGAGGCAGAGTTCGTCAATTATTCTTAGGGTCATGCATTAATGCATACACCTTATTTACATAAATGTGCTCCCTCTGCTAAGTCTCGGAAAATGTGGTTGATATTCTTTTTTTTTGGAACAACCCGTGCTTTTATTTTAAAATGAAATAATAGAACATTATTTAAAATACGTATTTAAGAAAAAGAATTTGCTCCAATTTTATTTCTGTGTAGGTCTATGTTTGTTCACATACATACAGGTCCCATCTTGATTACCGCATTGTTAAAAAATGAAAAGGTGTATCTTAAACATAAAAACATAAATGAAGGCTCATCTGTGTTATGTCCAACAGAACACGTTATTGTACTCATCGTTAATGTGCTTCTTTAATGGATAGTTCCCATAAGAGGTCTGTCACTTACTATGTGACTATAAACTTAGTGTTTTACAACTTTCCACTGATATGAGTTAATATTTATTAAGTTGTGGGGTTTGGTTGGACAACTCAGTTTTTCGTGTCACAACGAACTTGCATTGGGACCTTTATTTTGTTAAGGTTCTATTAAGGACCATTATTATACTGAATATGAAACCAACCATTCTAATTAATAGAATATTGAACCCATTATACGGAATATAAGATTCATACAAGAATGGATCGTTATAGAACAAACAAAACAAGGGTTCCGGGAGCAATATAACCATATGGTTCTAAATATTTATTGCATTAATTAAATCGTTTCCTGCATTCATTAAAATAATCATATTTTATTCCCTGATTTCCAATGTAAACGTTTGCTTCTTTATTTAGCATGTGAAATAATTTCCAATGTGGATGAAATTGACTGTTGACTTGGCAGTCTGCTGCTACCAGTTCCATATCAAAAAAATATTCTAGAGGAAGAAAATGAACATTAAGGTTTGACTCCTCTCAATGCTGAAAAGCAAACTCTTACAATTAGTAAAGTAAGTGTTTTAAATATGTATCATAAAGAAATTATAACAACCATGCCCTCTACAAGAACATAAGAGTAGGGATGCTCCACCATGATCACCACATATTCACTGGTAAAATGGTGTAGTTTACCACTATGATTGAAAAAAAAAAATTCTATATAAACTGCATATTGTTTCTTATTTGATCTTTTGTACAAATACTTCAAATATATTTTGTAGTAGTTCAGTACACTAGCAAAAATATTAGTTCACATGTTTTACATAACTGAATACAAATATCCACATAGGCCTCACTTAAATAATAGAGACTTAAATAATAAAAGTCTATAGAGAGCACAGATATCTAACTAGTAGGGCTTTGCGGGTTTCTTATTATCAGTACACAAACTATAACCAGCAAGAAAACTAAAAAAAAAAGAGACTGCTGCCAGTAGTTTAACATTAGGGTTGAAGATAAATATATCTTAGAGCCCTCAAGTTTGGAGAAAGGGGTGTGGGTAGTTATTTTAAGATTGTATTTTGCGCACCTCATGGCACAGAGAAATCAGCTGCCTTAGTGTCAGTAGAAAACCTACTGCTAGAAACATCTAAATGCATCTGAACCCATGTTAATGACACTTCCCATTGTCTTGTAGCTACTTCCTTGCTCACCTGTGCAGGTAAGTGGTCAAGCATATTCTGTAGTCTATGTCGCATGCAAATCTCTCTGACGACCTAGTTCTCAGTCTGCCTTTCATTTCAGACACTCCTTTAAAATCCATAAATTAAGGAAATTAACTGATGGGACCCGAGGCAACTTTGTAAGCTATTTAAATCTTTAAATTTGCAACATCTTCTGCATACTTCATGTAATTGAACTAACTAGAGGGTTGTTACTTCAATGAGAAAAAAAACCCTGTCTCCCTTGTATTTTGTACTCCTGAAGACACAAGAAGATATAACCAGAGGAAAAAATGTTATATTTCCTCTTGCCATCGTAAGGAACAAGAGTTTGACTATTATTATTATTATTATTATTATTATTATTATTATTACTATTATTATTATTATTAGCAGTAGTAATATAACTAGTAGTAGGAGCAGTGTTATTGCTATTGTTATTATCATTATTAGTATTAATATTACAGTATTACTAGAAATGGCACACTGGATTTCGTCTCAGTAGAAAAACGAAGTAAAAAGTACACCATTAATTTTATACAACTTAAAAACTGTGTTGTATAGTACAGGTAAACTGCTACAAATGTACTTAGTAATTATTTTAGACAAACGTTTCGAAAACAAGACTTCTCGTTCACACGTTTCTTTTTGGTACCACTAGACAGTGTATTCA
This sequence comes from Polyodon spathula, assembly GCF_017654505.1. Lineage (NCBI taxonomy): Eukaryota > Metazoa > Chordata > Actinopteri > Acipenseriformes > Polyodontidae > Polyodon > Polyodon spathula. The sequence goes on along the minus strand of NC_054546.1, from coordinate 32,315,882 downwards.
CCTTAATTTTACCTTCCCTTATTTCACAAACTGTACTGGTATTTACATCACTTGCCCGCTAGTAGGCGCCAAACATCAAGAAACCTATTCTCAGGAATCCAGTGAATGTACAGTACTGTGTGTGTGTTTGGGGATTATTCTAACAACCTGGATGGACCACATCCAGGTTTTAAACTCTTCAAACGTCAAAAAACAAAATAGTTTACAACTGATCTACACTGCAGGGTCCGACTTGTGCCTGCTGTTGATGGTCTGGCTGGGAATACATTACAATATTTTAGACAGAACATTAATAATGTATGTTCAGATGTATTTAAATGTTGACACATGTGTGTTTTTAAAAAGCAGTTGTAGTATTTGATTTCTGTAATAACAAAATAAAGATTTATAGCCAACACACAAAAATATCTTGCTGCCTGCCTGCCTGCCTGCCTGCCTGCCTGCACGGGAAATCTTCATGGCAGACATCTCCATCTCGCCCTGTGCTATAATTGAAATGGCGCGTTTTGCCAGAGGCAGGTTGTGAGGGCGCTTTCTGCAATAGCAGAATGCATGTCTATAGACGTCATTTGGTTTTAATGGCCTACAGGAAATTTGGCGTTACAATACGAGACATTAGCGAGGGGAGAAAGGAAAGAACACAGCCGCATGAAAACTGTTTATAGAGATCTGCATATTCAACATCAGCATTTCCTATAGACACTTTATCAACAAGTTACACTGCGCTTCAATAATCATAAAGTACAAGAGATGCGAGAAACGTGATCAGCGTTACTTATCTGGGAACTGGAAATGTATGCCTAGTTGAAAATGCCTGGGGAAATATTACATCAGACGAAATGACAATGATTAAAATCTGTTTTTTCTTCAGTAAGTCTATTGAGCGACGTGACAGTGACCTGACTACAATATTAAACCGTTATCCCCCAGCAAAGGAGAACTTAAAACCGTTATAATGGTTTAATTATTAGTATTATTGTTTGTATTTTTTGTAGTAAAAAGGGGGAGATTACCAAAAAAGGTCCAGTCTTCATCAGCATCCTGGGAAAAGAAAGAAAAATATCAAATTTTCATCGCGAAATTAGCTTGGGCGCGAGTAGGGTTGAGCTAATTGCTGCCTAATCCTTGCCCCGAAGGCGTTTGGAAAGCCTTGAGCAAGAATTCGTTTTTAGCTCCCCTCTGTTATTTAGAGACGGATTATTGGCTTTCTTCTTCTCATAACAGCCTCGGTAGTTTCATTTTAGCAAAAAGAAAGAGAGGACGCTCCAAAGAAAATCGCAGCAGTCGCCAACCATCTGATATTAAAAAGTCTGTAGAAATACGAGCGGAAAAGGAAGGATACATTTCTTCTATGTACAACAAGGTAAGGGCGAAACCTTTCTTCCTGTGTTTTTTGGAAAGTGCTTGATCTGGAGAGTACAGCACTCTGTGGAGCTTTAAAGCTACAGCGACCTTTTTTTAAATAATGTAACATTTCTAGTTGTCATATATTTAAAAAAAATAAATAAAATAAAAGCTCAATAGCGTTTTTTTTTTGTTTGTTTTGTTTTTGTTTGTTTTTTTGTTTTGTTTTTTTAAACTTGTCAGTGTCGAAGAGGAGCATGCAAGAAGTGGAACGCTGGCGTATTGAATTGCACTGTCTTTAGTTTTAATGAAACTTGTCGGAAATGTTACCAAAAGGGATGCTGTAGCTTTTGAACGGGGGCGAATAAAATCTGGCTTGGATTTGTTGTATCGTTAAGCTTTTGAGTTCCTGCAGAATGTTAGCTCTAGTACTTTCCACTAGACAAAGAAAGCCAACTTATAATAAGATGGGCATCGTTAAAAAAAAAAAAAAAAAAAAAAAACAGGGAAGTACAGCACCGTGTATAGTCTGTGCGCAATGTACACTGGCGCCAGCAAGAACGATTTTTTTTTTTTTTTAATACTTAACCACTGAGACGACAGTTCGCAGTTACTACATGCTTTGTGTGGGAACACTATTCCAATACAATGCTACAGTATGTTTAATTATAGTTCTCTTTTTATGTAAGAGTGTAAACGATACATGTTTGTTTTTTTTTTGTTAGTTTTTTCTCATCAGATCAAAAGCATCATTTATAATATGCGGGTACAGAATGTTTAAGACGCCATATTGTTAGGAAAATTTCCCCCCTACCCCACCCCCGCCACCCCAGGGGACCAGTATGTACAGAACACTGGTAGTAATGTACAGAGCATTGTTTTTGTTTTGTGTGTGTGTGTAATAACTTTTCCAGGCACTGCATTTTTGAAGGCTAAATGTTTTAAATTCAAGTTGTATAGATTTTCCTTTTGATGAAAAAAAAAACCAACAAAACTTTTAAATATGACATTTCTGTTTTAGTTTTATTTTTGTTTTTAGTTGTGTTTTGTGTGTGTGTGTGTGTGTGTGTGTGTGTGTGTGTGTGTGTGTGTGTTGTTGTTGTTGTTTTTCTTCATAATTATGTACAGTAACATTTATCATGTGTTATCTGGAAAATAAATGAATGCATATGCTTTTGTATTCACGTAAAACTGAAGTTGTAAAGCAAAGACAAATTGTCCTTAGCAGCTCGTATCATGGGAACGTGGAAGGGCTGACTAGTGCATCTAGTATTAAATAACACGACAACACTTGAAGAATTTAAGCAATGAGATACCCGTACCCAGTCAGGGAGTAGATGCTGGGACTTGTCTCATTAAAGACGAGTCAGTGGTCCTGTACGAGTTCAGATGTTTATTTCTGTCAAGAGATTATACATATTGATTTGGATGAAGAAAAATAATCAGTTTAGCATCAACAATAGTTGTTTGGTAATAACCTTTATCGTGTGTTAATTATTGCTGTTTATAATCCCAAACCTTTATTTCTTTCCGTTTGTCTTCTATTTTCATGTTACCCTTCGCCCCGGTTGCCCCTCCCTCAGCGCCTTGCACCATTTTGTTCATAATATCTACTGTATTCCACCAAAATTAACACCAGTGTTGGTTACCATGTCCGCGGGCCAAATGAAGAGGTGGGATAGCTTCATACGCCCAAAAGTTCTTAAGTCTTTTGAAGTCTTTTCTTTCACTGGGATCTGAAATGTATCATCCAGACTTGCGTATTGAATGAACAGTGTTCCTGTAGGCTCCCGGTCGAGCAAGAAAGGCACACCCTGGAACATTCTGTAGACCTTCAGCATTATCTGCCCCGGGCGCTTCGCCCCAGGCAAGGAACGGAATGGCACTCCAACAACGGCCTTCTGTTTACCTTGTGTGGTTAAAATAGCAGCTTAGCAGAAATGGCCAACTTCATGGAGGAACGATTTGATGAAACCATTTCAGCAACATTGCTTGTTTAATCACCCCGAGAAAACCTAACAACAGCGCTCACAATGGGACAGAAAATCATTTTGTGTTCAAATCATCCTCGCACCGATGCGGTTCTTTACATTCCTGCTCAAACGTAGTGTAAATAGTTTTGACATCAGTGATTATGATGCGCAAGTGGACAGCACAGATAACGCACGAATGATGTGGAAAAACAAGGTTTGCAGCATCTTGCAATCAGACAGCAGTGGAGTTCAGTTGTTGCTCCTGGGCGGCAATGCATGTACAACACCACGGGGTTCTTTGGGCAGAGTTCAGGAAGGAATACTTGTTTTGTTTAGCTTTAATATAAGAACAACATTTCTAATTGTTAATTAAGAAAGGGATACGTTTCATTATGTTATAGATGTATTGTGGAAATTAAAATCTGTAAAACCAATACGTTGCCTCCTTCTGTTGAATTAAATCTGCTTTGGCCTAGAGTCACGTTTAAAGAAGTTGACAGTCCAGTTTGTTTACATGACACTGAGCACAGTGATACACTATATATATTATATATTATATATATTATATATATATATATAATAATATATATATACAAATTGCAGCGTTTTTCAAGTATGCAATTTTGTACCTCCCACAACTGCAAGTTGTAGTAGAAAAATACATATTTGGCTTGCTTCCCTACAGCTAAAACGAATTTGAGGTTATGTAAGCAAACCGGACTGTCAATAAGGCAAAGAAGAAGTGCACACAAGGGTAAACTTTTTACGAATGAAGTGAATGGACCAAATTAATTAGCACTGCAGCTTTTGACAACGTCAAACCTTTTTGAGTTCTATGCATACTATTATCGACTTCGTGTGTGTGTGTGTGTGTGTGTGTGTGTGTGTGTATATATATATATATATATATATATATATATATTTTTTTTTTTTTTTTTTTTTTTTTTTTTTTTTTTTTTTTTTCAGCACACGTAGCGTATGCATGCAACGCGTCTGGTCTGGTTATAAGGAAGTCGCTAATTTAGAGGTGTCTCGTTATTGAGACAAACTTGCAAAAGCCCCCGAATCCCAATTCGCAAATTGGTTATTCGTTTGTCAGTGGATATTTCACGTCTAACACATAAGCCCACGATCTTTAATTTGAATTTTGCATTGTTTTGTGTCCCTTGAGGCCGATACCTAACATTTTCTCTTTCTTGGTCGCTAATAAGCATCCTTCCATTCGCCCCTCCGGTGTTATGAAGAGAGGGATGCAAATACACTTAATTAAAGTTGTGGTAATGATTTGTAAGCTAATTTGTAAGCGATCAGATATGGAAGTGATCTGATAAGAACCAAGATCACACCTTGCTCAAAAGATAAGTGAGTGGCATTCCAGTGGAGAAAAAAAAAGCAGCTGACTCTTTTCTTCTAATCGCTTCTAGGAGGGAAGAAGCATGTCCCGTCTGTCTTTGACCCGGTCCCCAGTTTCACCGTTGGCTTCGCAGGGAATCCCACTTCCTGCTCAACTCACGAAATCCAATGCTCCGGTCCATATCGATGTTGGAGGGCACATGTACACTAGTAGCCTGGCAACGCTCACCAAATACCCGGACTCCAGGTACGTGACAGAGCTGTGACATATTTTAATGTACGTTCCTGTCAGTGCATCTTTTGCACATAATTTAGATGTATTTACTTTTTATTCAATATCATGTAATCAAATAAACTACCAATTATATTGCAAAGTCTACTGGAAGCCATAAGAGCAGTACAGTATTTCATGTTCGATTTTGAAATTCCACATTTTTAAATTTTTGTCAGTTTTGGTGTATGGAAAATTACAAAGCGCTTCAGCAGGTTTGACTTATGAAGCAAAATTAGTTAATTCTATAGGGTGATGCAAAACTTTAATGCCATCCAGTAATGTTATTTATATGCGTTAATTATTATTATTATTATTATTATTATTATTATTATTATTATTATTATTATTATTATTATTATTATTATTTATACCTTTAATGAGATTTTAAGAGATTATGATAACATTATTTCAGTGAAACCCCTTAGAAATTAAATAACTGCAGTTTAATTTATGTGAACCTAGAATTTTAAAAAAAGATGTCGTTTTTTACCACATAATATTGCCAAACAAATTCATGAAATTGTCTATAAGCATTCAAATTCGATGAAACAGGATAACTATAAATACGTTTCACAAATAACTTGTTCTGGTTTATATAGGACGCAGAGCCTCTATATATCGACCCTTCACTCGACTATTTTAGCTGCACAATCGCAGTACCTAATTCACAAGGGCTCCATTTATTAGAATAATGGAAAAACAAAACGAAGACACATGAATGATTCGTTATATCTTGAATGTAAGCCTAGTCGGTACAGATACACTGTAGCAATCGAATTCGGTTCTTTTTCCACCGCCACGTTTATTGGGAGTGAATGTTTAGGAAAAGTTTTAAAGTCGCCGCCTATTATAAAACTGGCAAATGTGGTGGTTATTGGCAGAGGATAAAAATAAATAAATAAATAACAAAACGTGCCCATCTAATGCAATCTCACATATATACATACAGTTCTGTTTGCACCACGAACTACGCACGAGAATGAAGTCATTAGTCGTTCTTTGTACAGTTGTTTTTTAATTGCGTCATGCAGTAGTTAGATGGTATTAAACGTATCACATTGACAAGTCATTCTTTGCAAATTGAAGTCAGGAAGATGTTTGTTAATAGTGTAACTATAAACATTTGAGCAAGGGGTGAAACATATTTATTAAACTGTAGGCACTAGTCTGGCTACTGCATTTTTGAGGTCGTCCTATTTTCCTTCTGCAAGAATAAGCAACAACCTGTATGCGAATTACCCCGTGCTTAGGGTTCGTGGGTTTTGGTAATCCTTCAAAGTTATGTTATGTAAGTAGAAGGAGCTGTCGTTTCCCATTCTCTGAATATTTTTGTAGTTTAATACATAACTTATATTATTGTATTTGTTTGTTTGTTTTTTACTTAAATATGTTTAAATCGTACTTGTCATGTTTCATTTTGACATTCAGAAGTTTGAACTTGACAATTAAGTATTTTCATTTGAATATATTCAAACAAACAATACCCATTTATAAAATTGGTATTTTAAATACTTTATCCTGATTGGTCGAAATAGGTCACATGGGGGTGTTGATATTACAGCATATCACCATGGGTCAACACTTTTATTTTTCAAAAACGGGAACATCACTGGCAGATATCCATACACCTAGAATTTAAAAAACGGCAGAGACATATTGGAATATATCAGTTCTCTATACGTATGTGAATTTTTCATTTAATTCCATCTGTCAATGGTTTTATATATTAAAACCACAGAGAGATGCAATTAAATTAAACATTCACATACATAGTGAGATCTGTAGTCATGGGCAAAAAAAAAAAAAAAAAAAAACAACGTATTGAACTGCTGGAGTTCAGTGGCATTAATAAAATGAGCTGTCAAGTGCAGCAGATGTATATCTATAAAGATGAAGCACCAGCAGAAATAATGCAATCAAGACATAGCTCATATGAAAGCATCTAGCAGAGTAATAGGCTTGTCTGATATTCTTTACACAGGTTTAAAGATCTTTAAGCTAATATAATGTATACTGAATTTGTATCACATGAGTACACCCTACCCTACCCAAAACCTAAGCATTAGAATTTATGTTGATATGGGTACTATAGCATTTCCCTATAACTATTGTAGTCTGACATTGCTTCACATTGTATGGAGTTTGTACAATGTTGACATTGTAACACTTTAAGTTGTACAAAATTGCTAGTGCAATGTGAAGTGTTTACAAGGTGTTTAAATTGGTTAACAGAGATATAGGACAGTTATTATCAGACTCTAATGCCTTCAGGGAAGGTAGGAGTGGTCTGTTCTCCAGAAATCACATCCGAGACTGGCATAATATCTGCATTCTTGGGTATGGATTCACCTGCCAACCGAGCACCAACTATCAGCCCTCTCTCAAAGTCTTTCAGATCTGTCAGAGACCAACTTGGGAGATGCAGCTTTTATGTCATTTTGATTAACAAAAGAAGCAGAATAGAAGTGTGTGCAGTGCAGGTGTTTGTTGGCCGAGTTTCACAAATTAGCTCAGCCTATTCCCCAGCGCTCGTTTCCCACAAACCCACAGTTTTGTTTGGGAGAGGCCCAGGATGGAATGGGCATGTTCAGGTCAGGACTGAGGAGAACTCTCTCGCTTACACTGCTGTGAGGGGAAGCTTGGACGGTGACCAGCAGCACGGCTGTGTTTTACTTATAAAATACATGTATAAGCGGCAACATATAAGGAGAAAAAAAAGGATTTCCAAACAGCAGCAAGGCCTTGGATAGGAACGACTCCACTGGGTACAGCATTAGTTTGTATTCCTCTGGGAAGGAGTGAGGGGTTTGCTTCTGGGGAAAAAAAATACTGAGTACACTCAACTCCCCCATTACGCTAATGAGTTGCTTCTTATCAGTGAGAAGAAGGCACTGAATATCTGCCAAGGGAATTAGTGAGATAAAGGTGGATCAACATCTATAAAAGTAATTATAAATAATAAAGTCCCTTACAGCTATTCACAAACATTCCAGTACATCTTATTTGGGCAAAAGTGTAAAAAAGCTGTCAACTATGAATGGCACAACAATCTTTCAAAGGGGTATGGGAATATTTATATATATATATATATAATTATATATATATCTATATATATATAAGTTATAATTATATATATATAGTTCGCAAAGCCAACCGGTGACCCTCCATGGGAGGGAACTCACTTAACCTTAGATGAATTCACATAAACAAGAAGCATATTTTAGGCGCTTTCAATATCAGATCAAATCGTGAATGGAATAGCTAGTATCTTATTTGTCCTTCGATAAACAATACATCGAATGATCAGCAAGGAAAGTATTTATATCCTACCTCAATCCAGCATGTACCAGCTGTTGGCCTCCTCCTCCCCAGACTCCACCTGCTTTTTGGCTCCCCTGTAGCCTCTCCACTTAGCTGTGATTTAATGGACAGGGGTATGAAAGGCGACACCAAAGGCTAAACAATGTAGTGTAAAATAAAACTTACATAATGTAGTAGTGTTGTCTACTGTGTTTTAATAAGTAATCTATGATTTCCTGACTGAACCAGTATATTTTTTTATTGTCAGTGTAAAGTAATCTTCTATTTCAAAAGCCACCCCTGTACTTAGTATTAAGGCAACCATCTTCAGTCCCAAGTATGTTCACTCATCTCAACGGTCAACGCTATGAAAAATAATCTATTTTCTTCCTGAAAAATGAGATGCAACATGATGGAACTGATTTGCACATTTCATTTATGTCTAAAACTGAAATGGTACATGAGAACAATTGGCATAAAAGAAAACTTAAATAAATAAGATCTAGAAATATGGTTAAGTTATTCAGAAAATTCTGTACTAACACCATCTGCCATTTAAGGCCACATTTGGTTGCTCCGTTGACTGGCCTTATAGTGAGTTTGCACTCTATAATAAAATGTAGAGCTAAAGGTAAGTTCACAAAATTGACTAAGGTAGCTGAGCTTGCGATATGAAAGGAGCCCATCCTTCCAGGGAGTGGCAGATTGCAGTGTAGCAGAGTTGCAATAGTTGTTACCCTGTCAGTTTCTGTAGGTGAGAACTAATGCAAATAGGTGTCTGTGCGCGATGTTACAAGCACGGACCTGCAGTGTGACGCGGGAGGGCCATAAACTGAACCCTTCAAGAAATTGCCTCTGATGCCCTTTAAGATATTGCCTCATGTACAACTTTAAAATAATTGTCATTCCAAATGTTCTCCATCTTTGCACAACAGTTCATTATATCGGTCTCAAATGTGCAGATTTTAAAGAAACTTAAAAAAACATTTATGTTTTCATTTTCAAACATGATATCCGGCACTGTTCTGTGTGCAAGCCATGTTTTTGAACTGTCTTGCACTTCTTGGGTCATTCCACTTGGAGGATTAAATTGTATCCACCCCCTTTATTGTTTTTTTTCCTGTCAATAACCAATCAAATGCTTCCTTTTGACTGACATGCATTCCATCAGCAATATGCTTTGACCCAGAAGATATTGCTGGCGTGACCAGGAAGTAAAGCAGTAATGGAATGCAAGGCAAGCAAACTGATAACTTAGTGTAGTACCATATGTCCATTTTAAAATTAAAATACATTTGTCTCTTTAAAAACTGCATATTTGATACCTGTGTACTTTAAAACACTCAATAATGCTCAATTTAGAAATACAAAATAAAACTTGACAATCATTTTTCCACCGAAGTCATTAAAAATACTTATTTTAGTCCTGTCAAACGTATTTGTTCTTGACAACTCAAGACAGTAGTAACCCCTGCAGAAGGTGCATACAGCAACATTATATGTTTATGTCACATTATGCTAGTGTGATGAAACCTGGTGAGGGCATTCCTATAACACATTCTGACATATTTTTGTAGCATCTGTTTTCTGATTGGTTAGGATACTAGAAGTTATGTCACCTGGGAAGACCTGGCCTCGATCTGATGAAATCCTTTGTGCATATCTGTTACAAGAAGTTATTCAGCATACCGTGAATATAGGTCATGGCTGAGATCTACTTTTTCATTCTTCAGGCACCATGAGCAGCTGGAATTCAAAACAGCTCACAATTATCATTCAGACACGTTTTTTTGTTTGTTTTTTTTGTTCTGAACACAAAGAGAATGTGTGGATAGAAGCCATTACAAACAGAAAGGATATTAGAAAATATTTTTTAAAAAGGCTTCGACTACCCAACCCTTAGCATAATGCTAAAATACATGCATCAGAAAGGATATGTCATGGAGTTGGGCAAATACCTGCAATATTTGCAAGTATGTGGGCGACATTTTTATGTTAATTCATTTCATGCAAATTGAATCTCTAACAGAGAAAATATGTTGCCAATTTCCACACCCCAACTTCCCTGAGGGAAATGGAGGCAGGAAGTAGTGTGGCATGTGATATCAAAGCTATCCAAGCTATCCATGGTGGCCCAACATCCTGTTGACAATGTTATGGCAGGTGTTTATATATATATATATATATATATATATATATATATATATATATATATATATATATATATATATATATATATTTGTCCAAATCTGTGCTGGGTGACTGCCAAGACAAAGGTAAAATGAAAATCAAATGTCTCACCTATTCACTCTGCATTGGTAGTAAATGGATAATATTTCTGCAGTGGTACACTGCTCATAAATCTATTAAATGTATTTGAAGAGGAGATGGTTATCTATTCTGGAATACACAGATATATTGTGACAGTGCCAATACTGCTTTGAAGGGAACTTTAATACATCTACAGTACATGTTCAGCATGTACCTGCTTATAATCTTATTATGTGTACATAGATTCAGCACAAAAAAATACAGCCCTGCTAAAAGCATTATTCCCCTTATCTTAATAGGATACTTTTATAATTTTTATTATGTGTGTTCCCTATCTTTCTGTTTTGTTGCTAGTGTTTAGATCATTATTAACCACGCTTACTAACTATTCCTGTGAAAAACGTCCTTTTTCAATGTGTAAAAGCTGTTTCTGACGTGGTGGTTTTGTAACTGTAATTTCTGCCCCCTTTGCTACAAACTGCGAAAAAGTACAGGGAGCCGTAGTTACATGTGTGTTCCAAGAATGAAGGTACTGGTGAAATTGCATGGGAGGCACATGGGAGGCACAATCATGCTGGCATATAACTGGTTAATAAAAGTCTGCCTTAAAAATGGGGAGCAATGTAATGATCTACTCAGAAACAACAGCAGATATTGATAGAGAACACACACAGTACGATACTAAACAGGACAGAAACAAGATATTCTGAAAATGTAGATTATATATATAGTGAGCGGGTAGGTGCACACGAAGAAAACAGACAGTAGTTTCCAAAACAAAGCAAGTCTTTATTCCAGTATTCTATACAGCTGGCTCTTATATTGCAATGTCCAAAAGAAAATAAACAGTTCAAACAAGGTTTCAAACAAAAACCAAACCACCAAAGCAAAATTGCTGATGTAAACCAACCGGACCAATAACCCCGTCCAGTTGGTGAATAGGTAATTCCACCTGGGTTTTGGGTTTCTTCTTTAGGAACCCTTCTCCTACCCTTATTCCGCAGTCCAGTCCCTTTGCGAATCTCAGCAGCGGACAGGCCGTTCCTCATAGCCCCTGCAGAGAACAGGGAATTGCAGATGCAAAGGACCACCACGTTATCCCGTTCCGATCTTATTGTAGATAATCCTCAGAAGTTCTCAGGCAGGCAAACAAAACAAACAACCCAACAGACTAGCGGCACATGCTCCCTTTTACCAGCCAGGCATTTGGCCGTTACAGGCTACAGGTGTGGGCCAATTAAGGCCAATGATAGTCTAACAATAGTCAAACCCTAATTGCCTACCTAACCACACCTGCAGCCTGTCGGTCCGTTAACTCCTTGACATCATGGCAGGCATGTATGCTGCCCACAGGTCCATCTGATCATTCCTGGCAACCTCTGTGGGCTCATACCAAGCCTGCCATGAATGACTCCTGGTGGTAAACTTGTGAGCTGGCTCACATTCCCTCCCCTATGCAGCTGCATATCCCTGGAAAAGAAAACAGAGTCATCATGCAGCCTTGATAGCACATCAGCATTTCCATGTTCCTTACCAGCCCGGTGTTTTACATCGAAACAGTAAGGCTAGAGGGTCAAGAACCAATGTGTAAGACTTGGGTTGCTATCCTTCTGGCTATACAGCCACTTAATAGGGGCATGGTCGGTGACAAGTGTGAAACGGCAGCCCCGCAAGTAATACCTAAGATTTTCCATGGCCCATCTTATGGCCAAGCACTCTTTTTCAATAGTGGCGTAATTACGCTCTCGGGGAAGGAGCTTCCTACTCAAGCACATAATCGGATGCTCCTCACCCCCAACCTGTAGAGTATTGTCACAAATGTAATATTCCTATACGTGACTGATAAAAACAACCTAACCCTCAGCTCTAACCACTCAGGCACTGCCTTCCAGACTAGAACTTAACATCTACAGCTTCAGGTCCATGGCATGCAGCGGGTGCATTAAAAAAGGGCATATGCATTTTTAATTGCTTTACAAATCAGGATGAAAAACACAAAAGCCCTGCAATGAAATAGAGCATTTTTAGCTTGAAGAATGGCAAAACCATGCAAAGGCGCATTACCTTAGGCCAGCAGTTGGATGGTTATTGTTTTTTTTTTTTTTATAAAGCATTTTGCATCGATTTCCAGAAAGAAAGAAAGAAAGAAAGAAAGAAAAAGAAAGAAAGAAAGAAAGAGTCATCCTCTTACATGCAGAAAAATACACTGCCCATTCAAATTTGATGGTGAATTTGGAAAGCTTTAATAAGATAACCCTAAATATGATCATTTCATTCTTAAGCCATGCTGCATAGTATAGCAATTAGAATGATCTACATTGTAAATGCTTCCCATGGTTTTTCAAATAAATACCAAAATGGCAGTTATCTGTATGAATAATATAATGTATGGAAAAAGGCTGGCTGATTAAATAAAATTAGGAGATGCTTGGTTATATATTCTTCTTTAAGTTACAATATGAAATTGGAAATGTATATATTGTGTAATCAGTTTGAATGAGCAAGAGCTGCCATTGGACTGCTATTTTAGGATTGGATGACATCAGCCTGTTATGATATCATTGGTCTTGCCTCTTAGCAACAGTTGTTTTAAAAGAAACTATAAGGAAGCAGGAAGGACGTACAAAAGGGGGAGGGTACATGAGTGTGAGTTAAAGTAGTTTAACTTTGATAACCGCTGAAATTACTGTTTCTGGGAAATGTTTTATTTTATAAATATGTGCATTTGAATCCATATTAACGAATATTCATGGAATAAAAATACAATACAGTTTGTGTGCATGGAACTATTATATTTCTTTATACTAAACAGTTGTTCTTTATAATACAGTCTGTAAATAAGTACGCATTAAACTTTTTGTATGAGACTCGCCATGTGTTAAGTGGAGTGGAAAAGAACTCTTCATCCTGCAGGGAAAAGGTTGTATGTGGGACATAAACCCTTTTTCTTAGGCCTTGTGGACAACACTACTGCACATGTTTTATTAATTTCAATTGTTCTTTTTTGAAAGTTACTTAAGGACACCTTCTGATTCAAAAGACATTCATTCCAAAAAAAAAAAAAAAATTGTATCAAAACTGGAATCCCGAACTCATGCTAGCAGGATTCTTATAACATAGAGAATGCATGACAGGCAAGCAAAATTCTGAAAATGAACTCCCAACTGCATTTGAATTAAAGTGGCTATGTTATGGGAAAATAATTTTAAATAATCATCACCTAGACATTGCACATAGGGATCTCTAGACAAGCTGAAAGACAGGTAAAGGCAGGTTAAGAGAGAAATGATAAGATATCAGAGCCAGCCAGGACATTAATATGGCGAGTGTGCCAGGCATTTGAATTCTTATAAAAGGTCACAACTTTAATTTGATGTACATTTTCTTATTTATCTTCCAGAATAAGCCGCCTGTTTAACGGCACTGAGCCCATCGTGTTGGACAGTTTGAAACAGCACTACTTCATCGATCGAGACGGGGAAATATTTCGGTTCATTCTCAGCTTCCTGAGGACGTGTAAGCTGCTTCTCCCAGATGACTTCAGGGTAAGGGTGCTTTCAAAGTTCTAAATGAAACTGTGAGCAAAACTATTGAATGAGTCAAAGCTACACTATTCACTTCCTGTGTTACAGGTAATAGTGCCCCACCAGATTACAAGCTTTCTGTAAACAGGTTTTCCTGTTACCTATTGCACAGGAAATTCATTTAGAGTTGTAAGAGAGTGAAAATGATGAAGTATGCCATGTGGCAGAATCTGAACTGGGAAAAATCTTATAATCACATGGTTCAAATGGAATGAGTAATACTGTTCAGTTCCGGCACTTAAGATTCTCCAGAAAAGTAAAAGCAGATTTTGAGAACCATTAGTATAGCTCAGTGTTGGAGCAACCAATCGCTCAGAATATTTGCAAACACCATACAATAGTACGTAAATAAATAAATAAATAAATAAAATTACATTTAGATTAACCTGTGTGTATTATTACCTTTAAATATGACATAATTAAAAAGAGGGTATTTTCTCATATACCAAACGATTCTTTCACAGACTGCACTGATTTTGTTACTGTGAAGAGCCATCCCAAACATAATACAAAAAAAACAATTAAAACACTTTTCTAGAAAAGCAGCAAAAACAGTATAATACAGCAACCAACAATACAGGTAGAAGTAGTGCAAATGGTCGTTTGTCTTCAGGTAATGTGCAGGCCTGAAGGACTGAAGCCACTGTTGTCCAGGACTAGTGTTTTCTAAATAAGGCCTTTCAGGTGAAATATTGTACTTAAATTGTTTATCTCTTTCTCTCTCTCTCACTCTGTCAACACTCTTGGGGCCCCAAATTGGATTTTGGTGAAAACTGGAGAGGGGGCTATATGACAAGGAGGCAGGGTATTAAATACATATAAAATGAATGTGGGTAAATATTGGTGGAGGCCGAAAAACTTGAGCATTGACAACAATGGCTCCAGCACACAGTGTAGCAATATGCATACGCTAAAATAAACAGCACAGTTTGGGTTGTTGTGTTATATAGATGTCATACAGTGTGTGTGTGTGTGTGTGTGTGTGTGTGTGTGTGTGTGTGTGTTTTTAATTAAACCTGTTTGCCTAAACACATCTGGTCCCTGTTATGTGGTGCGCAAGAGCAATTATTGGCTATAAATAAAAACACAACAGACAAAACACTTTAAAAAAAAAAGGGGGGGATTTTATTTAACTACGAAATTGGATTTGGATGCTTTAATTAATCCGGAACCACCCAAAATAGATAGGATTATTAAGAGTAGCTAGATATTTATTTCAGTTCTTATTTTTTGGTGCTTATGAAAGGCAGTGAACAATGGTGCTGGCTACAGAACCTCACAGCTCTGCAAGCGCACCCCACTACTAAACTGAATGCAGGGTTATTCCTCCGCTGTAAGAGGATTCAGTATCAGCAGTCCTTCTGTGTATCAGCTGATCACTCTTGCCTCAGGATTTTCCTGGAGTATTTTACTTTTAGGCCCAATAATTGTTACACGTTTACAAGAGGCTCCTGGGATATCTCTAACCTAGTATTGTTAATTGTTAGTATAACTACCCATTTTCTTTTCTTTAAACTCCAATATAAATCTTTCAGTTTCTTCAGCACTGATGTTAATCAGTGAAACCCATGCTTTAAAACTAAACCAAACGTATGCTTTAAAACTAAAATGCATGTGTGCTATAACATATGTTTGTTTTAAAACTGCACATTTTAGATATCTGCAGCTAATGGAAGTGCAAGATGGCTAAGATTTATGGAATTGTGTTGTTAGCTCTTAAACAAGAAAAAAAAAGCAAACTTCTTAACTCTCTTGAAATATCGATTTTTTGAAAAAGGACAGTACTACCTTTGACATCCTGAGGTTCACAACAGCAATGAAACAGCAACCTAAAGCTTAAAGATACGATGTTGATGCTGCTGAGTTCAGGTGTAGATCTGTGTAGAGGATGCTTTTACAATGGATGAATCAACAGCCTAGAACCTCAATGCCCCCTGCCTGTTATTCAGCCCTAGGCATTTTTCAAGCAAATATTGGCAATTGTGTCACTTTGTGTGGTAAGGTTGCCACCTCTGAGGTGCAAACAGATGGGACATCCAAATGAGAGGGGTTGTTAAAAATGTAAACCCTCTTTAGAAATCCTATATACATCCACAGGGTAGTCATAACTACTTTACTACTATAGGACTGAGAGCCAATGAATATTTTGGTTCTATTGCAGGAATGGTATATCTTTATCTAACCTTTGCTCAAAGTATGGTGCTGGCATTGTGGATAGGGTGGCTGCCTGGCTCCAAATTTACCGGACACTTTGAGACAGAACGGGATTTCAAACTTGCCCCTAAACTGAAAGCAATTAATGTGTAAATTAACCATTACACCTTTGCTAAAATGAATAGTGATGCTTAATTACCATGTGCATCAAAGAATTAATTATAATACGAATTAATACGATTCTTATATATTTTTATTGTTATGTATTTATTTATTGCAGCCTCTTAGTCGCTATTTATTTTCTGTTCATCGATATTCAATCTCCAATAATATGCAAATACTCTCCCAAGCAACGCATCATCCCGTTTCTCATCTATTCATCCATAGCTAATCATTATAGATCTGATGGGAAGCAGCTGATCAGTGTGACTTGTTTGCTACGCACCACAATTCTGCCACAAGATTAATCTCAGCAAAGGTGTAGCTAATTTACACACCAATTACTTTCAGTTTAAGAAGAATTTTGAAAATCCATTCTGTCTCAAAGCGTCCGGTAAATCTGGAGCCAAATAGCCACTCTAATTGCAGTGTCGTTATAGTAATCTATATGGATGCGGAAGCATAAGATTAAAAACCATGATCTTTTAGTGTCCTGGGAAAGCATATTACAGTCCTGGGACATCTTTATCAAAACTGTGATGATCCAGGCAAAACAGGGACAGGTGGCAATCCCTGCTGTGTAGTGGTTTATTCATTGGAGGCTAGTTTGACACAGCCAAGCCCAGGCCTCCAAAGGTAAAAGGCCTGAGAGGCTGATGAATTAGCAAGCTGCTCCACCTAACCCCCCTGTATCTATATTTAGTGTATTCTTTGTAAGAAAAACAGTTGACTGAGTTTTTTTTTGGGGGGGGGGGGGTTAAGCTAAATTCATAAAATGTAATGTATACTGTTGCTCTGGCATTTCAGTCCTTGCTCACTTGAAAAAAATGCAAATAATGTGAAGCACACTGGAGCTGACTGGCATCTTCAAAAAATCAGCAGTTTAATCCCTCAAGGTGTTACCTTCCAGTGCTCACAGCTATTTGAAAGACAAAGAAAATATCAAAAGCTGACTCACAAACAAGGGTATTAAAACAGATACAGACAGCAGTCCATTAGATTTATCAGTAGTAGGCAGTAATAATTAATTTTCATTGTGTTAATTTGCTACTTATTTTACCAACATATCGGCAATGTTCTAGAACATGAGTTAAAGGCATAATGCAATAACGTACACATTGCCTGCTTTTCAAAAGATGAAAGCTCAGCTATTTGAACAAAAGAATGGTTTGCAATTGTCTTTGCTGCAGAACAAAAGTTGCATCATTCTTTTTAAAGAAAAGAAGATATTGTGAGAAATGGTATGGATTTGGAAGCACATAGAATAGAGCCAATGTAGTTGAAATGAAATGTGTTTGTCTTTTTTATGTGTACATTTTGTATTCTGTAGTTAACCATGCAATATGCACATATTTGATTTAACAGAACAGGGCCAAATTTCAGCATTGTACATTGACTGGCTAAGCAACTGCATGAGTGGATATACCATAAGAAACTTTATTCCAGCCCAGTATAAGCTTAGCAAAAGCACAGGGAAACTGCAAATATACCACTGTAGGATTAAGGTGATATTTATGTGTTCTGATTCTAACAGTACAGTATGTGATAAACAGCTAAGACATGCACGCTTCTATTAAGTGGCAAACTAGTGATACCTCTTAGAATTGTAAACTGATACTGTGAGATGTGCTTGAGAAGTTCAGTACTCAAGTCAGGAACAGGGTCAATCTTCATGCCCAGCAGATATAGCTTCAGCGGGGTTGACTGGGGTCACTAAGATTCCCATCCCAGTTCTGACTGTGAGGCTAATTACCGGGAGACACACTTACTGAATTAGATGCACCCTTCATCTTATGTAGAGGTCATATACAAGTGCACAGACTGAAATTATCCCCATACTAGACTTCTCGACATGAGTTTCTCTTCTTGCATAGTTCTGTGACAAATTCTTATCAAGTAAAATGTGAAACTGTCACGGTGTGTAGCACCTGCTGTAGCTGATGATGTTTTGTATCACATGGTGATACAGTTTATACAGTGGACCACGTCTCTGTGTTATCGGACCATCTTCCTTGCTTGGACTTTGCGTTCAAACCTCATGAAATTGTCCATTTCACAGATGAGTTTAAAAAAAGGGGCAGACAAGTTTGTTAATGTGTTTCTGCGGTGGTCTGAGGTAAAGAGACATCCACAAAGCATTACCAGATATTAGTTATTAGAGTAACTTTCACACATGTCAAGACTTTCAGCGACTGTCTTCTGACACCAATTAAACCAAGTTACCAGCACTTAATGTATTTTATTTATAGTGAATTTTGGAGGTTGTATTAAACTACAAACACAGTAACAATGTATCCCTTTATCAACCGTAATTGGATCACAAACTTAATTTACAGAGAAATTGTGTGATTATGTTAATTGATGTTGTAAGTTAGCATTGACAGCATAGCACATTCGAGAGATAACACCCCTATTGAAAGTGTCCACCTTTTGTGGAACGTGACTAGAGTTCTGCGCACGTCATGGGCAATTTAAATCAGGCTAGTAATATCTTGCAGTCTTATTGCTCATGCAAAGTGCCACTCAGAAGAAACCAGTTTTGTTGGCTGAAGACAGTTTGGTTTGCTGTAAATCAAACCAGGTTTTTAACATTGGGTATGTAAGTAGGAGATTTTTTATAGTTTTCTTGTCTTAGTTTTCTGTTTTGGGTTTGTATTGAAAATGAGGAGAAACTGTCTGTACAGTTGTGCTGTTTTATTGTAATAAAAACATGAGAAAAAATATGCTATATACTAATATGCAAACAGACATTTGGCATGGGTGTGTGGGTGGCACCATACAAACATTTATTTTTTATTTTTATCATGACAGCCAGGGCACGCACGCACGCATACACACACATACATACATACATGCGTCAGACCTCAAGAGTTTTATCTAGAGAACTGTAATATATCTGGAAATAGAATAGAATATACAGATCTAGGGAAATGTGGAGGCAGCACATTGGCATTTTTACATACACCTATCCTATTGTGGTAAAATATGGGGACGCATTCTTAACCAAAAGATTTTGGGGATATACGGATATCTTCCTGTACGTCCGTATTGCAATATTACATTTTTTACATTAGCACACAGGGGACGCAGGTCATAGCGATCCGCTTTTTCATTATCCTGACAGGTCTTGTAATTACAGCTATGGATTGAGATATGTATGTTATTTTTCAAACTGCTTTCCTGCCTTAACAAATCAGTCTGTCATTTTAAAACTATTGTACCATCACCAAAGGTTCTTCAACGCCCAATGACAATTACATGGTTTTATGCTACGTGTCGGTGGTAGACAGGTTCCTTTACTATGAGACGACATCAGTGCCAGACAGCGTGCTCTGGAGCACGGTTCAGTAGTAACAAATCTACCATGTTGCCATTCATTGTAGTCTTATGGTCTGCTGAGGGTTCTGCTTGCCAGCGTACCAGTGTTTTGGCAGCTACTGTTTTAAAGCCACAACTCACCAGTGCTTAAAGTCTTTTTTCTTCCTCACTTCAGTGGCTAGGATTACAGTGTTGTTTTCTGCTGGGCTCACGATGACTAAACTGCCTGGGAGACAGACCCCTGTTAAAAACATGTCTATCCCTCGCCTCAGACTTGTGAACGATGAGGAGCTACACTTTGAAACAGAAATGACCCTGAAGGGGAATGTCGCTGTATGCATTTTGTCAGCAGCAGAAGGGAAAAAAAAAAACCTTCACACACAGTGATGTTAAATATTCTAAGATCTGTTTAAGATACTGTGTGTCGCTGGGCTGGGGGAGAACCATATTCTGTATGATAAATATCTTCGCCAGTCACAGTTTTTTGCTCGTTTTTCCCAGCAGGGGTGATAATAATATACGTGTGAATAAATTAATAATAAAATGTGTATGTCCAGCTGAAAAGGCTTTGTATATTCTAAAGAAGTTTCTTTGTTGGAATATCTACAAAGAGAAATATACGCACAAAAGAAAAATCTGCAGCAGAAATGAAATCAAAGAGATGAAAACATTTAAAGAGAGTTTATACAAAGCTATATAATAATCCAGTATGCTTGCTGTCTCTTATTGTATAAGACCATATCCTTTCTGGCACTTTGGTGACAAAGCTACAATATTGTAGTCTTATTGCACATCCAAAGTGCTGCTCACAAGAGTCTTATAAGTCACAGGGTCAATTGTACGGAATCATTTCAAACACCTGTGGCAACGGGGATATAATGGAAACGCCTACAGCTATGGTCAAAACGTTTTGCATCACTCTATAGAATTAACTAATTTTGCTTCCTAAAGTCAAATGAAACCCGCTGGATAATGTTACGTTCACATACTGAATTACATACCGCTTACCACACTAAGGTATATATTTCGCATGCACATATCTGATAATGATTAAATATTTAGACACAATTCTAAATGAAATGTTTATGCTCTGAGCTACTAATGCCCAGCTAACATCTGATTTCTACCTTTGTTATGATGAACAAGCTTTCTTATTCCTTATGAGGAATTTCCTCGTCAGGAGTGTAACGTTATTGGGCCTCTCTGCTTGTTTCAGGATTTCAGTCTCCTGTACGAGGAGGCGCGGTACTACCAGCTGGCCCCCATGATCAAGGAGCTGGAGCGCTGGAAGCAGGAGAAAGAGCAGCGCAAGTACTCCCAGCCTTGCGACTGCCTGGTGGTACGCGTGAGCCCCGACCTGGGCGAGAGGATCGCGCTGAGCGGGGAGAAGGTGCTCATCGAGGAGATCTTCCCCGAGACGGGTGACGTCATGTGCAATTCGGTAAACGCTGGCTGGAATCAGGACCCCACTCATGTGATCCGGTTTCCATTGAACGGGTACTGCAGATTGAATTCCGTGCAGGTAATTGGGTTTCATACTTCAGAGGAAAGAATTTCTCATGCACCTGGACGCTTTAGACTGCCAGGTTTATTGCTTTATATTAGCAGGAACGGGATGCTTTTTCTCATATTGGGTGCTGCTTCCCTTCCCATGCCAATAGAAACTCAAGAATCATGCTAGTATCAAGCAAAGAGGCAGGACCTTAGCATAAAGCAAGAACTATGCCAGCATGATACAAGGATGAGTAAGGATTTAATGCATGTCTCAAAACTGCAGTCATGGGGTCTATTTTAATAATCTTAACATTGGCTGATCCACCGCCACCAGAAAAGGTATTAACTTGATTTTTTTCGCATGCCCTCATTTCACTGTATTTTTATTGTTTGTAGTGGGTCAGAAACATTGTGATTTGCCACTGTTTTAAGATTATTAAAATAGCCACTCCTGTCTCTTTTTCCTCCAGGTTCTGCTCTCGGGCAGGGGTGCACAACCTGGGAATAATTCAATTATTACGTGATTAAGAGCTGCATAGGGTAAATTGGTACAGCTCAGTAATTTAGGTTGGACAAAGCCCAGGACAGCTACAGACCCTGAAGAGCCAGAATTGTGCCCTCCTGCTCTAGGGTCTACAGGCTGGTATGATATGGTATCTGGTTCATTCAGTGTAAAGGCCTCTTACTTTCCAACCTGAACTATAAATCATCGAGTGGATTTTAGTACTGTAAAAGATTAGGGTGACAAGGCTCAAACAAAAATGGAGAACAATTAAGCATTATTTGGTCGCTTACTGGTTTGTAATCTGAAAAATTACAAATAATATGAAATGTGCATTTTATTTCTGAATTCCTTCTTTTTTAAAGTATTTTAGGTTTTGACACCGGTGTTTATTCAAATACAGAGGCTGTTTGAATAGTAAATTAGGACCAAACCTGTCATTTTTCTATTTTTTTTATTTGGAATCCCCAATTGTTTTTTACCCCATTTTCTCCCCAATCTGAAATGCCAAATTTTAAGCCTGGCTGCAACTCCCATGCTGACTCGGGAGAGATGAAGACGAACAGACGCATGTTCCGCCAGCTTCTTTTCACTCTGCAGGCCCGCCATGCAGCTAGCGCAGAGCTACAGCGTCAGGACCACTTGCAGGCAGGCCCGCAGGCGCCCAACCAGTCCACAGGGTTTGCTGGTTGGTGGTGAGCTGAGGACACCCTGGCTGACCTAAACCCTCCCCACCCCGCGCGGGGCTCAACAAATTGTGCGCCGACACCTGGGAACTCCCATCCACAGCCGGCAGTGGAATAGCCTGGACCCCATCCTGCACTCCACATGGAGTGCCTTTACTGAATGCGCCACTCAGAGCCCCCATTTTACTTATGTTTAAATACAAAAACTAAACAGACACTATAGAGACTCACACGCAATGCTCTCCCCCTTTTTTAATGGTTTGAATGACAACTGTATTTAGTAACACAAGGAGAAATAGGCAGTTATTCAAACAAGCACTGCTTAAAATAATGTCTATGACCATGTCCATTTTTGTTCATTATAGTAGAGTGTTTCTCTCTTTTCTTTAGTGGGTAATTTGATAAAGCGATATTGTACAATTTATACGTTGGTTTTCTAGCTAATTACAGGCGAAAGACCATTAAAATATTAGTTCACACTTTAAAAGTACAAACCAACGTTCATCACCCATATTTAAATCTGCCTCTATCAATGGATGGAACTCATATAATTTATGTTTTAGAATTTTGTTAAGGAAAAAAAAAAAGGTGGGCAAACTTTGCACTTGCTTCAAAATCGAGCCCTCGGTGTTGCTTTCCCTGTTTAAGGTGTGGGAGAGAGCCAGGCTGTGACAGCATGTGGTGCTGTGCTATAGAGGCTGGAGCCTAGGTGCCACCTTGCCTACTCTGCAGCTGTGATGAGTTATCAGCCCTCCCAGTGAGTGCAAAGCAGCAAGGCCAGCTAAGAGTCTGGTGGTGTGTTCCTCTAACCAGATAATGAACAAAGCCTTCTCCATGTTGTGTGGAGAAAAGAAAAAAAATTAAATGCATAATTTATGCATATAGCTCCACTTTTTAAAAATGCTTCAATATGAGACAGCCTAAAGCAGATTAAATGCATGTATTGCATTTTATAATACCGTACTTAGAATTTTTCAAACATCCTAAACTAGTTCATACTTCTCCTTTTGTTATGTATAGAGATTCTGAATAGCTTTGCAATATAATTAATTGGCCACATCTGTTAAGAAAACATTTTAGTAAATTGTGTTTGACTATGAGGCACCTGGATAACCGTCTGTCTTTGGAATCTAAGAGAAGTTTCTTACTTACAATAGCTTCAATTAGTAGGCCTTTAATATATATATAGAGATATATATATATATATATATATATATATATATATATATATGTATATGTGTGTGTGTGTGTGTGTGTGTGTGTGTGTGTGTGTGTGTTTGTTCACTTTTAAAGTAAAACCTCTCTCTGGAAGACATTAGGTTGAGAGGGTAAGCCTTTTTCCAAAATGTTTTTTTTTGTTTTGTTTTTAACGAATTTAATTATTACAAAAATCATGCCCTTCAATTTACTATGCAGGTCTTGCTTGAGCAGTTTTGAAAGAAAAAATATATTTCAATTTAAAAAAAATAAAATCTGGTACTATACTAGGTTAAAGAAAGCTGGAGAAAGGAATTCTACTTTCAGGCAGTCTGTTAGAGGGAGTAGTCAATTACATGTAACGCATTACGGTAATCTGATTACATTTTTCAGTAACCTGTAACTGTAATGATTCCTTTTTCATACAGGCAAAATTGGAAACAGATTCCATTTTATGGGAAAAAATACTGTTGTTACCTTTAGTTGTCTATATTTTTTAAAAGAACTATGACGAATGCTTAATGTGGAAATGAGAAGGCGCTTCATCAGTACAAGTCAAACCTTAACTGCAGATTGAAAGACCAGTTTATTGACCCAGCAGAGCATGGTCATTTGTTTGAATTGAAAGTGTGCTCCACCCAGAACAGATAATTCCCTAATGTACTGTCTAATGAAAGCCACACTGCTCTGTAACAATTTCATTCTTGAAAAATATCCCAGATGTAACAGGGTTGATGGAGGCTGGTCTCCAGAAAGTTTGTTCTAGATTTGTATTAAATAAATGAAAACTTCAAAAAAAAAAGTTTTTAACTCACAAGTAGTTTCAGTAATTCGTACCTAATATTGATCACTTCAATTAAAAAAGACAATCGCATGATCTGTTTTCAACTCCACTACATTCTGAACCAGAAGGGTAGCAGTGAAATATCTGAAAGGAGTACATTTTGTTCATTAATAGCTTTAAAAAAAAAAAAAAAACATTAAAAAAGAATACATGTTCACCATAATGTGTGCATCTGTTATACAGGAAACCTATGAAAATGACAGTAACATTAGGTAAGTTTAACTGGACCTTGTTTTTTAGCTCTGTGTAAAGCTCCATGGGTCTGTGTTTCTAAGAAACTTCTCCTGATGGTAAGAGAAAGTAATAGATCACTATTCACGCAAGATTTGTCAGTTGCCGTTTCTGTCAATCAATTCATAGAATTTGCCTTCTATATGGCAGTTGGTGTCCTCTATGAGTGTGGGGAACAGTTTGTGCCAAACCTCTGCCTATTACGCCTATTTTGCTTTTTTGTTGGAGCCCCACCCTGCCTGTCCTTAGTCTGAAAGGCAGAAGGCAGGGTTTAGGTGTTGGCTTGTTCAACGACTAGCACAGGTATAGATGCCCTGGCTAACTCCTGCATAAGATAATTAAGGTAGATGTGGGAGAGAGACAGTGCATTGTTCCACAACTGATTTCTTTATGAACGGTTCTCCTGGATCACTGAGCATGTTCGTTACCTTGTTATTGTGAATGTGGAGCAACTATCAGATTACCAACGTAATGCAGTCTTAGAGTTTGAAGTGTAAGTGTCTTCAAAGAACATTTTCAGAGGTTTTTATGGTGTAAGGAGTAATTCATATTACAGTTACTCTATTGTGTTGTTTTTGATAAGTCTGTGTTAGGGTATAGACGGACATATTCCATGAGCTGTTCTTCAGTTCTAATTGACTACCATAGACATGTGTAACGTAGGCTAGATCAGCCAGTGTCTTTATATTGGCAAGCACCAGCTCCATCTAGTGTACTGCAGTATATTGCCAGAAAAACTAAAGTGGCAGATCACTTGACTTTGATGATCCAGTCTAGTTGATCTAGTCTATGTTACTAGAACTTTAGATCAGTTGCTGAACTCATAGCCAAATTAACGAAGATGATGACTAATAATAATAATAATAATAATAATAATAATAATAATAACAATTTCAGTGATTCAATAAGAACCACTCAGAATGATTACAAACATCATAAGAAGACAAAATTAAATAAAATTTGAAGCTGTTTTTTTAATGTTTAACCCAGAATGTCACGCTACTTGACAGTCGACACGGATCTTATGAACGTGTACACTAACTGCATAAACAAAAGTGTAGTGCTTCATCTTACATGTCTATCGATTGTGTGCTAACACACAAAGCAGCAGGGACCAACTCATTTAATGAACGTATTGAATGTGATTAAACTCTACATGGTTAAAATGGGCTTTGGATTTTTTTTTTACTTTTTAAGACGTATTGAGTGAACAATCGTGAGAAGCTGTAACCAGTTTTTCCTGTGCAATTCAATACCATAATGAATTTCAGAATGGGGGCTTATTTTCAAAATGTTGTGTTTAATTAACTATTGTTTTTTTTTTCCCCCCAAAATTGAAAAACACCCAAAATAACAAAACAATTCCATCAATCCTGTCGCGCTTCTGTTCGTTATTTAGGTCTCATAAGTGAAGTTTGAAAGAAGTATTTCTGTTTTAAAACACCTGGTACTCCACTATAATAAAGAAATCTCTTTTTTCCAGCTCGGCTTACTTTCTCTGTCATTTCACTTGAAGGGTGAAATTATTCCCACCCATTCAAAGGCTGCTTCTCCCTATTAACAGATATGGCCAGTTTTGTTAGCTACACTTAGTTGTTTGCATCTCTGTTTTGTAACATTGGCTGGAAGCTTCTCGTGGTATTGTCATGGAATTTTGCTATGATAAATGTCTCCTCTTTCACATGCTGGTATGCATATGAGGAGGGGTTAGGAATGAAAAAAAAGTTACCGTGGAACAAATCGGTCATACTCTGCTTTGAAAACCTTTAATTAAATAGCGTGACGATAATGCTTAATGTCCTCTGGATTCTTTTTTTAATTATCTCGCTATTGCCCCATGATATGTGTAATTAATCCTCATGTGTTACTGTCAGCACTCTTGGGTGTTTCCTTTGTTTAATAAGTCACTTATTTTACCTTTCTGGCTATGTTTGAGCAAGCCGGAGGAACCTTTAAGAACTCACTGTTTCAGGGGGATAGAAATGATCAGTGCACAGCTCTAGTGAGCATTTTTATATGGTGTACTATAGCTTATAATTATATTATATCTATCCAAAAGTGACTTGGTCAGGGTCACACAATGAGTCAGTGGCTGAGCTGAGATTTGAACTGGGGAAACCTGCTGGTTACAAGCCTGTTTCTTTAACCACTGGACCACACAGCTATTTTAGGCATAACTCACCACTACCACCCCTGTGCTGACTCGAAGGTGGTGAAGCTGGACACAGACTGTCCTCCGAAACGTGTGCCGTCAGCCGACCATTTTTCACTCTGCAGGCCCGCCATGCAGCCACAACATCGGAGGACAACACAGATCTGGGCAGCTTACAGGCAAGCCTGCAGGCGCCCGGCCAGACCACAGGGGTCGCTGGTGCACGGTGAGCCAAGGACACCCTGGCCGCCCTAAGCCCTCCCCTCCCAGGCGGAATAGCCTGAACTTGAACTAGTGTCCTCCAGGCTATAGGGTGCATCCTGCGCTCCATGCGGAGCGCCTTCATGGGTGCACCACTCAGGAGCCCTCCAATCTGTCCTTTTAAAAATAAAACACATATGTTTAAGTTGAAGAATTTCTGAACTTAATATACCTTTGAGTTTTGTATTATTGCATAGCAAGCAAATTTATCAAGCCATATCTGTAGAGGTAAGCACATATTTTATCATGAAAATTGAAATGTACCCACCCCTAAGAGCCATGAAAATATTTATCATGAAAATGCCTTGAAGAATGTTCATGGCAACATCATTGTAACCGGCAGTGTTGTGTGATCCATTGCTGCGGAGGGTTATGTCTGCTGTCGATGAAATTAGTTAAAAGCTTCAAAACTACAAATACATAGTGTTTAAGACTTCTGCTTGCAGTGTGACTCCTGACCTGTTACATCATCAAAGCATAATATGACGAGAAACACAATTTCCTCATTGCGAAAGACTTCTAGACAAAACTCTGTGACGGTTTTGAAACAGACACACACACAGGTCAGACTGCACATCTCTGGCGAATTT
This sequence comes from Polyodon spathula, assembly GCF_017654505.1. Classification (NCBI taxonomy): domain Eukaryota; kingdom Metazoa; phylum Chordata; class Actinopteri; order Acipenseriformes; family Polyodontidae; genus Polyodon; species Polyodon spathula. Next base: position 32,288,195 of record NC_054546.1, on the reverse strand, counting down.
ATGTTTAAAGCCTAGGTATCTGTGTAATAGTTCAATGGCATTTTTATAAAAATAAAAAATAAATAAAAACACCTTTTGTGGAAACCCACAAATATCTTCAGACTGGCTGAAAAACGTCAGATGATGCAATGTTTTGACCATCGCTGTAATACTACAGACATAATTATTAGGCTACAACTTCTGTCTATGCCCTTTGATGTGTGAGATCACCCCCGCCAGAAAATCAGCAGCCAGTTTTCAATTTGACAAAGGGGAAAAAAACAAAAACAAAAAAAAACATTAAAAAGAAGTCTGGGTAACAAATAATTTAAACCCTGATTAAAAGAAATGGAAACGTTGTCTGCCTTTTAACTAGACATTTGTGTTTATCTGTTCAGTAGACACCCTTTTGACTTGCACAACAAGATGAATACACAAGAAAAAAGAAACAAAGCCTAATTGACTCTTTTTTAGCCCAGCGACAGACAGCCATGTTAATGAGAAGTAAAGCAGAGATGAATATTTTTCTGTCGGCTTTGTGAAACGCATGCATATGGCTCTGGTTCATATGAACTTTGAGTTCTTCTGGCAGTGTTGCTGTAAGCACAACCTTCACTGTTTTTGGGTTACACACTTTAAAGAGCACTATAATAATAATGTAAACACTCGCTACAAAGGTTTTAGAGGAATAAACGCTTACAACAGCTTTTCTGTTTGAAATATGAATCTAGATGTCTGAAAACTGTTACTTTCACCTGCAAATGAGTTTTTGTGCTTTTAAACACAACCTCATTACAAGTTATTACATCAGGCTATTTTTGGTCATGTGACAATTTTAGTTCTCTGGTTCACTTTTACTGATGGAATAAATACATTTTAAAAACATCAGAACCGTGACCCCCAACCCCGCTCGCTTCATTGACCATCGTCATAGTAACCACCACCACCCCCTAGTGATGACGTTATACTTCCCCCTTATAACAGCAGCCACTACTTTCACCAGCATACAAATCTGAATTATTGGTGATCTGCAGTAAACTGCTGGTGGAGTGGTGTCTGTGACCTTTATAACAAGGGTGTGAATAAATGGACTTTTAGCTATTTGGAAAATAAAGATCATTATAGTTTCAGAAAAACTTGTTATAAAAGTGGCCCTCTACAAAGCTGAGTGTAGCCCATTAAAATAATTTGAACATGTTAAAAGGTTACCTTGAATTCATGTATTGAAAATAACCTTCTGTGGCTTCTGAATCCTATTAAAATACAGGATATGTAGACAACTTTGAATCCTTTTGAATATTAAGAATTTGTTTTGGATTGTTTTGGACATAATTACTTTAAATCCTCACTGGATTATTATAAAGCTTTCTGTTTTTTACGCTGTTTATCCCCCTGGATTTTTTAATATATATTGTGCAATTGTATTTGTGAAGATAATGCTTTCTGCTTCAGGTTTATGTGTTGGAAACCGTACTGGGAGAAACTGGTTGTAATAACTGATGAAAGCAATGAGCAAGGCCCTCTGCTAATGTTTTTGTTGACCCTGTTTCCTGTCTTGTAGGTGCTTGAGAGGTTATTCCAGAAGGGTTTCAGTGCAGTTGCCTCTTGCGGTGGTGGCGTGGATTCCTCGCAGTTCAGTGAATACGTGCTCTGTCGCGAAGACAGGAAGTCACAACCTACAGCCACCACCATCAGAATAAAACAGGAGCCCCTGGACTGAAGAGCCATTGAAGAAAGTGCAAAACACTACAGGCAGGAAACAGTGTTAACGTAGACTTTTTTTTTTTGTTGCCTGCTGTTAAACAGAAAAAAAATGTAATAAACTAAAAAAAAACACACAAACTGTACTGCTCAGCAACACACACTGCATTAAGGGAATGTAATTTGAAAAGTTGCAGTGATGGAACAAAGTACCATACCATACTGGGACAATGTTGGACTATATAAAAAAAAAAGAAGACCAGGACACTGAAGACAAAAACATCAGCTCTCCGTAATCATTTCAAAATTGTGACCTTCTATGGCGATGCACACAATAGCCGAAATCTCAGCTGAGGAAAAATGGAACTTCTCCCCCAGTCGCTCGTTTTGTATGATCCTGAGTGTCGGTCCGATTTTTGTTGTCTTTGCATCAGTTTTGTTCTGCATCCAGGATGTCCGAAGAACTTTAATGTCCCCCCCCACCCCCCTTTAATACCTACCCCCCCCCCCCCCCCCCCCCCCCCCCCCCCCCCCCCCCCCCCCCCCCCCCCATTAAGTCAAGTGACTTTATGTACCATCATGTGCAGTATAAAAAAAAAAAAAAGACATTCATTTAAATTCTTGAGAGTTTAAATAATGTTTTTGTTATTCTTTTTGCTCATTTTGTTCTGAATTTCCATATGAAGGATTTCCCAGGGTTGTCTGAAAGCCAAAAGCATCCTGTTTAGTGACAGGTGCGGAATTCTTTAACCTGTACTGCAAAGCTAGTCTGACTGCAGACATGCATTTACACAGTCCTGAAAGTATAATCGAATCGAGTGCTGTAGCAGTACAGTTGTATGGCATTAGAAAATCCATTGTAAGAACTGTAAGAAACAAATACAAATCCAGTAATGCCTTTATCAATTTTTATTATGAAAGTATTAGCCAAAACGTCAGTCTGCTCGAGTCCAGTGTTACATTCGAACTAGGGCTACTGATTTTCGGTTTTAACCGATAAACGATAAAAACAACCGATACAAAAAAATGAGTGGGTACCCAAAAAACACCGTAAAAACACTGGAAATGGTTACTCCATTCACGTTGACTTCATCCCTTTTCCATTTAAAGAAAAAGAAAACCTAAAGAAACTAAAACAAAAAATAAAGCAACTACCTTTCCTAGTGCAGTTGAGCAACGTCCTTCCTTCCTGCTTTGCAGACAGCAAAGGAAAGAAGGTACAACTTAAGTGTGCAAGTACTGTCGGGTTACTATAATTATTGTGACAGAAAAAAAATTACAAAGTATATAAAAAGTAAACACTCTGAAATAAACTATTTAAATAAAACTCGAAAATAGCTTAAAAATAAAGCAGCGAAAAATAAATTTCGTAAAAACCGAAAAACAGAAGCCCTAGTTATAACAGTTGAGCTACTGGTCTTCTGAGTTTCTTATCGTTTTGCACTCTACTGGATTATAAGTTAAATAATTTATTAAATGGCAAATGACTTTTGATTTCATGAAAATTAGTATCTTTAAAAAAAATACATGTAAACTAAATAGTAGTAATACGGAGACAGAGTTTGCTTCTGTGCTTTAGTTGGCCATGTTTCAGGTTAAAAGCCGTCCATTAGCTTTCGTAAAATCTGGGAATTAAGGGCCTTTGAATGATCTTGTTTTTAATGATGCACTGAAAGCAGGATGCAAGCAGCCTGTGAATCGCACTAGTATGAAGAGTTTCCCTCCCCGTGTTACTGAAAGGAGACGATTGTGTTCGTTTCTCAGGAGGCCTGGGGTATTTTGAAAGGTGGATCTGGGTCCCCAGTATCCGAGTCTTATTTTTATTATTGTAAAGATTTTATTATTGTAAAGGATTTTACATATCATTCACTTGAATGAGATTGTTTTAAAAAGTGAAATGATTTACTAAATCTTATGAATCAGGCACAGTTGCGTAATTTGGTAGCCAAAGAAAAGCAACAATACTCTTGAATAGTAAATTATAAAAGAAAATGTTTCTAATGAAAACTGTTTTGTTTTTTCCGTAACTGACAAAAATGAAACTATGAAAACTAGCTTTTAGGCCATTTAAAATAATATCCTAGTAGCCATAAGCATATTGATTTTTAGTATTTATTCATGGCCAAATGAGATTTTGTACATAGAAGTTTTGAGATCTTACATGTCGGTTTTGCATTTAAAGTAAGACGATAGAAGGTTTCTGTTTTGTTTTTTTAATCAATCAGGATTTTATTTTAAACAGCTTTACATATAGATGACTTTTTTTATGATTTCTACTTTTAGATTTACATTTTTGCATTTAAAAAAAAAAAAGCTTGTCACTTACTCCCGGTTTGAGTATCAACTCCTGGACCAGTCTTGGTGAAATTCCTAGCCGTGTCAGTTTGATTTGAAGATGCCTGGGTATAATGACTGCATTCAGTTAACTGAGGATTACCTACGCTTTGTCAGGTGATTTGTTGTTTCAGGTTCACTGACATACAACTGAAAACAAAGGAAAATAAAAATGTAAATCTGAGAAAAATGAAAACAATTGTACCTAAATGCTTCATAATAGTTGGTTGATGCAATTCAAGGGGGTTCCCCAGTTCTGTAAAATGCTTTAATAAAATACAGCTGTTGCTTGTCAGGGCATAAGCTGATCAAATAAACCTTAACCCCCCCCCCCCCAAAAAAAAAAACTACCTGTATATAATTGTAATAACATCATTAGTATAAAATGACCATTTTGTGTATGACACAGAGATAGACTTTTTAATTGTAACCTTTATGTCTCTGAATGTGGCTGTTCTCTCCCTGAAAGCCAGTTTTGAGTAAACGAAAAAAAAAAGTGGACATTATTAGTAACTTTATTTATGAGCACTGGCTAGTTTTAGCCTTTTGAAGTTCAGTCGCAATGGAAGGTTGGACTGTTTTTAAATAATACTGTATCAAACAGGAATCCTCCCTTCACAAGCAGTTTTTACATTTTGTTTTGTAAAATACCTGCAGAGTTGTTTATTATGCATTATTGTAAAAAATGTTTTCTCAACCGTCAAGTACATGTGTACACATGCATTTCCTTAGACTTCAGGACTTCATGACGGCTGTATTTCTGCTAATCAGTGTACATTAAAATGATCAATATACAGCTCCCAGGATGCGTGCAACTATTTAGTCTGAAGACTAGTGACATGTATACTTATTTATATATTGAAATGTAATAGGACTCTAGGTTAAAGTATACTCTTCATATGAATAAAAGGAAAATGAGGACATAACTATTTAAAAGCCAAGAGTCTTTAGTTCTGTATACAGTTTTCTGTAAATGTTACCAGCAATTAAAATTTGCAAGCAATATGTGTGTAAATATTGGGGTTTTTTTTGTTTTGTTTTTTTAATATTTCAAAAAAGATTCTGTGGACGGTTTCCATGGGAAATGTATTTTATTTAAAACAGTTTAGTATTAAAGTGCATGTTCATTTAAAGTATAGTGTTTGGTTTTATTTGCATATTTTAGGTTAATAAAGCAACGGAATGGCGCTTGTTTAAAAAAACAAACAAAAAAAACCACTTCCTTTTTGAAGTTTTTTTGATGGATGACCAATAATGAAACAAACAAGCCAGAGAATTTGTGGGAGTGAAGCTGCAATGTTTAAATTCGATGTTTTCTGTTGCCACCTCCCCCACGCCACACAAGCACACAGCTCTAGGGTGTAGCAGCAATCCCAGAGCACAGCAGAATAGGTCATGTCTGACCCTCACAAAGTAATTTAAAAGAAACTTTTATGAAGCTTACATGGAAGATATTGTTATTGGATTAAACAGCGAGTATTTCAAAGGATAAAGACGTTTTAATTGGTCATGTTTGGTACAGAGAATGCTCTCTACCAACACTTTTCAATTACATGCTTTTAGAGCCTTTTGTTTTTTTAACTTCTATAATAAACCTGTATTTTATTTACATGGCATATTGTGTCAAAACCATGAACAGTAATGATTTAATAAAACAATCCTTATTTCAACAGTTAAATTTTAATGGACCACAATTGGATATATCCTGAAATTCATGGTCTCAGAGATTATTCTTTGGGATGAATCATTGGTTCACTGCAGGTCTAAATGAGCGCAATTCCACCTATAGAAGTTGGTTTTGTCCTGGTGAGACAAACCGTCACTATACTCGTCATTAGAATTTGGAATATATATATATATATATACACATTTCTTATCTACTGCTCTTTGATACTTGCTGGAAAGTCGCCAACATGTACCAAAATTCTCATATTAAGCCATTCACAAAATCCTGTATTTGGTGAGTCCAAACATAACTGTGCCTCTACAGAAATCTACTTAGTAACCTACCTTAACCCTAACTCCAGATCTAATGGTTTGTACTGAACTTAAACAATTTGGCATTTTACATACTGTCACGTAATTAGCAAATAGAACCTCCTCATATTTCCTGGGTCAATTAAGTTAAATTATCCTTATAGTGCTTAATAATACTTAATACATAAGGTGCCGGTTTGATTGTCTAGTTGGTTTAGGAAAAATGCTGAATGACCCCAAAATGCATGTACTGGCCAAAGCTTTAGATTTCCGCAAATTCACCGAAAAAAAACTACCATTCTGCAAACGTTATGTTTTATTTACTTGGAAAATACTAAGCATGGTAAAAATTGACCAACCTGCCATTTTCTCGAGCCCGAATTTGTTGATTGAAAAATAACTATGGCCTGACTTCCATAATAAAATAAATATCATTCACAAAGAAAATGGACGAATGGAAAAAGTTTAGTTTATCAGACTGTTCAAACAAGAACAAAGATTTACCAATGCCATAAAAAAACAACATAAACTAGGCCTTTCTCTAGCTTTAAAAGACAGAAAACAGTTTAAAAGCTAAGTTTGACAGGAAGCATTGTTCCTCCACATATCATCATCAAATTCTGGCCCATGAGAGCAACATAAATGGACAGCCAGCTTACCCCTCTATTATGTTTGATTAATTTGCATGCAATCACCTTCTCCTCCCCTGTAGCTCCCCTTGGTGATCGCCGATATAGGGGGTTTACTGCCTCATCCAGCAGGCCTCAAACCAAGCGGGTCTGAGGCGATTGTGCAGCTCTGTACGCTGCATAATCATCAATAAAAAGAATATTATTCAAAATGTCGATATTGTCGTGTTCTACTGAAAACTAGATTCTCACACAAGCTGTAGTGTAGGCTTTTAAAACCTTGGTATACATTGGGCAGGTCCAGAGAGACAGATTATTCAGTGTCTGAAACCAGCAGAGTGCTGTTTTAAATTGCAGCAGTATCCACATGAAACACTCTTAAGATCAACTACATAGAGCTACATGACTAACAAATAGGTAACTCAATAACTCACATAGATGAAGTGTGAAATCCTTCTGCAAATGATATGAATGGATGTGACTTAATATAAAAACCATCTAATGGATAGAAGTGAAGAACCAGATGGGGGGCGATTCAGTACATCTGTCCAACCTTAGTATAAAGGTAATAGTATATTTACTATATTATAAATGTACTGCATTACATTAAGAAAGAAAGCCAAAACAGCAAGCTTCACGGTTTTAAAGAACACAGGTTTAGTTTAGTAAACAGCTTCTTTATTCCTTTACAAAATAGGTACAAATACAGAAGTATGCTTTTCACACAAACGGGAAAATTTCATAATATGTACAGAGTTTACCAAAAATAACGTAATTCTAATAAACACATGGTCTTTGTAAACAATATGTACAAATTATTGATACATTAAAACATGATTTCCATCTGTTTAATTCACTAATTCCTTCCCAATAATATTTTGGCTAAAAAGCAGAAGTAGTAGAAATGCCCCTCTGCTCATGTATCAGAAACAATACAAATAATTATTAAAATAATTGTTTTAAACAATTGGACAAAATTCTATTTGTGCTTTTTTTTGTTTTTGTTTTTTGCTATGAGACTTTGCTGAGATAAAACTGTTGCCTCAAAAAAGTGGCAAGCATAAAAACATAGGAAAGCAGGAAAACATAAATTATAAAACTAATTTCCCAGTTACAGACAATACTGCTTTATGCTTAAAACAAGACAGGTGATTCGAGTAACACAGCGTTTATTTATTTATTTATTTTAATAACACATTTAAAACTGAAATTGCTTTAAAAACCCTTCGATACATATTTCTTTCGAAAAAATCACCTGGAACAGCCAGCCATTAAACAAATAAAATTACAAAATGGGACGTTTAACAACAGACAGCAGTTGCACAGAAGCAAGAAGCTCCAAAAAGCCATGCAAAAGGGTGCAATGAAAACTGACTTCTTCAGTTGATATAAAATGACATGAACATTAAAAAATATATATTTTACAATCTATTGAGGATTTGTGTTGCTTTTTTGCTCCCAAATTCCGCAACAGTGCCTGATCATATGATTTAGTAAATGATTTTAGTTTTTAAAGTAAACTCATTCAAGTAAAATTCAATGGCTCAAAAAAAAAAAAAAAAAAAAAGCCTGGGACACAAACAGGCTATAACATAGTATGTTACAGCTGTTCTCTAAGTAAATGTATTGTTTGGGTTCAAAAGGATAAATTCATGTGCACACCAAACAATCCTTTTCCACTCTTTTTCAAGCTACAAGTGTTGAGAATTACAGAATCTAAAAACTGTAAAAGCATTGGTTACAACAGACATAGCAATAAAGCCTAAATCAAAGGCACATTGCAAGAAAGACAGAAAAAAAAAACAGGAGATACCCTAACAAAACGCATGGAAGAACAACAAAGCATTTTGCACTATTTCAGCAGAGCCCTGTAGAGCAGGAGAGAGTGGCTTGTTTCTCGTTCCTCTTCCATATAGAAGATGAAGTCCCTGAGGTTTACTCGAGTGATCCTCTGCCTTGAGTACTGTCGGGAAGAAGATGCAGCCGACCCAGATGGAGACCCACTTGAACTTCCTGAAACCTGCGAGCAAGGAGAGATATTTTAAAAGACAGAACAACTTGAAAGAGGTGCCAAGATTTATTGAACATCTAAGTTCCAAATCAAAATTACTGTTGCAGGATGCAAGGGCCTACAACTTTACCCACAAAGTAATGCTGTGACAAACTGTGACAAACCCCCCCCCCCCCCCCCCCCCCCCCCCCTTCAAAATGTATTCTTTAATTTTGAATTGGCTGGAAAACACAAAATTCTCAACACACTACAGTATTTATACAGTACAGTTATTTATTTCAGATGTAATTTCATTCAAGTTGATATGTTTTTGATAAAGTGGTTTATCAATTCTGCTATGAACAAACACATACATGGTCATTTTTGCCAACAAATAAATTTTAAAGCAGTGTGTTTTAATATCCAATTATTTTTCCAAGCACCAATACCACAAAGTACAAAGAACCTGGGTTTAACTTTTCATACAAGACGGCCCCTCCTAGCGCCCTATTCTAACGAAATACCTGGGCATTGAAAACCATGCCAGTTTTAAACGGAGCAGACTAGATTATTTTTTTCTTTTCAATTTGAAATATTTGGTGCCAATGGAGTATACAACTACAAAAAGATCAGAGAATGATTTACAAATTTAAAATTGATTCCACCAGTTTGCACTTCCATTGCTAAACCTCAACAGAAAAAGATGTGTTAAGCATTATAAATGATGTGCCACCTACGTTTATTTTCAATTATACAGATTGTTGTTAACACATTATGCTAAAAGTTTAAAATATTATATGACAAGTCGGAAACTACATTTAAAATGGTTCTTATGTTTTCATTTTTAAAAAGACAAATGGGATATATTAAAACTAATTTGCCAGTTTGTGCTTTAGTTTCCGTTTTGAACTTTAAAGTCTGCATCACATTTACTCTGGTACTGCATAATGACATACAACTAATACTCAAGGGGTAAATTTGAAAGTTTGACAATTTCTGTACAGCTCATTTGCTGGCAAAATCCAGATTTTTTTTTATTTAAAAACATCAAGTGATTTATTTATTACAGTAAAATATTCCAAGTATAGCAACTCAAATGCTTTTGAACATACAGCTGAAAGATAATCAGAGGGCAGAGTCATCATTTTAGATGGAATACCCAATTGCTGTCATACATATTAAATATATTCAACTCCTAGTCCTTATAATTGGTATACAAATTACACGCAAGAGAAGAGAAGCCCAATGAATGTGGTTAGAATACCGAGCTAGAAACACCACAAAGGTTTGCTAAAGTACCAGATTCTGCCAAGTCAACGCCCCGGTTTGAACGATAATTATTAGTTTTTACACTGCAAGAGCTTGTAACGCAGGCATGGTTTTGTATTGAACATTTTAATTACATAGTGTTACTTTGGACACTATATTAATTTATACTTTGTGTTTTCACACTAGACACTCCCATTTCTTACTCAGACATTATGTAAAGACATTTAATTTTATTGTACCGAAAACTTTACGTGTTTACAGTGCCTATAGAAAGTCTACACCCCCTTTCAAAATTTGCACCTTTTGTTGCCTTATAGCCTGGAATTAAAATAGTTTTGTTTTTCTTTCATTTATCTACACATCCTACCCCACCACTTCCAAGTCAATAAAATTTCTAGAAATCTGTAAAAAATGTATTAAAAATACAAACTGAAACAGCTTGGTTGGATAAGTGTCCACCGCCCTTGTAACAGCAATCCTAAATAAGCTCAGGTATAACCAATCACCTTCAAAATCACACACCAAGTTAAGTTGCCTCCAGGTCTGTTGAATTGTAGTGATTCACATGATTTCAGGATAAATTAAGCAGTTCCTGTAGGTTCCCCCTCTGCTGGGTAGTGCATTTCAAAGCAAAGACTCAACCATGAGCACCTTTCAAAAGAACTCTGGGACCAAGTTGTTGAAAGGCACAGATCAGGGCATGGGTATAAAAAAATATCAAAGGCCTGGACTATCCTTTGGAGCACGGTCAAGTCGATTAAGAAGTGGAAGGTGTATGGCACCACCAATACCCTACCTAGATCAGGCCGTCCCTCCAAATTGGATGACCGAGCAAGGAGGAGATTGATCCGAGAGGCCAATGGCAACTTTGCAAAAGCTACAGGTTTTATGGCCAAGACTGGTCAAAGTGTGCATATGACAACAATATCCCAAGCACTCCACAAATCTGGCCTGTATGGTAGGGTGGCAAGAAGGAAGCCATTACTCAAGAAAGCCCACCTTGAATCCCGTTTGAAGTTTGCAAAAAAAACACTCAGGAGATTCTGTAGCCATGTGGCAAAAAGTTTTGTGGTCTGACAAAACTAAAATGGAACTTTTTGGCCTAAATGCAAAGCATTATGTTTGGTGCAAACCCAACACAGCGCATCACCCAAGAGAACAGCATCCCTACTGTGAAGCATGGGGATGTTTCTCATCAGCAGGGAGTGGGGCACCTGTCAGGATAGAAGGGAGCAAAGTACAGAGAAGTCCTTGAGGAAAACCTGCTGCTCTCCCCAAGAAAGCTGAAACTGGGTGAGAAGTTCAAAGGTGCTTTCACCAAGTATTAACTCAGGGGGGTGAAGACTTATTCAATTATGATCTTTCAGTTTTGTATTTTTAATATATATTTTATATATTTATATTGTATATGTATATTTTAATATTTTCTCAATAAAAACCTTTTTCCCCCTTAACAGTGTGGAGTATGGTGTGTAGATAAGTGGAAAAAAATCCTCATTTAAATCCATGAAACTCTGAGGCACTGACACAACAAAATGAGAAAAAAAAGTTCAAGAGGGTGTAGACTTTCTATAAGCACTAATATATATATATATATATATATATATATAAACAATAACAAGTAGTTGTCATGCCGTCAAATACCTATAAATACCTCCAATGTTTTGATTCAAACACAGGCTCCCTTGAGAAAGATATGCACAACATATCGAAACGTTGGGCAGCTGGCTCTTTGAGCTAATATATATATATATATATATATATATATATATATATATATATATATATATATATATATATATATATATATATATATATATATATGCGTGTTCAAGGCTAAAGCGATACATCGATGCATCATATCATCTGACAGCCATCGACAGTCAAGCCAGTGAAGCGTTTGTGTGTAAAGGGTTTTAACAAAGGAAAACTTATTTTTTATTAAATTTGGAATCAGCAATTATTTTTTAAATTAAGAGCAGAGTTTCTCTGCTCCCCTCAGGTGTGACTCTCTGAATCTGCATGCGACTGAGCTCAATTTCTCCCCCCTGCCCCGCTCCCTGTGAGTGTTTATTGATGGGATTGGATGTTGCAGGAGTCTTCAAAGTAATGAGTAAGTTAAGAGCGTTAGAATTACAAATACTGTATCAAGCGAGCTACAATGTCTTTTGATGTTTGACAATTATTTTCTAAAGTAAGGCACGAAAAGAAAAGTAAAAGAAAGCAACGTTTGTGATAATCCAGTAACACAACTAACTTGCGTGACCATTTAATGAGATGCAGGGGTTGCACTAGCCATCTCAAAATCTGCGTTTTTACATATTACATCAACATAGTTTAATTATTTTTCCAGTGTAACTATTTCAGATTAACAAAGTTAACAAGTAAAACAGTACCAGCAGTAGAAATAGACATAAAACGATTTATTTGAAAATCCCCCCACTCACGACGTAAAATCAGTGTTGAGAACACGTACCAATGTCTCTGCATATAGCTGTCAACACCATAACTATTTACACTTTTGCTGTTTAAAAGTTTTTCTTTTAGTACCCAAGTCAAAAAAAATACTCATGCTCTTTCCAAATCAGTCTTCAAGAGCTTCTACTGAAATTGCCATGTTTTAGATGATCCTCACGTAAAGGATAGCGTTTGCTGGTCTGCACCCTGTTCTGCTGGTACGCTACATGGGACCTCCACGGATTGGGCTTTTTTTTTTTTTTTTTTAAAAGAGGATGCAGGGAGCAGTGGAACCATTTTTACACATTTCATAAAACTACTTCATTATATAAACACAATTATTGGATAGGGATGAAAAGGGGAAATGGTCTTACATCTGCATTTTAGAAACACACTGCTGTTATTGTTTTGCGTTTTATTAAAATGACTTGGGTAGTTTTTCTCTTGATTGGTTGTTACTCTAACTGGTTATGGATTTAAACAACTTTTTATTTTGCTTTGACCCCAAACTGGTACAAATCAACACAAAAGAAAAAAAAAGAAAAAAAAAAAAAAAAAATAATAATAATAATAATAATAATAATAATAATAAATAAATAAATAAATAATTTAATATATAAATTTGCGTAATAGTTTTTAAAGCGTTACTTGCACTGGCATTTTTGGAGAACGATATATTGATAGTGAAAAATTAGTCATCGCCCCAGCCTTAGTGCTTTTGCACCGCACATTGTCGCTTTAAAGTGCAATGTTTGTTTTGTGAATATTTGAAAGGACAATAGTGGACTTATATATAAACTGTATTTCATCAGTCAATAAATATTAATTGCACTTGATTCTTTTGCGATTCTTTTGAATTTTAAACAAATCTAGATTATGTTAATAATTTGAATAATGACTGTAATTTTGCTCCCTTGCAGAGTCATACCTCCCCCCGCCCCCTTGTATTAAATTTCAAAAAATTGAATTTTGTATGGCATTGCACAGCATTATATCGGCATATCATCTGCATGATTGATATAAATAAATAAATAAATAAATAAATAAATAAACTAAATTATCACAGAAAACAAGACATTGCCATTTTAATTGTGTCGATGCTATCTTTAAAGCTTGCGCATTATGTAATATGGCATAACCCAAAACGCCACTCTGCACATCTACAGCACCACAAAAACAATTCCTTTAAACTACAAGCTGTGATTTGCATAACACATTTCCAAAGAATAATGTGTTTGTTTGTCTTTTTTCAAATTAAAAGCCTAAACTAAGCTTGTTTCAAAGGCCTGCTCTCAACTATCCAGTTCTGGCATGCATATTTCTGACACACCTACATTAGATCAATTTGCCTCGGGCAGAATTACACACCTTGCCCTTCGGTAAAAGCAGAAAACAGGCATTTTTCAGGTATTTCCAGGCACCCAGTACACTGGTATGCTCGCCCCACAAAAAAGATACGTGCACAGTTAATCACAAACAAGTTTTGTGATGTGAAGCGCTCATTTAGATTAATCAGATTCCAGTAGCTAAAATAAAACACAAAATTAACTTGTGCGTCATCACTTTGTCACCACTACCTAAGATGCCAATAGCATTTTAAAGCAAGATTTCTGTGGTGGATTCATATGATTAACACAGACTACATTAAAAGAAGACCACCAACCGCAACATGGTACTACTAGGAAAGCACCCAATACAGAAAAGTCAAAATGCAATCAAGTACACAAGTATACACAATATTTCCAAGGACAATTTTGAGCTTTCACAGCATCTTCATATCCAATCCTGCTTGACTGCTCTACTGGCCTACAGCTTCAATAATCTGCACCTTTTAGCTATAACTGGTTTCCTACACAAGCAGGTTTTCTGCTGACCACTGCCAGCAGTGATGACCCATCATCACTTTGCAAATGAAAGTCTCCACCTCTTAGCAGAAGTAAAGCGTATGGTATCTAACAACCTAAAACGCAGTTACCCGAGTCACTATATACAGTAAACAAAAGCTGCAATTTATTTAAAAATGTAAATGCTGAGGGTGCACAATTAATGGTATTAGAACCACTTTTAAGTCTACAATGTAAATGTTTAGTTTTAACAGTTGGTTGTATTTTTTTAATATGCACAGAGGAAAAGGCTCTTAAGCAACACCACGTTGTACAACATTTTCAGGCAGTAATTTTGATAACATTATAAAACTGGTATCACTTTAGCCATCTTGCTACTGTTTGGTTTGTTAAAAGATGGGGATGCCTTAAAAAGACATTGAGGCAATGGAAAGTGCATTGAAGTGAAGGTTTAAAAGCCTTAGGTTACCGCACTTGTAATATTGCAATATACAGCAGGAACCATTTCAGGGTGCCTATGCTTTTCCTAGAAGCTAACCGTGGTTGATCATATTTTGGGTACAAGAACAATGCAGCTAAATATGTAACTAGTACTACATGTAATAGTCATTCACAGCAACATATACAGGTTTAGTCAAAAGTTTACAAGAATTTTAGGAAAAATATTTTGTAGCATAAATTTTGCTTTTGTGGATGAGGAAAAAAAAAAAAAGTCTACAGTTATTTATTTATTTTTTTATTATTATTTTTTTTTTATAAAAATGCCAATTCAAAAGTATTCATACCCTTTGATGCTACACTATTGTCTACAGTGTGCTAGAAATTTAATTATGATAATACAGAACCTGTATATATAATCACTAATTTTACAAATAAGTCTAGAAAATGCTGGCTTGTAGGTGGGATAGGTATAGGATGACTGCTGTCATTACCAATAAGTCAATATGGGAAAAGGTAAA
Source organism: Polyodon spathula (assembly GCF_017654505.1). Lineage (NCBI taxonomy): Eukaryota > Metazoa > Chordata > Actinopteri > Acipenseriformes > Polyodontidae > Polyodon > Polyodon spathula. The sequence continues at coordinate 32,273,056 of NC_054546.1, read as the reverse complement.
GAGTTATCTGAAGAACTAGGCAGAACATTATTCATTGTCATAAAACTGGAGAAGGATACAATAAGATTTCCAAGCATTGGAGTATCCCAATTTCAACTACTGTTTCAAGAAGTACAAGACTCATGGTACTGTCACAATGCTCCTTCGGTCTGGAGGAAAGAAGGTTCTTTCACCAAGAACAAGTAGAAGAATTCTGAGGAACAATCCGAGATTGACTGCCAAAGATATCCAAAGTGAACTGGCTGCAAGTGAGACTGGGTTTTGCATGGTGAAGATCTGTATTGCATGGTGAAGATCTGTATTGCACGGTGAAAGTTTGCAAAACCGCATTTGAATGATGGATAGAAGTTCTGGTCAAAGGTTTTGTGAAATGATAAAACAAAACAACAAAAAAAATGGTCTGTTTGGTCAAGCTGATGGTCGTTACGTTTGGAGAAAGTATGGCAAGGAGTACAGAGAAAAAACACCATACCTACTGTCAAGCATGTAGGTGGTAATATCCTTCTATGGGGCTGTTTCTCCTCTAATGGAACAGGAAATTTAGTTCCAGTACATGGTAAAATGGAATCCACAGCATACCAAAAGATATTGGCCAATAATCTGAAACCCTCCACTACAAAACTTGGTTTAAAGCGCAACTGGTTGTTCCAACACAACAACGATCCAAAGCACACATCAAAATCTCTTCAGAATGGTTAAAGAAGAATAAAATCAAGCTTCTGGAATGGCCTGGTCAAAGTCCTGATCCAAATCCAATTGAGAATCTTTGGTATGAGTTGAAGAAGGTTGTGCACAAGAGAAGTCCTTTGGAATTTGAATGAAATGGAACAAAAGCTCATTGATACAGATGCTAATCGTTTCAAAAGAGGTTATTATTGTTAAAGCTGCCTCAACTAGCTATTCATTTCATTTTCCTTGTCAGGGTATGAATACTTTTGAATTAACATTTTTTGAGTTTTGCAAAAAAAATGTTTAATCTATTTCGCGTAACATTTTGCTTATCCACAAAACTTTTGCTACAAACTTCTAGAAATTCTAAATTGTGTCCTAAATCTATGTCCCCATAAAATACATGAGTAGAGCGGCATCAAACAATTAGTGCGCCTTGACACTCTTTCGACAGTAGTGCGCCTTGGTTTCATACAGTGCTTCAGCAGCGAACTGTACTTAATGCTAACGTACGCAAATGATATGCTAGAGTATTGTGTATCCCACAATGCTACACTGATCACCTGTTACCACCAGAATCAATCATGGCAGCACTCACAGAGATCTGAGACTCACACTTGTAATCCAGCATTTCATGAAGAAACGTTCTTGGACAACATCATGCTGAGAATAGCCATCATCTTTCCTCTTTTCTTTCCCTTGAATCCATATCTAACTGGCTAGCTAGAACACGGAATGCTATGTGATAGAGTTAGGAAAAGTTTTCACTGGTACAACTGCACAATATTGACAACAAAACGTAAACAAACACATAAATTCACTCTCACTTCCTGGTTTTGTCATCGGGTACTACGCTGCATTGTGGGAGATTGCTTTGGAATAAGTGTGGCACGCTTCAGTTCTCCCATATGAAATCAATTGGTTCATGGAATATAATGAAGTGCGGCTTTAACGCATGCTTAATTTCGACACGCCACTGGAGCATCCGTTTGAAACGGTGGTTAGGGATATGGCAGACTTTATAACCCCGATACTCAACATTATCCCCTCAAACTAAACTTTACCAGTTGAAAGCTCTCTGTTGTAATGATAGAGTAGAGACATCCAGTTGAATGGATGCCATTAAAACAAAGCTTTACCACATGTTAACCTATAATCTGTGTTTCAAGCAAAACAACTCAACCATCCCCCTTTACATGTAATGCAGTTATCCAATGTTTACATTGCAAAGGCCTGCGACAGGGATATATTTAAAGCCACTTTTTTTCTTGGTAAAAGAGATGTGTTCCAGTTTCTTTCCTGCTCTTTTTCTAGGCTCCATGCCGTATTTCCAAGCATTAATTAAAAACAGAAATGTTTTTACAGAAAGACGCAACAAGGACGTTTGAAAGAGTTTACAGATGGCTGTTTGAACTGCTGCTGGCCTATTGACATTGCCAGTAATGTATTTGATGTGGAGTTTAAGCTTTAATAAAATTTAGACAATTATAAATAATATTTTACAGATGTATACAAGTCCAACAAGGATAATTATAAAAAATTAAAAAAAAAAAAAAAAATTAAAAAAATTGTAATCGAAATAGCCCAACAATCTTATATAAACTGTTAATCATCAAGGAGGGGGAAGAGGAGAAAGAGCTAGTTAATCTCACAACTGCTTGCAGATCATTTCAAAGACAGGGCATATAGTTTAGTGTTGAAATCAGAGCTGTGGACAGATCCAGAATACAGTTCACCCACACACCGTCCCCGTTAGAGTTATTGTTTAGAAGCAAGTAGAATCAAGGAGGAAAACACACAGGGAAGCAAACAGTTTAGTCTAAAACATAAAAAGCAGTAGGTTTCCTAGGCATCACATTTTACCTTGGTGACTGTTAGGGGAAAAACACACACACAATATATATATATATATATATATATATATATATATATATATATATATATATATATATATATATATATATATATACACACACACACATACACACACACGGTATTTGTATTTGATGGAAAAGGAAAGCATTAAAGTCAAAACAAACAACTTCAATTCACCACTGAACTACAGAACAACAAATCTTTAACGTAACATTGTAAAGTATCTTAATACGCAAAAAACAAAACCAACAAAAATAGTGACATTGTTCCATGGCAATGCATAGCAACCGTGCAGAATTTCAGTCAAGGAGAAAGAAGGGAAAAAACACCTTATTACTTCTAACTCCTGCAAGCCATTTTGGTCTCCAAAGGTTTTAGACTGCCTGAGGGCTTGTATCTGCAGTGTTTCGGGAAATGACTTGCCTTCGCACGAACACTGCTATGTTCTGCAGCACTGCTGCCCCCAGCATACCCGCTCAATTTCTTGTTAACCCTTCCCTACCTTTCCAAAACTCATTCTCATGAACTGAATTCTCATTTCAGAGGTATTAAACACTGTTCCAACACAGCTGAACACACATTAAAAGTGGAGGCATATGCTTACCAACCATACGTTTCAATTAAATATAAATTTATAACACAGACAAAGCAATTATAACTTCAAAAGCTATAAAAAAAACAAAGTTCTTATCGGTGTCAAGACGATCAGCACTTTAAAATGCTACTTAACAGTTAAATGTATATTAATCACAAATTAAAAACGGCAAACTAGTTGACACAACACATAATTCAAACATCTTGCTTTAGGTATGGAATTTTCTAATTAGCAGTATACTGACAAAGCTGCAATTCCATTGCCTTGAGTTCCCATGTCCACAGGTTAAAGACAGGATGAAAGCTGACCCTACAGCTCATTCTTGGGGGTAACTTATACATTTCCTTAGAAGACAGACAGTGGCAGGATCACAGAACTAAACTGCATATTTATTATCCCCCCCCCCTCATGTTACCCAGTTGGTCGCTGCTCATTCATATTACACAATTTGCTCATCTTGCTTTTGAACAAAGATTATCTAGATTGAATAACTTTAAATTTTTACTACGATACATCTCATAATTGAAAATGATAAGCCTATACAAAATCAGATGGCTTTGTAATAGATTGCCACAATATATGAACCTGAATTAGCTTGATTTTAAACCCACAAAGATATTCATTTAGATTTATTTGAAAAATAAACTTAAAAAGGGATAAAAGCAGCTTGTTGGTAGATAAACGGTTAATGCAACTCCTATGTGAACTGCAATCATTGCAATTTAGTGCCATTTCTATTATTACACAATAAACAGACCATGTTGTCTGGAAGGAACATTTTATGAGTATAGCTGATGGGGCCGAGATTTATTTGCTGCTGAAACTCCCGGTGAAAAACATTTCTGAATGCTACCACCATACATCAGATATGTGCAAGTACAGTGAAAAAGGTTATATTTAGGCCACCTCTAATAACTGAACATAATGGCCTTTAAAAATGATAATATAGCTTCTCAGGAGACCAACATGCTACAAAAATGACTAGGTAAAAAAAAAAAAACTAGCACAAAAACATCTGTAATAAAACAGATTGTTGTGCCATTAAAGAGAAGCCGGTTTCTAGTACTGTTTAAGAGAACAGTTCTGAAACAACAGTATTAAATATTAAACTTAAGCCAATTAAAGTGGGAGCAATGTACCAAGTTCTGGTGCAGAATCTCTTCAAAAAGTAACTAACGAGGCTTTGATAGTGTTTGACAATCTCATTAAGTGTTGTTGAAGTAGTGTTTTTTATGTTTTAAAATTTTAAAGTGTGAGCTAATTGGTTAATTAATCCTGGCCCTCTGCTGTAGAACTCTAGATTGTTTTGCAACTGAGGATACTACCATGGAATGACTTGACACCAACTTTGATCTCTTTATGACAGTGTGAACAAAGTTTGCAAGATTTAATACTAAACTCCATTCAAAGACCCGGAGTGTCAAGCTGCATGGGGAAGCTGTAACATTTCTCAATTCAACAAAACAAGCCAATCAGATAAAAAAATGTAATAACTAAGGAAGGGCACGCAAATATAGGAAAATCCAAGACACTCGCATTTCAATCTAATGATGGAAAGTTGCATCACAATTCCACTTATATTGAGCAAGTCAAACATAAGCTGGTATTGCCTGAAAACAAATATTAGAACTTGATTTAGATCCAAAGCTCAAAGACTGCTTAATGGAAAAATGGGCATAAATGAAATTCCAGTTCTATGATTAAATAAAGGAGAGAAAGAGAGCATCAACTAGAAGAGCTGTTGACATTGCATACAGAAATCTAACTAGGATTGTATCACATATAGTCCACAAAGAATTTGTGGACAAAAGCAACGTTCAATAAAATATAATGGAAGGCACGCTCTCATACTAAGACAGTACAAGAAAGAGGAACGTTCCAAAAGACCTAGGGGCGGTAATATTGTAAAGCATTACCAGGATGCACTGTAAATACAACCCAACTTGGTCCGATTGACCAAGGATAATTACTGATACGGTGCCTTTTGGGAGCCCACGCAGATGCAATTCTATGGAGACGGTCCAGCCTGATCCAATGCACCTTGCCACACAGCCAAAGTGGTGCAGCATTGCTTCCAGAAATAGGCGTTGAATCTGCATTGGTATGCACACAGTCCCAAAGTCAACTCAACAGAACATCTCTGGGATGAACTGGAGAGCCATATGAGGCCAGACAGTCATAACAATCAACACTGAACTACATAGCGTTGAACAAATACACTAATAATATAACGTAATATAACGTACACACAAACGTATTACAAAGATGGCAATAACACTTGTGTAGCAGTTTAAGCGTGTGTGTGTATAAGTAACACATTCAGGTATACCTAAGCTCATACAAACCCATTTAAATAGCCTCATTAGACATCATAAAATTCAAATCGTTTTTCAATGGAAGTGTCAACTACAAAGATACAGAATAGTTTTCTAGTATTCAGCTCTTTGCTACAGCACTGAGAATGGACAGCTGCTGCTACCATTCATTACAACCCATGCACCATTTACCAGTTTTGCAGAACTGCGGAATGCATCACTGAAAAATAAAATACTTTTTTTTTTTTGGTTTTTATTCTATAATTAAACTTTCTGTAGCAGCTCCTAACATATGTTCGGATTGGTTTGAAACTACAAAAGATCTCTAAAGACATATTTGGGATTTGATTTATGCTGATCAATTGGCTCAACTCAGTTGCGACTTCACGTTGGGATGAAGCCAGTTTCTTCAGGTTTAAAAGTCATCCCTGATGTAGTCGTGCCATGTTTAGCTTAGATTCACTTTGTATAGATCGTTGGATCTGAGCATATTCTGGAATGGAATCCAAGCATGGCTTCTAAAGTGAATAAGGCTCCCTGTAATGGAAAATGCTTAAATGTGCAGAGAAATTGAGTCTCAGGGTATGCCTCCCTTGCACCTATGCAACAACCCCACTGGGCAATTTTACATGGCAAGACAGAATTCAAACTATTTAAAAAATAAAAAAATAAATAAATAAATAAATAAATAAATAAATAAATAATAGGTGGGCAGGATCTATGCTAATGAACAGTAATGCAGCAATTAAGAATGCTTTTAATATATGTCAAAACACTCCGATTCTCCTATTATAAAAGGCCACCCAGGAGAGGGCTAATAAGGCTTTTCAAGACTGGTGGGTTTTTTTTTTTTCTTTTACAATTGCATCTATGTACACAGTAGTTATCAATATCCAGAGAAACAGTATGGTTTGATTTCCAATAACCCCTACCTCTGTAACCAAGGGTAAGATAATTACTAATTGGTAACAGAGTCTTATATTTAAGCAGTGTTTACTGCACGGAATGTATTTGTGTTTTAAAAAGAAAAAGGATACACTCTCAGAAATAACTTCTAAAAATCTGAATTAAGAAAAATAAAGCAGACTGAGATAACAGTATAGGAATATAGCGGGGTTCCGGCTGCATGTTTACTGCATTGCAAAGCAACATGGTAATTTACCCCTCCTCTGGAAAACAATATGGTATTTATTTTTCAGTATTTTCTCAGAAAAATTTAACAAAGAACATTTTTAAGTGAGAAACTTCAAGTCAAAGGAGCTTTTTTTTTTTTTTTTTTTTTTTTTTTTACTAGCAAAAGCTATTCCTAACTTGTTAAAATTGATCAAATGGAAAGCAGTGAATAGAGAAAAAAATTAAGCCGAGTTGAAAAGTGTGACTTGGATTTAATATTTTATAATTGCCAAGGGACATTCTGAGATCAATGCATTTTTGCCCGAGACGAACATCAGAAAGAGATGTACTTCAGTCTTTTAGGGAACATTGGTCTATTTAATTCTTGTGTCTGATGCATGTGAAATATGCCTTCCTTGGCCGCCTTTCTTTCCTCGAGGCATCACTTCAGGCAGACATTACCACTTTTAATGGGACGCCATTTGAGAAGAGGCAAGGAAGCCAATAACCCATCGACACTAACTGATCAGCTTGTTTATTCACTTGTACCATTTTCTGCAGCTAATTTTAGACACATACACACAAAAAAAATACTAAACGAAAACAAAAAAAATCATGCAGCAGTCTTAACAGGGATTTCAAGTGTCTTAGTTTCTAGAAAATAAATTTAAAAAAGAAACTTACACCCACAAAAAGCAGACAAAACACACATTTAGTTCCTTTTCTTAGCTTCCAGATATCAAAAATGTCCAGCATGATTTAATAGCCTAAAAGTGTAACCTTCTGGTGCCAAATCAAAACTGGTTCCTGGTAATGGATCAACACCAGTGGGAGAATTGTTCACTAGTGGTATTTTATATTTTTGGTGTTGGGCAGGGAGGGGCTATTGGCAAATTAAAATTGCCATTGGCACAGCTGGCTACAGCTCAGTAGTGTGCGCTACCCACCAAGGACCTTGCCATTAATACTGCCTCCCCTGTCACAGCGGGAATCACAGTGAAGTGGTGGGGAGAAAACAAATATAACATTTACCCTCATTAGAAAATAATATTACTAAGCTTTATAAAATACCTTTAAATAAGGGATCCCCGGGTTATAGAAATTGAATAAAGTATGTTGGAGAATATTATTTTTTTTTAGAAGTATAGCAAGAAATATTCTGGTAGCGGTAACCTTCTTTGTTTACTTTATAGCACTGATTCTAACAAGTTGCATTCTCAAGGTGTAAATCTATGCTGTTTTTTGACCTCTTAACATCTAAAAAGATAGACCAAGAATGGATTTGTGATTGCTGGCTGTGAAGATTCTGCTCAGTAGGTACATTCATTTGCATATTGTGTAGATAGACCCAATTTTGGAATATAAGGCAACTCTTTATATCCCAAAATTCAGAGACACTCAACAATGTGTACTGAACAGTGTCCTCATCAAGTTTCAGAACAACTGGAAGATCAATTTACCAGATATGTAGTGCCCTTTTTTGAAATCATCAGTTCCAGCTGTCTTAAGTTTATAAAAAATTACAATAAAAAATAAAGCATTTAAGGGCCAGGTTTTAACATTAAATATCACATAAGTATGTTTTGCAAAACCAGACAACAAGCACATATTTACCAATCATGCCGCTATTCAAAATCTAATTTAAAGAATCCAAATAGATACCGTAACATTTACAATGATACTGCAGCACTGAAGTAGCAAGAAGAGATTTTAAGTGAAGGATTATTATCTTCCTCCCTTGTGGGTATTTGACATTCTTAGGGCAGTACTCTGCAACAGTCACTTGTTCTCATATTCTTGGGGTCTGCTGAACTGCAGATCTAAAGACCAGCACTTTTTAGCACACTAAGAGGGCAATACACATTACAGTAAATCATTCTGAATGTTTTTTTTTTTTTTTTTTTTGGGTCAATCAAATATTTAGGCTCCCAAACAATGTACATATACCTTTAAAGATCCAGATGTTATTCTGTGGTGCTGCTCTGGGTCAGACCTTTAAGTAAATAAACAGCCATGATTGACCAAGGATAATAGGTACTGATATTGTGCCTTTTGGGCGCTAACCCCACCTTTTCCAATGCACATTGGCAAGCAGCTAAAGTGGTGCAGCACTTCTTCCAGAAACATGTCTTGAATCTACATTGGCATGCCCAGAGCCCCAACGCCAACTCAACAGAACACCTCTGGGGTGAACTAGGGACAGCCATGTGAGTGCCAGACAACAATCATAATGAATGCATTTTTTATCCGACTGTTGTCCTTGCTGAGAGTCAAAACTTTTTCTCCCTTTACCGGATTGGTTTTGGAATATGACATTTCGACAGCAACGTATAACATTTTATTGCCAGACTAGCACAAGGATTGGCTTACCACATATTTAAAACCCTAATTCTCTTATAGTGTAAATAACTTCAAACGGAGATGGCATTTTAATTATTTTACCCTTAGCTTTAAAAAGGCAAGGCAAGAGCCTACATGAAAGTATTTAACTTTTTTTTTTTTTTTTTATAAATACAGAATGCAAATGTTTAAAAGAAGAAATAAATTTAACACAGCAATTAAAAATATATCTTTAAAGTGGCAGCTGAATTTGTGCCATGAAGACAAACATTTGCAGTGTGCATGGCTATGCTGGCATCAATATCTAGGCATGGGTTACTGGTTTAACAATAGAAGGCACACCAGCACTGATGCTTGGTCCCCAAATGTCCCTAACTTACACAACTACAGCTAATTTAATTCTTCATAAATTTAATTATATCAAGATTAACAAGGGAGGTAATTAATTTCTTTAAGATGGGTATCTTTACAAGTGCCTGGAGCTCAACTTTGTTGTCAAAACTGTATATTTAACCATTATTATAGTGCAAACTTAAATTAAGCAAGTAATAAAGAATTTTTGTATTGAATAAAGGGATATTCACTTTATACTATTGTTGTCTTAATAAAATGATTCTTGTGTCATGCATATTCCACGTTTAAAATGCATGAAAAAAGAGGTCAGTTGTATACATGTTACACATATAGAAAAAAGTAAACAAAGAAAGAAAATGTTGCATCTGTCGAACTTAAGCAAACACTGTGTCCTGAAAATTAGGTTTACTGCATGTACTACAGAACAACACTTCAAAAGTATCAAATAGTACACATGATTCTAAAAGATGCAGCCTTATGTATTGCAAAAGTAATAATCTGATCATTTTCCCCAAACCAGACTTAAAAGAACTTGTACCAGAGAATGCCTGTACCAAGTTTCTGCACAACTTGATTATCCAGCTATATCCATCATGGATTTGAAGTATGAAAACATTACTGAGAAAGTTGAAACCCCATAGCAGCTATTCTAATATAAAACATAGGGGAGCCGCTCGGTGGGGAGGGCTTAGGTCGGCCAGGGAGTCCTCGGCTCGCCACGCACCAGTGACCCCTGTAGACTGGCTGGGCGACTGCGGGCCTGCCTGTAAGTTGCCCGGAGCCGAGTGGTCCTCTGACGCTGTAGCTCTGAAGTGGCTGCATGGCAGGCTTGCAGAGTGAAAAGAAGCAGATGGTTGACGGCACACATTTCAGAGGATTTCACATTTCACTGCATTCCGAACTGAAGCAGCCTGGGTTATGAACTAAAAAACTTGATGCTTCTGCCACTGTTAAAACAGTCAATGGATTGCAGGGATGGGCAACTCTGGCCCTTCCACACCAGATCTTTGGTCCAACCATGTTGCAAATGTTTCATTGAATACATTAAGTCACCAACTAGGTTCCAAAGCAGTTAACCGATTCATTATACATATTAAACCTGGTGCAGAATGCCCCTCCAGTTTCCCACCCCCAATTCATTTCATGATGGAATTAAAAAGACAATACTTATTAGCAACAACGTATATGTCTTTGGAAATATAAACTGCAGTGAAATCTCTTTATTAAGATCACAAAAGGGAATGGAAATCCCTAGTTTGGTTATTGCTGTTAAGGAGTTAATTTATTTTGATCTCAATTATCAATAGGTCAAAGGGGAATTGAATCTAATGAACAAACATGTTCAGGTCACCAGAGGATCTTTCTGAATAGAATGAGACAGAGCTTGTCCTTACTGTCTATGGAGCTGGTCAAAAGTAGAGAGGTTTTTTTTTTTTTTTTTTTTTTTTTTTTTTTTTTTTAATAGTGTGCAGAATAAAATTAGATGAACACTCCCATTTTTAACGAACTTGTTTTTACTCAACCGTTTGTTGCATGCAAATTCCATTAAAAAAAAAAAACTAAGAAAACACACCCAATAAGAGTAAGTGTCACTCCTCTGGAATAATTCTGTTTTTGTTTGTCTGACTGAAGACCTGGCTACTAACTCCCATGCAGAGAAAAAAAAAAAAAAAGGAACAGACTCAAGTTTGGATTGATTTACTTCATTAACTGAGATTACAAGTTTAACTTACAAACCAGAGGTCAAAATTTCTCATTAACAAGAGGACCATGAAGCGCTGTAGGGCTTGGTTCAAGAGGAGACCACTCTTATTACTAACTACACATTTCAATCGGTCTTTGATGTTCTGTCGTCCATTCCCCCCAGTCCCCTCTATTTTTTTGGCAGAGGAGTTGATTTTAATTGTAGCTATAGAACACAGCATAGTTTGCCTGCAAGCCAGCCTCCACAACTGCAGTGAGTGCAGCTTTAGTGATATTGGGTGCAGTCCATAGCTTCAGGCTAATTTTAATGGATCCCCTTTTCATACAAGGCTCAGATTGTTTTCCACGTGATTCCTGTTAATTTAGCTGCAGGAAAGGGCATCGGTTTTCCTTGTGCTTTTTTTTCTGATCCATACTACCAAAGCAGGTGAAATGAATTAAAATGAAAAATAAGATTGCAGCTATTAATGTTCTTCCAACAACCTTTTTGATTCTGTTTGTCTACGCTGACAAACTTATTTTCACTTATTGTCTTTTTTATTAAAAAAACCCAAATTATTTAAAAAAAAAAAAAAAGGAGCTACTTTTATGTGATCAGTCTTTCCGCTGTCAAATAAATCACTCCATCCACAAATGTTACAAGAATTTCTCAGGGCTGTACGATAAAGGTAATACTGAAAATATAAGTTTAGAAAAATAAAAAAAAATGCACAACGTGGTTTAATATCTACAGGAAATATTTTTGAAATGGCCAGAATTAAGAAGTGTGTTAGTAACATATAGTCAACCATCTTTATACCGTCAGGTAAGGGCCATGGGCAAAAACGGGTAATAAACGAGGGTGGCGTTATACTGTGGGCCAGAAAAAAAAAAAAAACAAAACACACCACTTCTATGTTTGCAATAAATTCAAATGGTCAACTTTATTATTTATTATTTTTTTAGTTACAATTACAGTATCTCCAGGCCATTTTGAGTCTAAGGCCCCTTAGACTCAATAACTGGTTACGCCACCTTTAGCAGCAATAACTGCAACCAAACCCTTCCTGTAGTTATTGATTAGTCTCTCACAGCACCGTGGAGGAATTTTGGCCCACTCTTTCATGTAGAACTGCTTCAACTCGGTGACATTTGTGGGTTTTCGAGCATAAACTGCTTGTTTCAGGTCCTGCCACAACATCTCAATGGGGTTTAGGTCTGGCCTTTGACTAGGCCATTCCAAAACTTTCAATTTCTTGTTCTTCAACCATTCTGTATACTTGCTTGTGTGTTTCGGATCATTGTCTTGCTGCATGATCCAGCTGCCCTTCAGCTTCAGCTCAGGGCGGATGACCTGACATTCTTCTGTAGAATTCTCTGATAGAGCAGAATTCATGGTTCCTTCACTGGTTGCAAGTCATCCAGGTCCTGGTACAGCAAAGCATCCCCAAATCATGACACTACCACCACTCTTGACCACTGGTATGAGGTTCTTGCTGTGGAATGCAGTGTTTGGTTTTCGCCAGACATAACGGGGCCCATGTTGGCCAAAAAGTTCCACTTTTGACTGATCTGTCTATAGAACATTGTTCCAGAACTCTTGAAGATCATCCAGGTGCTTTTTGGCAAACTTGAGATTCATTCATTCATTCATGTTCTTCTTAGAGAGCAGTGGTTTCCACCGTGCTACTCTGCCATAAATCCCATTTTTGCCCAGTGTCTTTCTGACGGTGAAGTCATAAACACTTACCTTAGCCAAGACGAGAGAGGCCTGCAGATCCCTGGATGTTGTTCTAGGGTTCTTTGTGACTTCCTAGACGATTTTACGTCTTGCTCTTGGAGAGATTTTGGCAGGACGGCCACTCCTGGGAAGATTCACTACTGTCCCAAACTTTCTCCATTTGGACCACATGGCTCTGACTGTGGTTTGGTGGAGCCCCAGAGCCGTAGAAATGGCATTGTAACCCTTAACAGACTAATAGGCATCAACAACTTTTTTCCCCCCGGAGGTCTTCAGGAATTTCTTTTGATCGTGGCATAATGTGCCTCTAGAACCTCTGTGCTGACAACTTCACTCTGATGGTAAGTGCCAAAGTTAGTCAGATTTATATTGGACAGGGCTGGTCCAAATCAGGCCTGATTGTTAACCAAAGTATTCAAACAGCTGACCCTAACTAAACCTTTAATTGGGTTGAGTTAACTAGGGGGGCAATAACTTTTTCACACCTGAAGATTGCATGTTTGATTACCTTGCTCACCAAACAAATGAAAGAACCACCAAACTTTGGTGTCATTTTTCTCTCAGACTCCCTCTATATACTAATAGAACCCACAAAAGGATCTGACCAAATTCAGTGTGAAAAATGTGCAAACATGCAGAAAATCAAACAGGTGAAAAAGTATTTGCCCTGGCACTGTATTTATTTCACAAAGCAATTTAAGCTCAAGAGCATTCTTTTTTTAAGCAGTTAAATAAAAACGTTGAATATGTACAGACAAACACTAAAACTTTAATTTTTTTTTTAACATTTACTATGGTTTAAAAAAGTCACTTTTTAGACTGCGTTAATCCTTTCAGGTTAAAACAAAATTGACCCGTTCCATCAAGGTAAGCCATTTGTTTTTATCCATTATAATGTCTCCAATTGTCCTTCGATTAACAGTATGCCCTACTTAGGCGAGAAAACATTTGCTTTATTTTCAGATGCATTTTTTATCTTTTGCTCTGGTGTTAAATGTAGGGAAACTACAATGCTTATATTTAATTTTGCTTGGCTTGGGAAGCTGCTGGGTGGCAGACAGCAGGGTGGTGATATAGCGGGTACAAATACCACTGTTTTTATATTGGCGACATTTTTTCAGAGTAAATAGCTGGTGGTATGCGAGGGTAGCGTTATAAAGGGGGTAAACCTCTTGTACATATAAATGCAAATGTTCCATGCATGATTTGATGGACAAAAGGCACCTCTGCATGTCTCCAAATTCTAAATTATTCATAACATACAAAAGAATGTCCTAACCAAGACTCAACAGTTATATAAAAAAAACTTTAAAAAATAATAAAAAAAACACAATTTGCTCAAACAATGCCCATAAAATCTCAATCTCTCCAGATTCTTCCTCTCAGGGGGCTTAAAACAAAAACATTTATTAAATCCAGCCCACACCCCTCAACGAATGTACTAAATACCACAACCTGAGGCATATTAGGCCTTCCAATCCTATGAAAAGCTACCATTGCTGGATTGTAACTAATCTGCCTGCTGGAGTTCTTAAGGCCCCTTTGTTTTCCCGTGGTTGCGAGATCAAGCTGAAGACAGACACTGCAGTTTTGACTGGCTATCAGTTTCACCCCCTTTGGCAGTCTGTATCAAGGCGCTGGCTACAATATAAACTCACCTACCTTTACAAAAACCTACCAAAGCACTGGTTACATTTGTGTCAATGCCTGGTAGCAAATCCCTGCCTCCAGATTTCACCAGGAGTTATCTTAACAGCAAGATATCTCAAAGGTCATTATCCCCTCTAATTTCAGTTTGGCTCTGAAGTGAAGAGCTGTCTGGGATTAATGCAAAAACCTCAGGATTTGATGTCAGTGGGAAAAAATCAGCATGGGCCCCATAATGCTGCTTTCTCTTGCTCCTGGCAGAGGCCCCCAGGCTCATTTCTGTGGAGATGAAATCTATGACAAGCCCTTCAGTGAAGCTGAAAGCAGGCAACAGTCGAGCAACACCCACAGGCCCTGGAGGCATCCTGTGACCCCCTTAGAAGAGTCACATTCACTTTGCTCTTGAGAAAGGAAAAAGAATGCTTCAGGCAATTCTAGCCTATGTGAAATGAAGAAATGTGAGGAGGTGAAAATGAAGTGAAAAGAAGTTAAAATTCATCATCTTCCTTTGCAGTTTCTCAGGATGAGTCTTTTTAAAAGTATGTAAGCAATACTGTTTCAGATTAATTTAATTTAGAGCATTTATGGTAAATCTCTAAAATAATCTTTGAATTAATCACACTCATCATTAAAGACTTCCTGCCAAAAAAAAAAAAAAAAAAAAACAGAAAACAGGCTCACAAAACAATCACTATAAAATGTTGTGAGAGGTAGCCATAACATTCAATAACCAAAAGTAGTGTTTTTATTTTGAATTATATGCTTTTTTACTAGATAAGCTGTTTTTAAAATTTGCCATTCTCTCTCTAGCAGAATGAAAGTAAGTTGAGATCAAGGGACCCAAACAATAAGGGACATAGAGAAAATGCCTAATGGAAAATAATATTAGCTTCTACATCTCCAATATTTCAGTCGCCTTAAGGTAGTCCTAAATCAGAGAATGCAGGATGCATTTAAAATACACTTCCATCATGTTTCTGTTAAAAAGGTTGATTAATGAAGCTTTGATTTCGGTTTCTCAGTTACCACACTATTACTTTATAAACAGTAACATGAGGTCTCTATAAACCAATTTAAAAAAGCATTGCATGCAAAAATTAAATTATAAAATATCTAGTCAGTTGTACATAGTAAACTAGCAACATGCATTTAGACAGTTACAGATATACATATAAACAAATACACACACACAGATATTAAATCTGAATTGGTCATTACACTCAATGTTAATTTCTATGTCCAATTGCCATGGTATTACTTGGGTTTCTGTTTAAATCAAGGAGATTGTTAATGTGTCTTTTAAAATTCACCCTTTCCCTTTAAAACGTATACTTGTGAAAACTGAAAAAAATAAATAAATAAATAAAAATAAAAATCAAGGCAGGGAAGTAAACTACTTCTGATAAATTCAGGTACATTACATGACCAGAGGTGGCTTATTTATTCTATGCCAGGTAACCCTTATGGTGACATAAAAAGAAATGGAAAAAAAAAATGTTTATAAACTCTTCTGCTCTTACCTCAGCACCTGCTGCAGCAGCTCCAGGGGAATCAAGCTTACGTTTCTTTCGTGGACCAATAGCTGCCAGTGCAGTCAAGTTAGCATCTCTTTGCCTCATCTGCGCAAGCTCTTGTTGTTGCATCTACAATTAAAAACAAAATTATGCATGTATTATTTATTTTGAGTCAATCTATCACCTAGCAATTTCAGAACTTCATTGCAACTTGGAGATGGTGCCCTCTGTGGGTCTTACCATGCATTGCAGAATTATTTATTCTTTTTATTTTTACCTCAAGAATACACAATAAGCATGCCTTAAATGGAAACTTTTTTATATACTTATAAAAAGGTACAGGGCAGATTGCCCTTTAACCAGTAAACTGAATTTATTGGAGAAAACATACCATTACTTCAAGACACGCTGTCCTTCGAAAAACACGCTCAGTGTACATATGCTCTGTGTACATTTAACAGCATCAGTACTGGAGAAACAGGGTTTTTTGGGGGGTTTTTTTGCTCTTTTTTTTTTTGCAAACCATGAAAAACAAGTATATTTTCTAACAGGTAAAACAGGTGCATCACAGTTCTACAATAGTCAAGTTTAGCTCTAAAATATTTGATAATGTAAAATCAAAATTTTGCAGGCCATGCAACTCAGAAGTCTGAAAGCTAATAAACAAAATAAAAATTGTTCTAAACCCATACCTTTCCACTTATTCATAAATCTAAACAAACCAATTCGCCAAGTCCTATTAGGCTCTCTGTTTAAGTATCAGAAACTCACATACAGTTTAAATGCCAGTTACACAGGCCAGGCCAGCCCACCTGACCTTTGGAGGCTGAGAGAAATACTTGTAGACTCTAATCATTTACAAAGGTCAGGAGCAGCAGAGAGCCTGTGAGCAATGATTTAAAATCTGATTGATCCACGTCTGTAGTCAGGCCAAAGAGAATATAAGTGGTATTTCAGCTATATTGTAATTATCAGCCTCCAAGGCAAGAGTAAATAAATGTGTGCACATCTAAGTAGCTGGTAAATGTTTAGCTTCAATTTAGAAACTGTTACTTCAATAAATTCAGGGCCATAAAGTAAGGCAGCCATAATAGTACTAAAACTTGGTTTATAAAAGCCAGGTGATTGTTAATAGTAAAGTTTAAACTCACATATTCAGTCAAATCAGCAGCTATGATATGAAAGAAAATGGTTTCCCCTTTGCTAAAACGTTTGTGACGTCAACCTTTGATCTTCTAGTTGATTAATTCTGATTTCAACAGAAAGAGGCTGATTTGTCAACTAGTCCAATTGCTACGTTAACAGCAAGATTTCTAACTAAGCCAGTCAATTATAAAAAGTCAAATACATTTATTTCCAGAACAGAGATTTAAAATAAAGAAAGTCAATTTACTTTAAAAATACATCCCAAAATGTTGAATCAGAGCTTACCCTTACACACATATACACACACGTATATGCATCATCTGCCCGATGTGTGTACTGGTGTGTTAAAACAGCACTATCTTATTCCAGTCAGGCTACAGTAAGTTACTATTTTACTGCACCTTCACAATCTGCTAAATGGCTAGATTTTCTTTAAATGCAAACATTCCCGAAACAGGAATTACAATAAATCCTTTTAAAACAAACCTAGATGAAGCAGCATGTACTCTTTCAAACAAAAACCCTCACCTGCTGTTTTCTATTTTTCTAGTTCATAACAAAGGGTTTTGATGTTGCCCTGGGGGCCTGCCAGACAGATGTCCTTACCAATGCGTAATTCTGAGGCGTGACATCATTGATGGCACTGCATTTTGACAGAACCGGAGACTCTGGGTTATAAAAGTATGTTCAGTTTACTGCCAAGACTGTCTCTACAGTTTGGTTTGTTTATATTTTTGCATCTTTAAAGAATATGTAACAGATAAATCATGAACAGAATGAAAACTCAAATCAGGTTAAGTTGGCATTTCCTCTTTAGCTAAATCACTACATCTGTGCTTTTAACATTCTTCAGGTTCTGGCACTGTGTGCAACATAAACCATCTTGTGGCTTGATCTACCATGCATTAAAATCACATTGTTAAAGAAAACTGCACAAAACTGTTGGCTTTAATTAGCAGACTTTACATTCTGGTTACGATGTCATGGGACCATATCTTTAAAAAGCTAGACAAACACCAAAAGCATTTCTCTTTCAAAAGTATGATTTTCTTGTTTTAACTTTGCATTTCCTATTTCCCCAACAGAGTAGCCCTTACATATAGTAGATAACAAGTGAATTCCATCTCTCCTTTATTCACAGAAAACATAAACAAACATAAGTGTGTCTAAACAGATTAAATCAAAGATTAAATTAAATATAAAATATTTCTCTTTAGATCAAGTGTAGCACAGATTATGGATTTCAAGCTAAATCTGTTTTTACACTTTCATTCCAAAAGGAAAAAAAAAAAGATGTCAAACACTTTTATAGTATTGAAACACCTCAAAACATTATTTGGAGCACAGAGGAGAATAACTTACAGTTGTTAATATATGTACAGATTCAGGCTAATATATAAAAACTACTGTATCTGAACACTGGGTATTTTATGGGCATGACAAAACCATAACCATGAACATTACCATCATACAAGATGGACAACTACCGTAAAAATATTTTTCCAGGTCGCTCCTCTCTTTGAGACTTCAAATTTTAGAAAAACAGTTTTTTGTGTTTAAAATACTTATTTTTTTTCCTACATGCTCAACATTGAATTGTTTGCAACATTTTATTCCATTAATAATTTTACTGTGTTATTTTCTGTTTTTAGTTAAACTGCTAGAAGCTATTCATTTTTCAAAATTTTAAAAGTAATAATCACCAAAGCGTAAAATCAAGGTATACCTCGCACATCACATCTGTATTAAACTACCAGTATTTTATTCTATCAAGTACCCAAACAGGTTTTACTGAACATGTCTTTCCAAAATCATACTTGCACAATAGTTCCTGCTGCATTTGCTTTTTACAAATTTGTTATATTAATTAAAATCTTAAAAGTATTACAGTGCTGCTTCATCAATTAAAAACGCAAAGAAAAAACATTAAAACAGTGCACCCTCTAATAACCAGTAAACAAAACATTTCAGTGTTGCATACGGTGCTGTACAAATACATTCATTTTGTTTTAAATCGAAACCATAACCACACACTTTACAAGTGTATCATTGGGTTGCACTAACATGTACAACAAGTTACAGTATGTAATAAAGTCATTCAAAAGTACTCCATTCAAACAAAATGTTTTCTACATCAGGCCATAAACACTTCCCTCCTATCAGATTGTTTGTCTTTGGCCACTAAGTTTGTCTGTTTTGTCAGCATTGCAATTAACATGTATTTCTGCAAATTCAATGTGCAATTTCAAACCTGTTGAGTAGCATTTTCTTTTTTTCTTACTGTCCTACTTTATCCAGTCACAGTCACCTGCATTATTATTACAGCATTGCAATTACAACAAATGGAAGACTTGAAAAGTTTACTACTCAGCTTTCTAACCAATAGCTGTTAGGTACGGATCCCAGGGGTGGGTTCAGTTTGAATGTTGACAAAGCAATGGCTCTGGAGGGTGGGAATAAGGAAATTCACAGAGACTGACAGCTATTGTGTTAACACCAAGTGAAGCAGTATAGCCGTGACGTTTGAGGAGGTCAGTCAAGAGTCTGAAATCTTGCGTTTAATATTCAAAATGACTACAGGTACTGAGAGTAAGAAATTAAAACTTTTAATTAGAACAGTGATTTTCTGTTTGTACCTAGCAACATGGCCTGAATGCCGTAGGTGCTATGAGACATAAACCATGGCTGTAGCAATCCCACCGTGGCACTGGTACAGTAGTTGAATATTAGACACACCAGCACATACATCGCACCGGTGTATTAGACGCTCCCCCTTTTAAGGGTCCCGTAAAAAAGCCTAGAAAATCGACTTATTCAACAATTTTTAAGGTAAATGAAGACACAAAAAACATTCCATGAATGCCTTTATTCTCCTATTCAGGCATTATATTCCTAAAGAAACATTACAATCATTTACACGGATGAACAACTGCTAATTTTAGTAGCCAGTAACTCAAAAGTGCTAAAAAGTGCTTTTCTTATGAAATTTCAAATGTTTACACATTTTAATATTCACTTTCCTAGGCATGCTAGTGAAATTATTGCTTTTTTGAAATTGAAATACAGTAGTCATCACCTTCTACTGATCACATGTAATTTACATCTTGCAAAGATGTGAACTCATATATTCACACTCCAAGAAGATCTCAATGATTTATTCATTTCAAATGAAAAATTGGAAGGTAGATGAGAAGAAGAATTACTTCACAGGCTGCAGATTTCTTGAGGCGCCGACGCTAGGCTCTTCTTTCGCGCTGCCTGAAGGGGCTTCTTGTGCAAGTCCTTCTAATTAACAAGGTGAATCATGCAGCCATTCTCTAATTAGCGAACATGACAATCTAATGGAAACATGCACAGAGACCTGGCACACACAAACCGACAACAAAAGAGGGGAAAAAAATCCTAATTTTCAAGAGACACTGTGCTAGTAAATCATATATAATGTGCTTGAAATGCATTTCTGGTTGCCTTTACTTTACATTTTCTTTGACAGTTTTCACTAATTGAAATCTATCACTTGTCCCACATTCCATTCTTTAATCCCATGCAAAGAAGCAGACAAAATGACACAAGGACAGCCAAACTTCCCCTAGTCCCTCGCCACTGCAGTCCCATGGAATAGTAATCTTTACAGCGAGAGAATGGTCTTGCCAGGCTTTTTTTTTTTTTTTTTTTTTTTTTTTTTTTTTTTACTTTTCACTTGGGAAATAAGCTGCAGCTCACTGACTATCTGGCAATTCTGTTTTGCTTTTCATTTACACATTTATCTTACTTTAAATAAATAAATAAATTTGACATAAGGCATTCTTTACAGGTTTAAGCCATAATGACTTAAAAAGATGTGGAGTTACCTGATACACACTACATCCAACTGGAATATTTGTTTCAGAGAAAGCTATAAAAACGTAGCTGTTCAGCACGGAGAATCCGCTTAAATGAATGGCAGTGAATGAATGATGATGATAGCAATTGCAATTGCAGATTATTTATGACTGTGAAAGGCGCTCGGGGCCCGAGTGAAAGATAGATTTGGCCGGAGGTTTCGGCCACGGGTGCACGACGGCTACCTGCGCAAGGCTGGCTGGAAATACATGAACAGATACATGCATCCAGTGCCACAGATAAGAAGTGGCTGTAGCCACCTCTCCCTGAAATGACGAGGCCGCCAAACCATGAATGTATAATGAAAAATATTTAACGCCCAGCCTCTCAAACTCGACCACGCACCCTGCAGAACTACTAAATACGCACCGCTCAGCACTCAGGTAAGGAAAAAACCCCAAGTCACATATTTTTTATTTTTTTAGGGGGAGACCTCAGGAAATCCATGGCTGAGGGCAGCCCTTCCTCCAGGCTCTAAGCAGTCAACTCCCGTTTCGGCCTCCCAGCGCTTGACTGAGCAGCCGAAACAAAAAGTGACAAGAATGAATAGTACACTGAGCTTTTATGCGCTTGCTGATGACGTATTGGTTATGGGTGGATTCTCCTTCCAGAAAAGCAACCACGTTTACAATTATGGTTTAAAAGGTCCTGCTAAATGGTTCAATATAATTCAACACACATAGTATCTTTCAGGCCTTGCCTTCATCACAATCAAATTTAAATCAACTGTGCCTGGTGAGATGAGAGGGGCCTAAGATAGCTCAATCAAAATCTTAGTTGTACACTAAGGAAACCCATCTCTCAGTCACTTGCTTGGCCCTCTATAGCTGCCGTGACTGCTTGCACAAGGAACTGTAATGTGGCCAGTTGTACAGCAGTCCATTCCTCCTAACAGTTTTTGTTTTGTGGCTCCCCATTCAGCTTTCAACAACCGTTACAGTGCATTCTAGAGTGTCAGAATCATTCTTTTGGACTGCAGTTTTGGGTCCATATTATACTGCTCCTGTGCGGGGAAACCGTTTTACTTCCTCTACCAACGTTGGTGTCTCTTTCACAAACCTCTAATAAGCAGTCCCCGGACATGCTCTATTGGATTCAAGTCTAGACTTTGAGCAGGACTTTAGTTTCCTGCATCCCCCCGTATTTCTAACAGTGAAGTACCATCTTTTTGGAAAACATTGGCTTTTATTAAAGATGGTCAAGTGAGGACTACTACCTCTACAAGGAAGATGGACAAAAAGACCAACAGTTTCTACTGCCTTGTTTCCACCTGCCGCTAGGAGTGATCTTTTACCTTTGGATAAGCACCTTTTTTAAAAAAAAATTTTGTATGGGAGCTCCAGTTTTATAGCCTATTTAATGTTTAGGTTATAGGATACATCTTTAAAATGCAGTAGCCCTGAAAACTGCAATGGGTAATGCTTGTGTTCTATTTTTAAAAGTATATCAGGCACAACATCTTCAAAATACTTTAGGAATCTAAATAAGATTTAGAAAATACCAACAATGCAGTGAACCCTGGGTAACAGGACTTAACATTTTTGTTTATGAAAACAGACAAAGAAACTGGCTGTATTCCTAATGTTTATTTTAACAATGTTATTTAAAGGCCAGCTAAATTATAATTAGCAGCGGTAGGAGACATATAATTAAAACGTATGAAAGTAAAATTAGTTGCTATTTAATTTTCACTTTTTTTTCCCCCTGCTGTTATCTTGTTAATTAATACAGCTATTCAAATTTATTCACAGCAAAAATGTGTTTTAAAAGATATGATTATCTATTTCACCTCCAGTGTCTAATACAGTTCATATACATAGATAATACTCCCAAATTAAAAACGTAAGCTTGAAAAAAGATGTTTGCATGTACATTTATGCATATGATCTGATAAACTCTCGATAAAGTAACAATGAATCTAGGATAAAGACAACTATTAAGATGGAAAAACACTATCATGATAAACTTCATTTTCAAGTTCATAACGATAACTGACATTTGATAAAGCTGAACTAAAACCATACGGTAAAAATAGGTTACTCCCTGTGAATCTTGAACATAAGATACATCAATATTCTTCTCACCTAGCAAAGAATTTAATATTCTTTCTTTCTCATCTAAACTCGACTCAAATAGAACTCAAAATGTGAACAGATTATCTCCGTCTGTCATGCTTTACTCAATAAACAAGATAAACACCTCGAAGTTTCTCCAACCTCCTGCAAACTTCTATCATAGATTCCTAATCTCCTACAGACCTTTTGTATTGCATTTTAGCAAACTGACAAACTTTAGATTTTATACCAACCTGTATGATGCAATGGATTAAGCTACATATGCAATAAGTATTTTGATTGAAAAACCTTTTTAAATGTTGGCATATTCAGTGTCGTCCCCCCCCCCCCCCCCCCAAAAAAAAAATACTTCCCACAAATGTACTGCGTGTTTTCTTCAAATTCATAGCAGATCTTGCATGATTATTGCACTAGCGATTACTTAAATAAAAAACTATTGGCAACCAAATGTGCTGACTATGTGAGAACAGCTAAAGGCTTTTGACAAATCGTTTGTCTTCCTGACTTGGTATCATAGTTCTACGCAATGGATACAAAATTATATTTGATGTTTTCCATTCTGAATTCTCGTGGCTTGCATCTCAAAACCACTGTTTGGGTTATTCAGTAACTGCAGGGCAAAATGAGCAGACTGTGCTTTTAGCATACCTAAAAGGGAATCACTTTCCTATGGGATGAGAAAATACATGTAGGCCTTGGGAAAAACAAAGCTCCTATTGTATGTGTATTCTGGGGTGTTGGATTTCATTTGTTAAAACATGCTATTACTTTACACATCTCTACAACAATCATGTGTATAAAACTACATGTGTATGGGAAGAAAAAAAAAAAAAAAAAAAAATGTTTAAAACTATATGCCCAATGTTGTATATTACAGGCAACCAAAAGATTTGCGTATATCAAAATATACATCAGTGTGTTGGCAGCTATTTGTAACTAATGCGCCTGTGCAGCCACTCAATGTTAAAACAGAGCTGAATCAGTGACACCCTAGCTGCCCTACAACTGATTGGATTATGGCATGTGTTTCTAATTAATTTTGTCCAACCACTAGTACATCTATTTTAAATGCAAACTTGCATACTGTGTGTGTGTGTGTGTGTGTGTGTGTGTGTGTGTGTATATATATATATATATATATATATATATATATATATATATATATATATATATATATATATATATATATATATATATAAATTATAGAATATTTATATATCTTGTATTATTGCAAAAGTGACTACACTGATATAGATATTTCTTGAGGAAAATGAGATGTTTTTTTTCTCCCCTTCAAATTCCAGAATGAATATTTAGTTTCCTTTTCACCACAACCAGCACTAGCACAGCTGTAGCTGTCATCACACCAGACTGTTTTGCCACATTTCACTGCCTTCAATTATTTTTACACTTTCGTTGAGATATCTACAGTAAAGGCTGCAATACTGCATCCGCTCTTTTAAAAGCCAATGGCTCTTGTTTATTAAACCATAATTGGGCTTTTCCCACAAACATACTCCTAATAAATAATGTATCGTTGTTTCCAACAAAGCACATTGTGAGTAAAGGTCAGTATTTATCACTTGACATTTCACATCACTGCTGGGCAACTGTTGTTTTACATAGAAATTTACTTTCATGAAATGATGCAGTCACAGAAACATATCCTGACAAGCAATCTGTTACTTAACCCAATCCCATTAAAATAGTACCTGTTTAAAGAGAAGATCCATGCAGAATTATAGCAAAGCTTCATCACAACTGCCCTGCCTGCATCTACTGAGAAAGAGTTACGATTACCATTTTTTTTTGTATATAAATATATTTTGGAAGGCAACAGTAATGCTTAAATATAAAAATGGTGTATTACAGTCCATTGAGATTATGCAAATCGATGAATGTCTGTCTGAAGAAACTTTCACAATTCAAACACTTTTGAAGTTTAGGTCCTGACCCCAGCCACCAATAGCTTAGTTGCACTGTCAGACCAGAGACCACCACATTTCACTGGCTTCAATTATTTCTAGTCTTTTCTTTTGGAGAACATATCTGCTGCATTAGTATTTTTGTGCTGGCACCACTGCAAGCCTTTGTTCTACCACACTGTACTGTATGTATAGAAAATGCTGTTAATGTCTCAAATATCATATCGATAGCATTTTAAATACAGACAGGTTCACAGACACAAAGATAGGTCTTTATTCACATTTGGATCTGCAGTTACGTATGGACAGGTCTCACAATACAAGAACACATTCCGATACTCAAATTGTTTTCAAATATGTCCTGACCAGGTTTTGTCACAACGAAGTAGTTCTCTAAAATCTGGTAGAAAATCCTTTTCCACAAGGGGTAACAAACATTCCAAGCAAAGGAAAGCTTGGATAGCAAAAGTTTCTCCGTGTCTACCAACTAAAATATTAATAAGGTGAAGTAGTTCACACACAATGATGTGATAAAACCATGAGCGGTGTGATTTAGAGTGCCACATATTGATGCAATATACAGTATTCCTCCAACATACAATTTATATTTTAATTAACAACCCACACAGATCCCATACTTAAAACTGGAGGGCCAATTTCCTGTTCTCAATCCACTACAATAGTCAACCTTAAGCTCTTTGCAATTTTTATCAAGCAGATCATATTCAAACTTCAGTTCAGCTTGCATTTCAATTCATTTTAATATATAACACTCAGAAGGAATAATTCCATCTTGCAAAAAAAAAAAAAAAAAAAAAAAAAAAAAAAAAAAAAAAAAAAGTCTCTACCAGCTGCCTTAAAACGAAGATGGCTCATTATCCTGATGAAATTGCACCAGACATACGTGCCACTGACAGGCTCAACTGTGACACACATTTTCTACAAGTTTCTCTCCCCTAAAGCCAATCAGGTGATGAAAATGTAGACGCACGGCACCAACAAATATTGCCAGTTATATGGAAAAAATCCCTATTTATATAGTTTAAAACACACACATTTACACACATATATATATATATATATATATATATATATATATATATATATATATATATATATATCCAGTTTTTATTGAAATTTACACAGTTTAATGTCTCAATGTACTCTGAAATTAAAGCATAGAGCAAATAAACAATTGGAGATAAAAAAAGAAATCATGGAATCTTTTTGTTTAACAAAATTTAATCTAAATTTTTGACTCATCAAAGTAGCCACCTTTTGCAGATATAACAGCCGAACACACTCGTGGCATTCTTTCTACAATGGAAATCAAATATTGTTTGGAAACTCTACGCTGTTGCAGAAGTTCCCACAAATGTGTTGCACTTGTAGGTTGCTTTGCTTTCACCCTTCTGTCCAGATCATCCCAAACCAGCTCAATGGGGTTTAAGTCTGGAGACTGTGCTGGCCATTCCACGATTTGAAGCCTACCATCTTGTTCTTTTCTTCTAAGGTAGTTCTGACATAGCCTGGAGGTATGTTTTGGGTCATTATTTGGTTGTAGGATGAACCCCTGACCAACTAGGCGTATACCAGAGGGTATTGCATGGCACTGCAAAATGCTGTGATAGTCGTTTTGATTCAGGGTGCCACTCACTCTGTGCAAGTCACCGACTCTGGATCCAGCAAAAGAGCCCCAGACCATCACGCTTCCTCCTCCATGTTTGACAGTTGGTGTCACACACCAAGGAACCACCCTTCCGCCTACTTGATGGCGTTCAAAAACCCTGTGTGATGAACCAAAGATTTCAAATTTTGATTCATTGGTCCCTAAGACCTTCTTCCAGTCTTCAGTAGTCCACTGGCGGTGCTTCATGGCCCAGGCAAGCCTCTTTTTCTTATTTTGCCATCTTAGCAATGGCTTTCTTACCTCCACTCAACCTGTCAAACCTGCAGTTCGAAGTCTTCTCTTCACAGTTGAAACTAAGACTTGCTACTTCGACCAGTGTTAAGCTGTGCTTGAAACTGTTGTCCTGTGAGCCGCCTATCACACAAGCTGTTGACTCTCGGAAACTTGTCTTCTGATTCTGTTGTGGCTTTGGGTCTGACAGAACTCTTCCTGTCAGAGTTTCCTCCAGTTTCCAAGTGCCTTTTGATGGTGTAGGAAACTGTACTCACTGACACCTTGGCTTTCTTTGCAATTTCTCTAAAGGAAAGACCTACACTTTTAAGGGTTATAATGAGGGTTTGTAAGTAATCAACAAAAGTTAGGACAGCTGTAGGAATTGTTAGCATCAACTTTCAAGGCTTAATTTACTTACATTGCTGCAGAACAGCTGTAAATTGTTAACCCATTACTTGTTCCCTGAAATAGGCCTTTTTGTATAACTCTGAAATTTACATTATTTTTCAGTTTTTGATAATCTAAACTTTTTTTTTTTTTTCAACCTGAGTTTATCTTTGTACCATTTCAGGTTATTCACTGCACTTGAAGTGCTTAAATTTCAATAAAAACTGGAAAAATGGGGGTGTTCTAAAACTTTTGACCGGTAGAGTGTGTGTGTGTGTGTGTGTGTGTGTGTGTGTGTGTGTGTGTGTGTGTATATATATGTATATATATATATATATATATATATATATATATATATATATATATATATATATATATACATATATATATATACACACATATATATATATATACACACACACACAGAAGAGCTAACACCTCTTTTGTTCTTCCAGTCACTTGGCAACCAGTCATACTACAATGGTGAGGAGCCACTACATAAAAAGTGCCAAAAACAGCCACATTATCTATTCTGCATTCTTGTTTTACTTACTGGTCTTATTTTTTTTTATTTATTTTTACATATTTAAGAAGACTGTTACCTAAAAAAGTTGTTTGAAAAAAATACTGTTGCATCAAATATGATCAGTATACAAAATCACCATTGGAAACTGCTTCATGAGAGGTGATTTATAACCAACTACTGCTGCATGTAGTAATAGAAGCATGTCTGTTTGGCTCACAGCGACACAGACAAGCGAGGGCTGTTGGCGGGGCTTGTGTCCCTTGAGCTACAGTTTGCTGCAGTCAATGTGTATTTATGGTCTTCATCACCCACTAAAAAAAAGAAATACTATAAAAACATCTGCTCCATTTGGTTTCTTGGATTCCAATAAAATTGTAAAGACCATTTGCTTAACATTTGTTATGCAATTAACCAGAGTATGCAATCATCAGGAAGAAACGTGGGCATTTCAAGAAGAAATGTGTTTAATTGCAATTAGGAAATTGAGCAGGAACCATATGTGCAATTGATGAATGCACTGTATTGACAATATGGTCAGCCCTATACTATTACCAGTAGGATTGTCCAGGGTAAAACTTACAATGCATTACCCATTTAGCATACAATAAATATAAAAATGACAACCCATCTTGTTTATTTGCACCAGGTCTGATAACTTAACAAGTTTCATTACAATTGGAAATGCGGTTATGGGAAATGGGGATACAGGGTAAAATAGAAAGTGCATATAAAGTCAGCCGGTGAATATGTTTATGTTATGGAAGTACCTTACCTTAACTAGTGGCACCATTTGTTTCAATGAAAGTGTTTTGTTTTTTTTGGTCAAGAACAAAACTTAACACCATCTCTTGGACTATTATTTCAATAAAATAAATTGATAATTCCAAAGTCAAGTGACAGACTGACTTTGCCATCACTGTGTATAAACGAGTAGTTACCTTATTTCCACCCCTACACTAGTAAACACTCAAAACATTAAATTAATACATATTCTACTGCCGAATGGGCTTCAGGCAGTCAGGGTATGCACCTTTCATAGTACATTCTTTAAAGTATCAAAAGAATAAAGATTTACATATGCATTGATTTTTTTAACAGCCATAATCCTAACCTTTCAATTTTAATACACATTACCAGTATTGGTTTTGGATCCTTAAGCATGAATGCATTGGGGAAATAAACTGCATCACATGTAAATCACAGCCTACTCAAATCAAACGTACCTACGTACAAACTCAATCTACACAAAATGAAGTCTAACATATGGAAAAAATGCAATATTTGTAGGGATAAAAATGCATTTCCAATGCAGACATCAAAGATAACATTAATTCCTAAAACTTTTAAAAGTCAGACATTAAATGGTGATATATATGTAGCAAGACATGAAAAATTAATATGTTCAAGCTTTGAAATGCCAAGTGTAATGATCTCTACGCTGCTTACCTCCTTAGCTTTTTGTTTCAGTCGAGCTTGCTCTGGGTCTTCTTGCCTTGAGCGACTCTGCACAGTTAAAGAAAAGAAAAAAAAACACAGGTTAACAGCTGGTTTACGGACTTACTCATATGTTGCAGCAATGGGGAAAAATGGGAAAAGAAAAGGGAACAAGATACAACGTGTCAAGGACGCAATGCTTAAAATCAAAGATGTGCAATTTTAACCCTTCAGATCTCTTCCCTATAAATCTGTACAAAACTTCAGCCGTATATAAGAGGGTTGAAAAAGATTTGAATCAAATGGGTTTATTAAGGATTCTGTTGAACCCAGCATCTTCAGCATGGTCGTTAGAGGATGGATTTGCACGGTATTGCTTAATAATCAAAGGAATTTACTTCTGTTAAATGCGACAGAATTCATTGCCTTGAATCTGTATTAAACATTTCTTTAATTGACATTTAAGAAGTCGCAGAAGGAATTATGCTGTACAATAGCATACACCACTGCAAGAAGAGAATGGCTATATATAGATCAGGCTTCTTTGTAAAACAGTTGTTTATAGGAGGACCTTCCATCTTGATAATTGAAATCAGAGGCCTTAATAGAATCATTTTAAAGCCTTTGAAATGTATACTGAGCATCAAAAGAAACTTATCACTTATTAAAACACTTATTTTTGAAAAAAAAAAAAGGTATATAAAATGGACTGATGATATGTTTTTGGTTTCTTTTTGAAATCACTTGATCATTCATCCTTGACCATGACACTCTTTGTGACTATGACTGAAGCATGTGCACTTAATTACCTAATTAGTGAGACAGTTGATTGGACACTGGATATGGAGTGATTTCAGCTGTTGAATTACAGGCTTGAATAAAAGCAATAAAAGAAAAATTGCAGAAAAAAACAATATGCCATGTCTGTCAAGAGAGCAGCGCCTTTGTGCAATCGGCATGTTGGAGGCTGGACTAGGGCAGCGTACTGTGGCTCGCCGTCTTGGGTGTTCACAGCCAGCAATTTCAAAACTGGCGAGAGGGTATAACCAGATACACTCTGTCAATGACAGGCCACGAACTGGGAGACCGATTGACAGATCATTTTGCAGCATCTTCGTGATGTCAATTGTTAATCAGCACAATAAAAAGTCACTGCAACTGCTCTAAAACAGAATTTGTCATTTTTCAATCACATCTAGTGAATTTTATCCAAATAGAAGCGACACGTTTCTTTTGATGCTCAGTATATTTTAGGGTTTTGTTGAACAGCTTATTGATTATTCCAATTGACGAACTTGATCATTACTCTTAGATTTATTACAAATATATAAATCGACATTTAAAAACCTCTCAAACACGGTTCTTAAACACTACCGTCAAACCTACTCAACCACTGTTCAAGTGATCATTGAAACTGGTGAAGTTAATTAGAATTGTATAATAGGTTTGCCCTTAACATATTTTAATGGACTTTTCTCAAGTGTGAATCTGATCGGGCTATAAAATATATGTGTGCAAGTTTTGTATTTCATAGAAATACTACGCAATAAATCACAAAATGTTACTGTTTTTGTAATCCATTTGATATTAATGCTACCTAAAAATGGTTCTTTAACCAGAATAAAAAATGTGTAGCAATTTGTTAGTTTAATAACTATAATTGAGAGAAGTATTTATATTTATTAAGAACCGCTAAATGCATGCTTCTTAAAGATTCATTATTCCTTGAATACCATTTAAAGAATGCATAATGATCTCCATTTGAAATGCAGAACCTCAAACCACACAGATTGGCGTGGGATGTCACAAGATGAAATATCACAATGTTTAAAAAAAAAAAAAACACTCTTCATACAACGTGTTTTTGGATACAATTAAGCATTCCTCCGGATTTAAAAACTTCGATGCCAGTGGGGACATTAGGACTTATGTCACTTAAATATTGGATAGATAACCTCTACATAACGTTGTAGCTAAATGCAACTATGCTTTCAGACAATAATGTACCGTAGGCTTGTTTAAAACAGCACAGACTCAAAAATGTATACAGAAATGATGTAACTAAACAATTACATGTAAATCTAATTACGTGTAGTGTAAATCTAATTACTTGTAGTGACAGTAGTTCTCTTGGTGATAAATCATGTTTATTACACTTTAAAAGGAACAGACCCTCTTAAATCTGAAGAGAAAATGTCTGTGGATTGAAGTCTGCTACTCTACATGTTAGCGGATCCCATTAAACAGCTTATTTTTTTTTTATTCTGGAGGAAGGGAATTTAGATTTTTGGTGCCAGTATTTTGTCACAGTTACGGACTCCTGAGACCCACACGATAAACAATACACTAACTGCATCTCAACAAAATGTTGTCTCAATTCTGTACAGCTAAAGCCCCTTTCATACTGGCATGCTCTACCCAGGCAGGACCCGGTGCCATGCAGGTTGGGTACATAATTTAACACCGCTTTTGATAAAGCAGGGTTGACCTCTGTGACAGAAGCAAGTAAACAATGCGTGTATCAATGCCCCGGAAGCAGCTTGTTTAAAGCTTCCATGCAAGCTTTTCTGGATTGAAACACCTGCCCAAGTGTTGATTAGAGAAAACGCTTCATCCCTGCTGCAATCTGGCTCGCTGTATGTCTAAAGCAACAAGAATATGGCTAAACAAAATAAACAGAAACGTTCCTTGCTGAAATTAAATCTTCACACAGGCGTGGCTGTTTGTTATTGCGTCGGCTCACGAATGGCTGTCAAGCATTTCGTCTCGCTCATCCCCGGTCAAAGGGTGTCAACCCACATTCTGAGGTGGGTCACTGGGACCCAGGTTAAACCGGGTCCAACCCAGGTACGTGGTTTCACGCTACGCGTGATTGTGACCCGGTTAGCCAAGACCCGGGTCCGGACCCAGGTAAAATTGCCAGTGTGAAATGCAGAGATGTACAATTTCACCGCAAATCATCCTAAACGTCTTTGGTCTTCCAAATCAGAAATGTATCCAGGACTTCCCACTCAATTATAAATTCAAAATTATAAAAAAAAAAAAAAGTTAAACTTAAGTAGGCTTGGTGTAACAGTAGGGTTAGGCAAATGTTATTGCTAACCACAGTTTGACACAGTTTTCAAATCATTAATACACCAATTGCTCTCTAAGAAGGAACTATCCCACTATTCTACGAGAGCCACATGGGCACAGCCATCTGCAATTCAGAAGTTAGGCGATTTGTCATTAAATGTTCTAAACTATTGTGCTGCTGCGCATAATCTGGAAGAACAACTTCAATAATTTCTTACCCAGTTTAACCCCCAAAGCAGATCCTGTAATAAACTATCTGAAATGACAGACCTTAGCAGCTTTCAGTAAGATCTCCCTCTCCTGCTCATCTTTCCTCTGCTTTTCAAGCCGTTCCAACTGCTCGAAGAACTTCAACTGCGACCGGACGTCTGAGCCTTGTTCAAGCCATTCGTCATCCTATTCAACAGGGGACAAAGGGCATTATTTGAATTAGGAAAAACAGAACTTTATGCATCACAGTTCCACATTAAGGAAGTAGTAACATCTGAAGCAGGCTGCATGTTATTGTGCTCATAAAATGGCCTGTAAAATCAATTAAAATATTAAGGGTTTTAATCATTTAAAAAAGATTAAGCCAAATCACACAAGTTATTTTTAATAAATTAAATGTAATAAAGTCTGATCACATTTATTTGTTAATTTTTGTATTTATTTTTTTACTAGGTTATGTTATATTTAGTTTAATTTATTAAATGTTGACTTTAGGATCATGCGGTTTTAAAAAATGTAAAAAAAAAAAAGCCCTGCTGTCCCTTTATTATAGTTAATGAGAATGAGAGTACATGTGTACAACATTCATGTGTACGGGGAAAAAGACTTTGAATAAATATTCATACTGCACGTATCCAACTGTATAAAAACTACAGTTAACATGCATATCTTTGACAATGGTTAAATGTTTAAGAAAGATTCATAACATTTGACGAATGTTTAAAATCTATTGACATCCCCAGGGTAACTGATTACTACAATTCATTACATTTGACTTATACAAGATCTGTGATGATCCAATTAGTCAATTAAAAAAAAACAAAGAAACATCAGCTTAAAGTGTGATGGGGTAATGGCATCCATACCTGTGCAATGGTACTGAGACTATAATGCATTGGCAAGGCCTGGACATAAAACACAAACCAAATGGTATGAAGAGGAACATCTTTCTATTCAACTAAAGAGCAAGCTCTGCAGCTGAGAGACAAGTATGGGTCTTATGCTAATTTCTGTATTATTAACTCATCAGCAGCTACAAGGAGATTCATTACATTCTCTCCCCGCTTAATCAAAGTTGTTCCAAGCGTGAACACAAGTGCGCATCCACCTAGGCTTAGGGAGTGAGTTTCAATGTTGGATTCGCAACCGCGACCACTCTCTGTCCCCAAGGATTAAGAGCGACTTTTTAGATAGTCACGTGTCCCACAAGCAGCATACATGCTGTTGCTTATAATAATGCAAAAAAAACAGGAGATATTTAAAATGACCTGTTGCAACCACAGGGGTCAGGATTTTTCCCCTAGGGCACCACTGTAATGAATTGGCATTTCAGCCTATTGAATGGAATGGCTGAGCTCAAACCGCAAAATATACGGTTCAAAGACGAGCATCTCACCATTCAACTAAAAAGAGCTGGGTTGGATTCAATTATGGTACATGGGGTTTTTTTTTTTGGTTCCCCCCACCCCCTAGGTCATTTTATACCAGTTCTATTTATGCATTTGATAGAAACCACCTGATCTGACATCAGACGCATGCTATATTTCAAGCAGCACTGTGCCTTTGGCCTCCAAGGAAAGTTTCCAACTTGGGAGTTCAATTATAATAACATCATAATGACTTCTGCCTGATCACCCCTACATTATCACTCACACAGTGTTCTGACATTCCGATAATCTTCCCTTTAAAAGGTAAATACTGCAGGCATTTGTATAATGTATTGTTCTCAATTCTCATATTGCCTTTGTAAGCAGACGCCTGTCATCTCTCCCTTTTCTTTATTTTGAGCTGATACTGCAACTCAGTCACAGCAATACCTTGCATTTTCATAAACTATATTCCGTTTCAAGTTTGATCATTTTTCGCTGATGTCAACGGTTCAAATCCAAGATGCAAACCCACTTAAACTTTCATCTGCTCTGAAATGAGCCGACATTCAAATCAAACACACCACAGGTCTCTATTTCCAAAAAAATATAGCAAATAAAAAAATAATAATAAGTATAGAGCATGAATGAAATGAGATATTCCTGTTAAGTGAATTGGGCCAATCTGAGAATTTTATTAAATTCTTTTTTTTTTTTTTTTTTTTTAACACATTAATATTTAAAAAAAAAAGTGAGAAACATATTATTAATTTTAGGCTGTATTACTTCAAAATGAGTTTGTATTGAGGTATACTTTGTCAGTTGATTGCTAAAAAAAAAAAA
Organism: Polyodon spathula; assembly: GCF_017654505.1. Classification (NCBI taxonomy): domain Eukaryota; kingdom Metazoa; phylum Chordata; class Actinopteri; order Acipenseriformes; family Polyodontidae; genus Polyodon; species Polyodon spathula. The sequence continues at coordinate 32,238,437 of NC_054546.1, read as the reverse complement.
AAAACTTGGAATGGCTAAAATTTTTATGTAAATGCAGGCTTATTTCTAACACAGTGGTATTACAGTGACTATTGGAAGTATTCACCCCCTTGGACAATTTCATAGTTTATTGTGTTATAACCTAAAATCTTGATGCATTTAAATGGGATTTCTTTTCCTTCAAATTTACACAACCTACTCAACACTTTCAATGTGTGAAAAAATGGGGGAGGGGGGTGTGTGTGGACAAATCAATTAAAAATAAAAATCTGAAAAGTCTTCATTAGATAACTATTCACCCCCTTTGCTGTGACACTCCTAAATAAGCTCAGGTGCAACCATTTGCCTTCAGAATGCACACAATAAGTTAATTGGAGTCCACCTGTGTGCAGTAAAAGTGCTTTACATGATTTCAGATTAAATACACCTGTGTCTGTCTGTAAGGTCCCACAGTTGGGTAATGCATTCAAAGCAAAGACACTACCATGAAGACCAGTGCGCTTTCAAAACAACTCTGGGATAAAATTGTGGAAAGGCACAGATCAGGGGAGGGGTATAAAAAGATTTCAAAGGCATTTAATATCCCTTGGAACACAGTCAAGTAGATCATTAAGAAGTGGAAGGTATACGGCACCCCCCAGAATCTGCTTAGAGCAGGCCGTCCTCCCAAACAGAGCAGCCAAGAGGCCAATGATAACTCTGAAAGACCTACAGTGTTCCACACTGAGATGGGAGAAACTGTCCATGTGTCAACAATAGCTCAGGTACTCCACAAATCTGACCTGTATGGAAGAGTGGCATGAAGGAACCCATTTCTGAAAAAAAGCCCATGTAAAATCCTGCTTGGAATCTGCAAGAAGGTATGTGGGAGACTGAAAAGATGTGGCAAAAGATTTTGTGGACCGATGAAACAAAATTTGAACTATTTCGCCTAAATGCAAAGCATTATGTCTGGCACAAACCCAACACAGCACATTATCCAGGTAACACCATCCTTACTCTGAAGCATGGCGGTGGCAGCATCATGCTATGGGGATACTTTTCATCGGCAGGGACTGGGAAGCTTGTCAGGGTTGAGGGTAAAATGGATAGAGCTAAATAAAGGCAAATCCTTAGGGAAAACTTGCTTCAGTCTGCAAAAGACCTAAGACTGGGACGGAGATTCACCTTTCAGTAGGACAATGACCCCAAGCACACAGCCAAAGAGACACTGGACTGGCTTAAAAACAAGAAAGTGAGTGTCCTAGAGTGGCCCAGTCAAAGTCCGGACCTGAATCCGATTGAGAATCTGTGGCAAGACTGTCCACCAATGATCCCCATCCAATTTGATAGAGCTTGAACAATTTTACCAAGAAAAATGGGCAAATATTGAATGATCCAGATGTGCAAACCTGGTAGAGACTTAGCCCAAAAGACTCACAGCTGTAATTGCTGCCAAAGGTGGTTCTACCAAGTATTGACTCAGGGGGGTGAATACTTATCTAACCAAGACATTTGAGTTTTTGTTTTTTTTTCCCCCCATTAACTGTTGTTTCCCAATAAAAATTCTCGTGCCTCTTCAAAGTGTTGAGTAGGTTGTGTAAATCAAAGGAAAGTAAATCAAATTCCATTTAAATGCATCAAGATTTCAGGTTGTAACACAAAAAACTGTGAAAACATCCTAGGGGGGTGAATACCTACTATAGGCACTATATATTGAATATTTTACAAGGTCTTAGATTCCAGTTGTTTTTTTTACCCAATTTTCTCCACAATTTGAAATACCCAATTTTCAAAATGTGTGCCATAAGCCATCCACCACTTTTCACTCTGAAGGCCTGCCATCCAGCTACCTTCAGAGTTACAGCGTCAGTGGACCACGCAGCTCTGGGGAGCTTGCAGGCAGGCCCGCAGGTGCTCAGCCATTTACAGGGGTCACTGATGTGCAGTAAGCAGAGAACACCCTGGCCTACCCTAAGCCTGCCCCACCCCGGGCGGCACTCTGCCAATTGTGCGCTGCCAATTGTGCGCTTGTTTGAATTTGTAAACAAGTTTGTAGCCAAATTCCCTACTGCTATGAAGAGCTAACTGGACATGAGGACATGAATTTTGATGAACGTTAGTAAGAAACCCCAACAGAGGAAAATGAATAAAGATCTTTAGGAGACCCAGATTAGCGCTAACCTTGGACTACCTAATGTTACTTTGGTTGGTGAAACAAGCCCACAAAATGTAATTTATATGTGTGGGGTTTAAGCCATTTAACAAATACAGTTAATTAACAAGTACAATGCCAAGCATTATTGTTTATTACAAGCAATATACAAAAAAAAGATGAGCATATACTTACTTTACACGTCTCCATTCTGTGTTGTGCAATTATAGTCACTTTCTCCAGCACTGTTCTTAACCTTTCCTGTGTTGCATGGGAGATGAAGTTGACAGCATCAACTGGTACTTCAGTAACTCCAAACTTTTTAGCTAAAAGGGAAGTAAAAAGGAAACATAAACAAAACACCGCACTTAAGTTTTAGTTCAATATTCTAAAATGTTTATATCAAGATTTTGGGTCATAAGCTATTGCAGCTAGGTCAAAACATTTTTACATTTTAATTAGAACAACTTTCAAAAGAATAAAAAAAAATAATCTTTAAAAAAGGTGAATTAATAGCACTTTCATTTTTACATATAAACTGCATGGCCACCATACAAGGATCTTTAAGAACACTGTACAAGAATAATTAAGATTGCTTCCAGCAAAAACAGTGTGCTATACAGAAAGTATGACAATTAAATAGCAAAAAATTCTCTCTTGTTTTCTCCAAGCCATATTTAAAATGTTTCCAATTGTGCTTTTTTTTGTTTTTGTATCCATTAGAACCCACTGGCCTATTTCTAGGAAAAAGTTGTTTTTAAAGCAGGGGAGTGGGGTCCTGTTTATGATCTTTTTTGGGATTAACTGTAATCTTGTGAAACATTGAAAGCCGAGTCAAAACAGGAGGGGTTTGGTAAAGTAGTATAGGTTTTCTGTTAAATAGTTTTCATTGTTACCATATTGTACAACTGGAAATGAAATACAAAAGCTAAATAAAATTTAAAAAATTAAAGTTGTGCAGATCTTCAAATCTTAAAAAAAAGAACGTTTCACAAGCGGGCTTCAGAAATTACATTAAGCACAATCCTTTTAAATGTATTTAAAAAAAAAAAAAAAATCTTAGCTTCTGCCATAATCCCCCACAATGAATAACGATGAAAAAAATACAACCAAAATTACTTTACTAGAACTATGGCAAACCAGGAGGCATAGTGTGTGCTTACTGTGGCAGAAAAAAGTTAACGCTAATCTGAATCTGGCTTTGACTATATATTTTAAGTGCTGACTATCAAAGAAAAATAAATAAATATAAAGCAGATGAGTCAGAGCATTTCACTGATACTTGTGTTATTTTACTGGTATGATTTAAGAGACCTTGCAGGCTTCAGGGTCTCCCTTGGCTTTCTGTCAGATGCATGTTTGGATTAGCCAATCACTGACAAAACTGTGGTGGCCAACCGCCACTCACCAGCAGGAGGCGCCGTAAAGTTCTTATACTCAAGGCAAACACACGTTCAAGCCAGAAGACAGAATTACATTTTTAAACAGGTTAGTCCTTACGGCAACAGTAGAGCAACCAGTCATATATAACATACAGCAGCAAAGATATTTTGTTTTTGAAAAAACTAAGCATAACCTTTATGTTATAATTATAAAATTATAACATAAAAAAGGTGAAGAATTAGGGCAACAGCATATATTTTAAGTGGTGGATCTACATAACCCGTCTTTAAACAGGGATAGCAAGTTTCAGCAAGTTTAATAGGTATAATTGGCCCAGTTATGCCACCAGACTGTTTAAACAGAGCACTTTGGACAAGTGTCAATAATAACAACATTTTAACAGCGTTAAAAGTCTTTTAAAAAAGAAGTGCATAACATACATATTGTTCAGTTGGGATTTTATCGTATCTACACATTTTTGGACGGGATCCTTAAGTTTGTACAGTGGTATACTTTGATTTTTAAGATAAAATTGGAAAAATCCTATGAAGGGATCAGGATCTACAGTCTGAGTGCTCACAGAACGCCCTTGCTTTAGAATGCAGGACAAACTTACAACTTACGTTAGAGTGAGCTTTTAAAAAATGCAGTGATGCCACAGAAGAATTCATTATATTAGGTGAAAGCAGTGAAAAATATAAACCAAGGCCTAAACCTGGAACTAATCAGATTTACAAGTAGAGGCATAGAATAAGAGTCATAAGAAAAAAAAACATATTCAGTTTCTGTATGAACACAGTAGCACTTGAAGAAACTCAAATGAAAATTATACAATAAAGTATCATGTGTATATTAAAATATTATCAATTTTACTCTAATGAACATTGAAAGTAATTTAAACCGTTAAAAAAAACAATAATCAACTTCAGAAACCGGCAGACAACAAATTGTACACTTCAATTTCAAAGCAGCAGCTGCAGAGTCATGTTTTTGCATGTTGAGTTGCAAAAGTGAACTCGCTGTTTGAATTAAACAGAAAGTAATTGTGAAGTTTACGGTTTCAGTTGGACGGAAGCCCTGTTGTGGTTGCTCCATTATTTATTTATTTATTTTAATATATATTTCAGAACAATATTGTTTTAAATCGGACGTGGTACAAAAGAATAAACACACAGATCCAGACATCAAAATTAATATTCATAAATCATGTTTTTGATAAAGTGACGACTATTCGACTCTGTCACTTAAGTAATCATTCCACCACAATATACAAATCGTGGTACTGGACTCAAACATCACTAAAATGAAGTTACTGTGAACTATATACAACATGTGGAACAGAACAAAAGTGCCCATGCAGGTGTTACTTCAGACAAGCTGTTCCTACAGTTGTGCTGTAAGATCAATTCAACTCAAATTGACCAAATTTATAATATTTTTTATATTATCATATATAAAATAATGTGTATTTTTATGAGATTAACATGATGGTCAGGAATATAATCCCATATAAAAAACTTTAATTATTATCCTTATAGGGTATCGCAATAATAATATAGATATATATATATATAGATATATATATATATATATATATATATATATATATATATATATATAAAAACCGACATAGGATTATATTCCTGACCATCATGTTAATCTCATAAAAATACACATTATTTTATATATGATAGAAAGGGGCTACATTTCCATTTCAAACATTTACCTGTTTCTAGTATTCGTTTATGTAACAGCCCAGGAGGAATGAACGCTTCATCTTTACACGATCGGATTTGGGTTCCCACCAAATCAGAGTTCGTCGCCAGGATTCGGGCACTTTCCTCATTCAGATTAACTCCCGCCATAGAAGCCACATCATTAATATCATCATCATCCCTGCGGTACAGAATCAGCCATCGCAAACACTGATTAGCAATCAATAAAACATACATTTCAGAATAAAATTACACCAGTTCCTGTGGCAGGTAAATAGCGTCTCACAATCAGCCATTGCACACCCAGAAACTAGAGCTTGTTGGCATGCCAGTTTGTTTACATTCAAGCAGCCTTCTTGCCACTGTGTCACTCTGAAGGTGGCCACCTTCTGTGACTATAAATATGATCATCACCTGACACTTTTTATTTTTGTAATCGTCATTTCACAGATAATGCCTTCGCACCTGAAAAAATGGTTCATAGGATAGAAAGTTCCTGATACCTGTTTAAAAGTGTAAGGGGTACTGCATCTTTAAGTCACCAAGACAGAACTTTCTTGAAGTAGAAAACAGACATGCCTTCTTGTCTGATTACTCTAATGAATGGTAGGTTTTTACAAATAACCTCAGCTCGTACCACAGACTACATCTCAAAGTACTATTGTATCAGCCGATTTCAAGAGAGCACACAGGCAGGCACGCAGTCGACTGCAATAAGAGAACATTATTTTCTTTTAATATTACTGGTGATAATGTGGCTGATATAGCTATGATGCAGTACTATAAATAATCCGGGGATGTACTTTGCATTAAATGAGAGTTCATAATTAATTGTTTTATAGATATTTAAAATAAGGGTTTTGCTTTTTAAACTAATGTGGGATTTAACCAAATGTGTATGTTAAACTGCATTAAGCCGTTACAAACTTCAGCAATTAAACTGGATTCGTATTCAAAACCTATTTAATTAAAACAGCAAAATAATCTAATAAGCATTTACAGTGCATGCATATCAATAATAAAGTACAAAAAAAGCAAGAAGTCATAACACAATTACATTTTTTTTTTCTTTTTTTAAACGTGTTCTGCTTTATCAACCAGCTTGCCTCCCAGCTACTAACACATTCTGCACACATGCTGGGAATGCTCAGGAAAACTAGTCAGCATTCAGAGGATTAATACAGGTTTCCTGCTCACTGCCTCCAGGCTCAACACAGAGACATTTATTTGTCCTCCGGAGAGGTTAGGGGGTGAAATGCAAAGATGGAAACGGAATTCTTTGTTCAGACATACATATCAAAACTAGGATGCTTTTTCTTTTTTTTTCTTCCTATAATATTTAAATGAAAAAAAAAATAAAAAAAAAGAGAAAAATACGCAGTTTTTGAAAACATATTCACTTAAAAAAAAAAAATTGAAACCCTGTAAAAAGAAAACTGACAAACATGCTTGACAGCTTAATTACAAAACTCTCTAAAGATTTATTGATTTATCAATCAGTGCCTCAAGCAGTTACTTTCCCAGAGGGGGAATTAACCATTCCACCAAACCTCAAATTGTGAGTGAATGTGTGTGTGTGTGTGAGACATCCAATGCCTAATTTCTACTCAGTCAGAGATCAGTTCTCTCTGTACTGTACTGACTGGACCAGTTTCCATGAGCTCAAAAGACCATTAGCCATTTTTGTCATATACATTGCGCTACTCTGAGCACTAGTAACAAATTAATTAAAGAATTTAAAAATCATCTGTTTAAGTATCAGCTGAAGTCATGTGTGTTGCTGAGGCAAACAAAGATGCAAAGCATACAAAGCATCACAGCCAAGGGGAAGAATGGATCAAACTCCTGTAAACCTGTCTTAGAAATAATAACATACTGTAGATTTGCGTTACACAAGATGAGGCCAAGGTTTTCCAATCTGGATAATTACATCAAAAGCTCCATCAATTTGAAAGATTGAATGATTACATTTAAATGTACTTACTTAATTTCTTTCTATACATCTATTACATTGCATTAAACAAACACGTAGACGTCTGCAGGAAATTATATATATATATATATATATATTTTTTTTATTTTTTTTTTTTTTTTTTATTAAACACTTACATAAAAGTATATAAATAAAATATGGTAATAAACTGTCCTAGACCATACTGTTATCTTTACACCTGAAAACTTACTTTAAGAAGACTGAAAAACGCCTATTCCCAGCATAAACTGACTAGCTTATTGGTGACCGTATTGTTCTAACATAATAGAATAGGGCTCTCCATTTTCGGATCCACAATTGTTTATTTGTTAAATACTACAACTAATTTTGTTTACTAAACCTAAAAAGGGTTACTTGAGACAGAATTGTAAGTGAATACCTCCCCCCCTCTTAATGTCATCCTTATAGGATGCTGTCCTCTTGTGGTCAGCACTGGCTAGTACCTTTTTTGTAGCATCTGAAGAAATGCAGAGTTTTGTACCTGAAAGAACCACCCCCAGGGTCATTGAGCTTGTTTTTCTGATTTGCAGAGACCTGAACAGCAAAGCCCCCAGGACCTTTACTTGCTTGTATTACTGGTGCCTTCCCTACTGTGCCTGCCTGAAAAAAAAAAAAAAAAAAGAAAAAAGAAAAACCACAAGCAATGTTGGCATGAGCTGTCCTCCAGAATTCCCAAACAGACTCCTATCTAAGAAATACATTTAACCTTTCTTATTAACACTAAAACATTATGGGGATTGGTTATTTACAGGTTTGTGTACTGAAAAAGAGTAGCACCCAGTACACTATGCTGTCGGTGTTGTTGTGCTTCAATAGGACTGCTCTCCTATTTTAAATGATGTCCTACTACTTCGAGATGCGTTTCAGTACAGCCACACAGACAGACGGAGTGAAATCAAACTTAATTTTAACAGGCATCTACTTAGCCGAAACTCACGAATATCTTTTTAGAATTTCTCTCCACTAAGATTTCAGGACATAAAAACAACATCTCTGCACTACAAATCGCTTCATAAAAAGCAAACAGATAACTTTGATACGTGTACATGCACATTCCATTTTGCTAGATTTCAATTTAAGTTTACATTAACTTGTTTACAGGTACATCCAAGACACTAAGCTAAAAATAAAAAAAGTATGAAAAGTATGTAAAAATCTATGAAAAGGTGACAGTGCCAAATTCTGATATTATCACAAATTAGTTACCCTTTAATATCTATAGTTTTATACTGTGATTTGTCCTCAGTGTAGCGATGGGGCGCTGTTGTATATTAACTTGTTTTTTTCTTAAATGATGGTTAATTTAAATTAGAACTCACATTCTATGGCTATGGGAAAGCAAAACAGAAGGGAACATTACAGTGTCTTAGCTGGATTTGGCCAGATTGAATCAGCAGTACCAATCTGCATGACAGAATGTGGATACACACCAGACTATTTAATAAGGTAAATATTTTTTTTCCTGTAGAGCTTACAGTTCTATAATTATTATAATTGCTATCGTTGCAAGAAGTGAATACTAATCGATTCAGAAAGCAGCACGTAAAGGTTTGCATGACCACATTTGTTTTACTGTTAAGAAACAAGCCTGCGGTAATTAATTTTTTTAGTTAAGTGTGTACAGTTTTGTATAAAATGAAACTTTGCACTTTTTTTCAAAATAACCTACTTTAAGTTTAATTGTTTTATTTGGCAAAAAATGTATTTCTTGACAAGTTTTGTTCTGTATCTACATACATAGCTATAACAAACAGCTATATCAAGTTATACAGCTATTTTGTTTCTTGGACGTCTACTTTGACAAGTGATAGTTATAGGGTTAATGTTTATGGGCATGTTACTATAGTGGAAGGATATGCAGAGTTGTGACTTTACCCTCCTGTATGTCATACCTCAGCTGTAGTAATAGAAGCTCAGGATAAAGTCAGACTCTTTACATTGACCTCTATATAGAAAGTTACTTGCAGTAAGAGCTAACCTTGTGTTTTGCAGCATACAAAATTAAGGGTATTTATGCACAGGTCTATTGGTCCAACATTAGTCTAGTGACCCCCCCCCCCCTTTTTATCCATGAATACGGATGTTAGAAAATGGATTGCCTTTATTAGTAATTAGTTTCAAAGCGCACCTTGGGTTCTGATGCTCTGTGTGATCACCATCGGCATTCTTGGAGTTGTTTGTAGACCAGGTTGCCTTTTAATAGTCTGGGGAAAAAAACGACTAGTTAATACATTAAACACCATAAAAATTAGATTTCAATGAAAACCTCAATCGTGTGAATTTTTTTTAAAGGCAGCTATTAAAACCCTTAGCTTTCCACAGTTTTATATTTTTTTTAAAAAGTCTCTGCCATGCTACCAGCTAAATGTATAACTTGGGGGTAAATATTATATTTAATATATTATATATATATATATATATATATATATATATATATATATATATAACAAAGTACCTACCAGAGGAGAACTGTGGCTGTGCACACCCACTTGCGTGTGTTGCAAAACATTTGGCAAACTGGTGGTGGTGGTGGTGTTCGGCTGACTTATCTTCACAGTTGGGCCTCCTGCAATGGTGGGAACAGTCCCCGTAGACAGGGAAACAGGCTGGGAACTCGGTGTTGGTTTTGCTTGCTGAAGCTGTGCAGGCTGTTGGGTTTGTATCAGAGATTGCTGACTATTCAACAGCGACAGCCTCAAGGCAGGTAGACTTTTCTATTAAAGCAAGAAAAACAACATTCAAATATAACTTCTACTAAACACGTATTTAAAGTGCAGTAGGCCAATTATCAACATTGCTAAATTGTATTATGAAAATTTATGTTTGCCTTTTTTTCATCTAGTAATTCAGAAGACTAACTTTAAAAAGCATGTTAGCTTCTTTCACACTGGCACTCCTACTCGGTCCCAACCTAGGCTACCCAGGTCACAATCCTGCCTAGTGTGAAACCAAGTACCTGGGTTGTACCCGGGTCACAGCGACCCACCTCAGGATGTGGGTGGACACACTTTGACCTGGGTCGAGCTAGACAAAACGCATGAGGGACGTTCGTAAGACTACGAAAAAAAAAAAAGTCTGTGTGAAGGTTTTACTTCTGCAAGGAAAAATTATTCAGTTTAGCCATAGTTTTGTTGATTGAGATTTAGCAAGATTGCAGCAGGGATGAAGAAACATTTGCTCCAATCAACATTTGAGCCGACAGTTCAATCCAGAGAAGCTTGGATAGAATCGTCCAGAAAAAGCTGCTTCCGGGGCATTGATACACACATTTTGTGTTTTTGCGTCTGTCAACCAGGTCAACATGTTTTACCAAAAGTAGCGTGAAATCGCCTAGCTGACAAGCATGACACCAGGTGGGTTCGGACCTGGGTAGAGCATGCCAGTGTGAAAGGGGCTAAAGTTGTTAATATAAAATTAGAACAAATCAGCAAAGGGAGGTTCCACCGTATATCTTGTGATTCCACTACAGTGACATAGGCAAGTTCATAAAGACAGACAGGCACCACCTTATATTCACACATTATCAGATCACCCGTGCTAATGAATCTGCAACAATATTTCAACAAAAATATTTTAATGTAAAAATGGAAAATTCAGACAAGTTCAAATAGTTTGAAGTATTCTTACTTGCGAACTGAACTGGTTTTGTTTGAATAAAAAAAATAAGTACAACCACAAGCTTATTTCTATTCCATGTAATAAGCAAGACTGATAAGTATCAGTATAATACAGTTAGTTAAAGAAACAACAAAAGGAACTTCAAAAGACAGATCAGGTATCAGGTATAAGCTACTCTAGAGCTTGGACTGCAAGTTTCAGCCCCAACTAAGCTTAAGCTTTTCATGTATGACCAAGCTCACAGTAAGATCTGGAATGTCTCAATGTGCTTTGCAATGGGAGTCTAATTTCTATCAGTGAAGAAACATTCTCACTTTCAGCAACTTTACCGTACATTACCTTAAGGAAAGGAACCAAGTAGGGTTGTGGAGATGATTTTAACTCTGTCTGCAGTCGATTGGTGAATTCTTCAGGTTCAATTTTTGCATCCTGTCAATAAGGAATATATTGGTGAATATTCAATAAAAATAACAAAAATAGGAAAACATTGCATGTCAAAGGAACAATATCTCTGTTTACCAAGGTGCTTGTATAGATGCATGAATTTGTTTAAATGCAAAAAGTTTTTTTTTTTTTTTTTTTATGCAAGACCTACTGAGAAATGAAATTTGTTTTTTAGACCAAAATGTAGGTATATGTAATTATCACGTGTCCATTTTTTAAATAAATCCATTTACAGATATTGCTAATGGACATTACCAGTAACATATTAACAAATATACCTCTGAAATTTGCCATACAAAATTTAATTTTCAGTGCAAAAAAATACAAAACAAACAAAGAAATGTCTTTCTGCCACCTACAGAATAAAAAATGTTACTGCATGATCAGACACACAGGAGACCCAGGAAAGACAGCTTCAAAGTGAGAGGATGCTTGTGAACCTGCAGCTAAAAAAAATTCAGCAAATGTTGGTCTACAAGACACACCCAGGAATCTTTGTAGAATAAAAAAAAAAGTACGAAGTAAAAAGCATCCAATTATGACTAAATTCAAAATTAGTGGATGTTAGGGTAATGAAAAAGTAGCAGTATCTTGATTTGCAATTCATGAATCAGTATAGGCATTTTTGCTTTCATTTTTAAACTTGGGACTAAACTTTGGCTATACAACTCTATGGTCCCCAATATACTGTACAGTAGCCTCTGGCTAACAGGACACCCCTTGGGAAGCAAATAAAGTGTTCTCTTAGCCAGGAGTTGAACACTGGACACAATATGCTAAGGCCAAACACGATATGAATAAAGTCATCTGCCAAGTAAATAATAATACATACAAATGTACTTATTACTTATGTCATGACCAACATGCATAAACATCTGAAATTAAGAGACCAAAACGAGAAAAGCAACAGGCAAGCGTATGTTAACTATAATATTATAATAATAATAATAATAATAATGAAACTAAATTAACAAATCACCCTACATACAGTAAAAAGGCAGCAGTGGCTCCAACAGTAATTATGGATATAAGAATACATTTCAACACAATGGTTATTAACACAGTACCCCTACAGATGTTTAAAAAATGAAGCAGGAGCTCTAGATCACTCTCGCGGTGACAAATCAGTTTTGAAAAACCTGAAAAAAAACACTAAATTTGTGTTTGACGATAAGGAGTTATAAAACAGCACCTAATCGGTATTGAATCGGGTAGCAACAAATCACGATCGGTGCCAAAAATGTGTTTTTTTAAGCAAACTTCCTGTTCCTTTAGGCGGAGCATTTACAACAAGAAACATCCATTTCACAGCAAGGTTGTTCTTTAGGCCAAAGTGTTCTCTTAGGAGGTGTTCCTATATACAGAGGCTACTGTATAAGCAAAAACATACATTTAAAAAAAAAATGTTAAACTTACCAGCAAATCTTGCACAAGTGCCTTCACATTCCGGGAGGTTTCTGGAGATGGTGAATTATGAGATGCAAGTTTGATTAGGGTGGCTAAGAAGTTCTTGCACTTCTTCACATTTTCTTGCATTTCCTAAAAATCAGACACATGCACAACAATTAGTTTCAATTTAAAAATCAGAATCTAAAAACAGTGTACAATCTAAAGAGAATAACCTTGTATTAATTCAGTAAGACAAACAGTGTGTTAAATCAGAGCAATAATCCATAGTTTTGAAAACTTGATTTATGCCTCTATGCACTTCTCTTTGCTTATTAAAAAAAATGTATTAAAGGATGTGCAATTTAGAGCTGACTATTATGGCTTTGATAACGGTAGTTTACTTGGTGAATTCCCCAGCTTTTAATTGAACCAGCTAATTTGATCAAAAGGATGGCATCATAGAAAAGTGTTAAACCACTAGTTAGTTTAAAAACTGACAGTGACACAAATTGCGACAATCCATGACTAACTCTTGCAAAAGTGTTGTCATGCACATACACAAAAGATGATTAACTACTGTGCACTTAGTTTGAATTTTCTTTTTTTTTTTGCAATCAGTATTTGTTTTTGCTTTTTTTTTTTTAATAAAAAGATAATGTTTATTTTACAAAATGAGAACTACATATTGTATTAGAGAGAATACAATTTGCTCCATTTCCTTTAAGTAAAATAAACTGAGTCACAAAATAAATAAACTCTTGGTGTTACATTTACAGGATTCAGGAGGTGATGAACAGTTATTTTTATTTCACAAAAACCAGTTGAAACTGCACTGTAGTGTTAATTATCCTTTTGAGTTATACACATAAATAGCTGTGTTCTGGTTTTGTAAAGTTGGAAATGGAGCGAATGACAGACTGGTGTAAACATTCAGAAATATCTGTCCCAGGGTGTTTAGCATGGAGATGGGAGACCTGGGAAATGACGGACACTCCGGCAGCGGGAGAGCCAGGGATTCCCGGGGTTGCTCCTGGTATTTGCGCTGCAGGCTGGGCTGGAAGAGGCTGTGGGGCTGGCTGGGGCTGGGGCTGGGGCTGGGCCTGGGGTGGATTCTGCCCTCCTGTGATCACAGTCACTGGCTGCTGGGGTGCACTTCCTGCTGCTGCAGTCACGGCTACCACTGATGCTGTAGATGGTTTCTGAAGGAATAAATGACAAACAATATAGACAGAAATGCAGACATACAATATATATGTAGAGGGTCAAGTAACCGATTAATGCGCTTTTTTCTTCATTTTTTTTTTTTTTTTTTTTTTTTTTTTTTTTTTTTAAAAACAAGCATCTTGGGAATCTTTGTAACCAATCAGAAAACCAATTACTACATGTATACCCATATATGGAAAAACTAGTATAATGAATACCAATTACAATAAAAAAAAAAAAATATTGATTTGTACTACGGGGGTTAGCAAAATCACTTAAAATAATGTACAGAAAAGTAAACCTTTTTTTATTGTAATCATCAAAAACTACATCAAGTTGCCTAGACAGTATATGCAAAATGTTACCATAGCTAATAAAATAAAAATTAGTGAACACTTTTTTTTGCTGGTACAAATTCTCATTTTAACTGATGATCGGTATCTCTTGTTTTATAGCTTGCAAGTCACTTTGTGTGGCTATATTTTGGATGCAAGGAAAATATAGCAAACAATTTAATTAAAAGCAGTAGCTCTTCTTCTAACATCACTTACTGATGCAGGTGCTGGAGATAAGGACGCTTGCAAGACAGGATTAGAAGGAGCGCTAACAGGCGTCACGGGGGGCTGAACAATTTTAGTTTGCACTGGATGTCCTGGTCTGATTGTTGGAGGTGCCACAGACAGCTACAAAAATAACAGTAATCATTAAAAACTTGATGGGGGTTTGCCTAATAAAATCACACCAAGGTGTGCCCGCAAACTATTAATTGGTAGGTTTTGTGTATGTTTTGTTCTCCAACAATTATGAAGGTGTAAAGAAATGTTCAAATCAATCCAACAATTTGTTATAAGAGTCACCACTTTTCATAAAAATCTATACAATAAACGTGCAAAAGTAGTATAAGTAAATGAGATATAGGGTCGGACCAAATCAAACCCTGATCACTCTTGCAAAAAAGAGTGTTAATGCGATAGCTAGTTTCCATATTACATTTTCTTTATCCCAAAACCAAAACTAGCCATTTCCAATCCATGAAAGGGGGAGGGAGAAGTTTCACAGGAGTAGGAGGGACCAACCAAAAGTAACATGAAAACAGTTGTTCAACAATCCCCAGGCAGTATTTGTGACCTTTTGAAGGGGCAGAAACAATGCAGTAACATGTGAAAAGGCAGACGCAGACAGCCAGGGCTGAAAAAAAATAAAAATAAAAATCTGTGTTGTACTACTATTTTGTTTGAATATCAGTGTATGCTACTACATTCAACTACTACTAGGAGTAATAATAATAATAAAAATGTTTATTAACAACAATTGTCTGCATTTATTTTTATTGTGTAAAATATTGAAAAATACGAACGCAAGTTTGAAAGAACAGACACACACACACACACACACAACAATCACCTCGTTTCCACAACGTCTACAGCATAGTGGTGCATAGTTCTGTCACTGTTATGAAAGCGTGCCACATTGTTCTTGTGATTTTTGTAAAAATCCATACCATGCAATGCCAGCATCCTCATATCCGACTGGCACGGTGCACAAGGGAGCCCTGTTGTGCACAAGGCTGTATAGTAGGCTATAACTGCACAAGAACGAAGATTAAAGAAAAAAGAAGGTTAACAAAGAAACTCTGTGCGACTAGTATAAAATTAAAATGCAGAGTTTTAAAAAAAAAAAAAAAAAAAAAAAAAAAAAAGCACACACACACACTTGGGGTAAATAGACCATCCAAAAACTTTAATAATAATTTTGTTATCTACAAGTATTTATACTTTGAGGGGACTGCTTAAATGCCGACAAGTTAGCCAAAATAAAATGTGTGCTCCCTTGTACTGGAACGGTGGGCTTGTTCTTACAGGACGAGAATTTGGGCTTCATGTAATACTTTACGAGAGTAACCAAATGTTAAAAACTAAAAGTTAATATCTTTAAAGTGTTTAAAACATTCATACGTTCTTTATTAGCATTCCAGTTTGTTTACATTTGCTAGCCTTGAGTTTTGATCAACGTTCAATCACTGTGCCTTTAAGAAATTAAGAAATTGAACAGAAGTAGGTGTCGTCACAGATGACGTGCCAGAATGTCCATAGACTAAAATGTACCGTAGTCGTAGCGTAGAAAGATAACAAATAAGAAAATATATCTAAAAGCTTTCACCGAGAGAGATGCAGCTCCAGGCAAAGCTCTCCATGAGCAGAAAAGAATACGTTGTTTGTACATATTAAAAGAAATAATATGTATTGCTTTATTAAATATTTAACTCTAACTGTGGCAAAAACAAAAGTAGTAGGCTAAAAAAGAAAACGGTCTTGTGCGTACTTCGTTTAAGGGTGCAACAAACACAACATATATTATAGTAATAATACATGTAATATGTCATACTGTAAATTATTCATTTTGTTATTCAGTGTTGTGTGCAAGTGTTCAATATATGAGGTCAGTGTGTCTTGAGGATGGACTGTTTTGAATTTGTGTTTTATTACTGCAAATGCTTTCGCGTCCTTGTTCGCCAAGTGCTAACTTTGATTTGGTCCGGCCCATAGTCAAGACATTGTAATTAACGATCAACAGTTGAAATAATAAACACGTTGCACAACTTATTTTAAGTCAAGACACATTTTCAGAGAGGAATAATACAATTGTAACAGAAATAACAAATGGCAAGAATCAGGAAAAAGTAGTACTGCAATGAGTGGTTTCTTGCTGGTTACCCGTTAAAATTGGGAACAAATAAAAGCATTATTTGCTCCATCTACTTTAGTTAAAACTGATAAACTAGCTTCCACCACCATGTCCAAAGCTGCCAAGCTACACTGTTACCCTGCAGCATGACCCCCTCAACATGAACTGCAATCTATTCCATGATGTGCCCATAATCCTAACCGGGTATTGATCGACTTCATGCATTTCAAAACCTGAAGCTATATTTCAGGAGGAGACAAACATGAAAGCGGATCTGCCATCAACATTCTACCCAGCTGTAGGTCCCAGGGCCCCCAAAATAAGTGTGTGCCAAGGGGCGTGAAGAGGCTTGTAGACTGATGCATGGGGCAAGCTGGAGGGACTGTGTTACTGTGAGGTATGCATCAAATCAGATTATTATTCATTCATGACTTGAAAGTGTTGTTAGCTTTTATAAAATAATTATATATTTAATCGAAAATAATTATAATATATATCTTATATATATAATATATATATATTATATATATATATATATATATATATATATATATATATATATATATATATATATATATACACACACACATACATACACACATATATATTATACAGACACAATTACACACACACACACACATACATACATATATATATATATAATTGAACAAAAGTAGAAAGCACAAATGGTGCTCATGTGAAGTAGGTAAAAGTAGTTAGTAGTTAATAGTTAATAGTTATGGAGGCCAGCTGTTGGGACCCATCAATTTGAATGCGATACCTGTCACCATTGCTGAAAACCCACCTAGTTGTTATACACCATTAGTAAATGCATAACTGAGGTCTGCACACAAAAAATAAATCATATAAAAAATTATAAAATTACAATTTGCTGTTTTTGTACTATTCTACTTGTGGGGCATCTTGTCAATTGTTTTTTTTTTTGTGTTTTTTTTTTTCCTATTATTGAAGAGGTGTTGGATTATTTATCCAGGGATTTCAAGTTATGTAGTGGTCTGAGCGAGAGATAACAGGCAACAAATACCAAAATGCCCAGCAACCCTTTACCAGAGACATTCATCCACCACGGAGGAATATAAAATTGTGCTAAATAAAGTTTTTGTCAAGTTTCATCACAATTTGATAAGCAGTTTCCTATATGTAAATGTAAGTATGACATACTGGATGCCCAAAGCACAGCCTTTTTGCAACGGATAATAAAGCAGTGTCAGTCTAGAGTAGGACCAATATCCAATATTGACCAGCATTGCAACACATGCCGTGTATTTCATTGGGACTAAACAAAATGACACAAAAACATGATACTTTTTCAACATTTATTTATCCACAAATGATGGAACATTCAATATCCATGTGGAAAAAGTATGTGAATCTTTAGATTCAGTAACTGGTGGCAACCCCTTGAGCAGCAATGACTTCAACTAAGCTTTTCCTGTGACTGTTGGTCAGACTATCACATCGGTTTTGAGGAATTTTAGCCCATTCCTCCTTATAGAAGTGCTTCGACTCTGTGACACTTGAGGGCTTCCTTGCATGGACAGCTCGCTTCAGGTCCTGCCACAACATTTCGATGGGGTTTAGGTCTGGACTTTGACTTCTTCTGCAGCCATTCTTTTGTAGATCTGCTTGTATGTTTAGGATCATTGTCTTGCTGCATGACCCACTTTCGGTTCAGCTTCAGCTCAAGGAGGGATGGTCTGACATTCTCCTCTTGAATCTTCCGACACAATGCAGAATTCATGGTTGTGTCAATGATGGCAAGCCATCCAGGTCCTGAGGCAGCAAAGCAGCCTCAAACCATCACACTCCCACTACCATGCTTGACGGTTCGAATGATTCTTCTGTTCAAACGCAGCGTTTGGTTTTCACCAAACATAACGTTTTTTATTGAGGCCAAAAAGTTCTACCTTTGACTAGTCTGTCCAGAGAACATTGTTCCAGAGGTCTTGTGGATCATCTATGTGCTCTTTGGGGAACTTCAAACGGGCAGCAATGTTCTTTTTAGACAGAAGTGGTTTCCTCCTGGCTATCCTTCCACGAGCACCACTCTTGTTCAGTATTTTTCTGATAGTTGAGTCATGAACACTCACATTAGCCAAGACGAGAGTGGCCTGCAGATCCTTGGATTTTACTCTGGGGTTCTTTGTGACTTCCTTGACAATTTTGTAGTTTGTTCTTGGAGAGATTTTGGTAGGAAAACCGCTCCTGGGTAGAGTGACTGTGGTCTTGAACTTTCTCCATTTGTAGACTGACAGTGGGATGGCGGAGCTCCAGATCCTTAGAAATGGTTTTGTAACCCTTTCTAGACTGATGAGCTTCAATAACTGTTTTTCTGAGGTACTCAGAGATTTCTTTTGATCATGGCATGATGTGTTTCCACACACCTGTATGGTGAAGACCAAACTCACAAAGTTTCTGATCTTTACATAGCGTGGAGCCTCCCAAACTCACCCCTGAAGATTTACCTATTATTTAAAAACACTTGATTCTAATTATCCCCTTAATTGAGCTGATAAAACCAGGGGTTCACTTACTTTTTCACATACCCTAAATCTTAATTACTCATTGTTTGACTAATTCATACATCTTTTTGCTTCAAAAGACATGGAATTAGTTCATATAAACCCTATTGGATATTTAAGAAAAGACTTTTGATTCAAGGAGGCTATCATGGTAAAACTATGGAATTCCCATAATTATCATCATTGGGGTTCTCAAACTTTCTCCGCACTGTAAGGCTATGGGGTCTAAACAGCATCCATGTGAGTATTACAGAAGTATCTTGAAGATCTGCGTCTGTCTAAACCAACCTCCTGCCGTTATAATCACATTCAACAGAATTCTCCATTTAAGCAGGATTCACTGTAGGCAGCAAGGTATGCCACAGAGATATGAGAAACGATATGGAACCCTAAGATGCAAACAGAACCAGGTGTGACTGATTTCAATTGCTCCTGCAGTGTCTTCTACCACCACATGTCAAATCACAATATCAAAAAAACAGAATCTCTCTAAGTGAGCTGACCAACTCTCAAAGCTTGTAACAATGTTCACTGTGTGCATTTGGGTTGTCTGTTTATAAGAAGAGTTCAAAGATTGTAAGGAAGTGTTGCTGGTGGTGTACTGGGGGCAATTAGTATTATTTTATTTTTGTTTTGCTCTTTCAAGTCATTCAATAAGGATAAACAGAAATAAAATGTGTCAGAGCAAATAAATGTACATTACATTTTAAAGAGGAAGCATCATTTGGGAATTTAAGATAAATTATAAACTGGTTCCACAAACCTTTATTAGCACCTAACCAAAAACATCTTAAGTTCAAGATTAGTGTTAATCAAGATACAGTTGGTAAAAAGTTTACATACCCCAATGGAAATTTATAATTTTAGAAATCTCAAAAACAAATTATAGGAAAAACCTCTTGTAGTAAAAGTTTTGCTTTTGTGGATAAGGAAAACAAGTTACAAGAAATAGATCTTATTTATTTCAGCAATTTTTTTTTGCAAAACTCCAGAAATGCCAATTGAAAAGCATTCATACCCTGACAAGGAAAATGAAGTGAAGAGCTAGTTGAGGCACCTTTAGCAATAACCTATTTTAAATAATTAGGATATTTGTCGGTAAGCTTTTGGCATGATTCTTTAGTATTTATTTATTTTTTTTACCATTTCTTCAACGCAAAATTGTTCCAGTTCATTCAAATTCTGAGGACTTCTCTTTTGCACAGCCTTCAACTCATACCAAAGATTTTCAATCGAATTTAGATTGGGACTTTGACTAGGCCATTTCAGAACCTTGATTTTATTCTTCTTTATCAATTCTGAAGTAGATTTTGACGTGTGCGTTGGATCGTTGTGGTGTTGGAACATCCAGTTGTGCTTTAAACAAAGTTTTGTAGTGGAGGGTTTCAGATAATTGGCCAATATCTTTAGGTATCCCATGGAATCCAGTTTACCATGTATCAGAATTACATTTTCTGCTCAATTAGAGGAAAAAACAGCCTCATAGAAGAATATTACCACCTCAATGCTTGACAGCAGGTATGGTGTTCTTTTCTTTGTACACCTCACCAGACTTTCTCCAAACGTAACGACTATCGGCGTGAACAGTACTCGCATCCACCATTGAAATTCCGTTTTGCAAACTTAACACAATTGTCCTTGTGACGTTTTCCTAAAAGTGGCTTTTTCCTTGCCTGCAACCATTGAGACCATCACCATGGAAATCCCAGCCTCACCTGCAGCCAATTCACTTTGAATATCGATGACTGGGTTTGCATGCATGTGAATCGACTCTACAGTCATGACTCGTGTACATTGTGAAACAGCAAAAGAACGTCCTTTGGCTAGCGCAACTTTAAGGGCAGGGTCAATCACGTCCTCACGATAATAATAGCTGTAAAAACCCATGTACACCGGAGCAGAAATTGTGCTCGTTTCTCACTGGATTTCAGCAGTCAAGATCCCGTTTAACTGCCGGAATCTCACGTCATTCCTCAGCAAGCTGTTCCAAACCACACAGCCAAGAAAGAAAGCAAAAGACACTGCAAATGTAAACCTCTCATACACAGCCTATTATTAATGCTTGTATAAATACATGCTGTTAAGCACAACTAACCAAACTTTTAGCCTCATATTATTACTATTAGTAGTAGTAGTATTTTCTTTCTATAATTCTTTTAAGATGTCCAGGAATAACAGAGCTGCACCTCTTCTTCCACCGCACAGAACTGGAATGAATTGTTAGGATCAACTGGCATATCGTGCAATAAGTAAACGGATATTGTTAACAAACATAAATATACCGTTTCGCTTTAAATAAAGAATGTTTATAATATTATAAGACATCCACATTTCATTATAATGTGTGTGTTAAGCGGCTTCTGCGCCTGGCACGTCTACCCCAGCTGCAGCCCAGTAATCACTGGCTTCTTGGAGCAGAGGCTGGGTATAGGGACCGGCAGATGTGTACAGGAACATTAGGATGCTCAGCCTGATACTTCGCCTATAGAACTGCCAGTGCATGAAGCTGCTCAGGAACCTTGCATGTACTTTTACATATCCCCCTTTTCTCAATCTTATATTCATATAGGCCTAAGGATTTTTTTTTTTTATTATTGTATTGTAGTGTAACCCCCTTGTGTTCCCACATTTTCCACATACATTTATAGACTGCTTTAATTAAATACTTTCAGATGTTGCACATATTTAACTAATAAAAGTTGTACTTAGTAAAAGTTTTATTTTATATACTTTATGTGTTTGTGTGTTGGAAAGGTAATGAGACACAAACAAGTAACACGTGATAATTCGGAATATGCAAGACAAGTTAATTCTTTCCTCTTGTTAATTTTTGCAAATCTTCAAGGCAACACCTGAAGCTCCCTTCACAATATTCAGTCATTCTTTTAGGGTACTACTACTGGGCAGACAATTAAATATCCCCTCCCTTAAATTACTAGGAATTGAATAATCTGCACTGGTACAGCTGACTTTTTTTTTCCTAAATCAGAACAGCACAGCAACGCATTTCTTAAAAAGTACGGCAAAAACACTGTGAGGAAAAGTGTCATGACTTGTCCATGTAAATGCCATCTTTGGCAGTCAATCTCAGATTATAGCCAATACAATCATAGCATCAATAGCCTTTTTGGAGTTTTGGAAAAAAAAAAAAACTGCATAAATAAAGAATTGTAGACATCTTTCTTCATCGTTTTTTTCCTCATCCAGAAAAGCAAAACTTTTGCTACAAAAGATTTTTCCTAAAAAATTTTGTTTTTGAAAGTTTTCTGGAAATCATACATTTCCATTGGGGTATGTAAACTTTTGTCTAAACTACTATGTTGAAACTAGCAGAAAATGTACAACATATCCTGTTGCAATCACAAATAAAATACACATCCAATAGGAGTGACTGTCTTTACTTGTATAGTCTGCTGTTACTGCTGTGCTGCAGGCACCCAGCCTGTTGTTCCACTGAACGCTCACTTTGCACATAAAATGACTTTGCAGTGCGATAGAAACCTGGAAAGGCTACATAGAAAAAACAGCATCAACATTTATTTTAATCCTAAAATTCTTGAACTGTGTTCAAACCAACTTGTTTCTTATACTCTATAATTTAAGTTTTCTTCTCAATAATTCAAGCAGTGTCATAGAGTTTAACAACCCTCTTTAGATTTTTTCTTTTTTTTTTTGGTTTGCAGATAGTTTACTATATCATATCGTAATGTAATTCTTACATAATCATCGAATCACATTGTATTAATTAAATTAAATTTAAAAAAAGCATAATAAATCAGGAACTCTATGACAGGACAGGCATGTTTCAGTTTATAATGGCCAGACTCTGTGTTCCATGCTTTAGCTAGAGTTTAATTTTGATTAAATGAGTCCCAGATTCTCCAGTTCCGCTTAAAAACGTCAAATTAAACCCAATAAACAACCACAAAACAAGAGCACCCATCACAGAGGCTTTTTGTGTTTTGTCAGAGAAAAAAAAAGTATTGATAATTATACTTTGTTTGAACAGGAGAGGGTATGGTTCATCAATTACCAAAGTCTTCACAATGGTTCCTTTATTGTATTTTATGGTATATTATATATCCATCAGAGAAAGTACACTATTTATACTCTGTCAAGGTGCAGCAATTGGTTTTATACTTAATCTAAAAAAAAGTTTTCAGCATTGAACCATAAATTATAATGAACTTAAATAAATTTAAAACATAGCATTCAAATTACTACTAGCCCTATATCAAAACTCACAATATCATGGTTTTCATAATTCAATGAAAGTGCAAAATTTCCAGCAAGCTACTACATAATACTGTTTTGTTTGGTATTTTGGTGATGAATCCCACTATCAGTCCAGGCAGCTAGATGGCAGTGCTACCCTTTACTAACCACAATTCATGCTCCACTTATCAATTTCTACTTGGGTGAAGCAAAGTGTACCTCAATCCTTCCATCCTGGACAGTTTACCTACTGTAACGGTACACCCAGCACATTTAATTTGTGTTTTTAGTTGTTTCATTTTGTAGTTTTTTGTGCATGTTAATACTGTACTTGTGGGGGGGGGGGGGTACAATTAAGTACAGCTTAAAAGTACAGCAAATTCTGTGTCTTGTAATTTTGCAAACGACATTGCTTTTTTTCATTAGTTTATGAAAGTTAAAATATTCACTATACGTGAAATCAAATGCCTTGTGTAGAGTGGGGATGAAGTCACTTGATAAAACTTTTTCAAACTGAGACTAAAGATGCTACCCATGAACAAGTGTTGCGTGAATGTTTCACTCATGACAAAAGACTGCAACAGTATGAAAGCCCTCGCTGTGACAAATGGTGGCCATTTTGACAGTTAATCCAACAGAACTTCAAAATAATGAACTGACCAGTCAAGCAAACACACTTCACTGAAACTGGACACCGAGCTTCTTGCTACTTTGTGTGTGTGTGTGTGTGTGTAATATATATATATATATATATACATATATATATATATATTATATATACATATATATACACATACATATATATACATACACACACATACACACATATATAAACATGTGAGGAGCAGTTGCTGGGAATTTGAACAGTTCTCCAGGCATATTTTTGGTTTTCTTAATATTATTCCCGCTTCTGTTTTTGTTAGCTGCTATTGGCCAACCATAACGTCAAACAATTAGATTTTGCAGATGAGGAAAAGAAAAGTTACAAGAAACAGGATGTCAAATTATTTCAGCAATTTTTTTGCAAAACTCTACAAATGCTAATTATATAATTATTTAACAAAAGTGAATGTATGATCATTTATGTTATTGATATTGAAAGTCTTATACATTAATGAAATTTAGCTGGAAATTGTCCAGCAAATGACGAACAGGAAAGTGAAAGTAGTTTTTGCATCCATATAACTGGAATACATTAGTAATGTACTTTAACTTAGGTAATGTATTCATTTATATTAGATTATTTTACTCTGTCTGCAAACAGACACCCAGGATTGGTCTGTTGTCAAAGCAATAAAAAATAACTTGCAAAGCATCTGATTTATGTGCCCAGTTTATCATTAAAAAAGGGCCTAGGGATTAAGATCCAATACAGTGGCTGCTGTAACTTTTTGCCATATTACAGAAATAAATGAAAACCATTTAGAAGTGCACAAAGTCAAATTAAATCTGTTGTCTATTGTTCCTTAACATATTGAATTATATACTGCTTTGTAGTTTTCCTTATACTTTACAAAAAACTGACACATTGAACAATGTGACATTTCAAAATCTAACATGAAAATAATACTGTACTACTGTTGTCGCTTTCGTGGTAGTTTATTTGATTACATGATGTAATTATGCCACCATCCTAAAATTCTAGGTGATGCAAAACTTTTGGTTCTAACTGTATATTTTCTTATTTTTTTAATATGCTATACTAAGTTAGCAGTGCAGCCACCAGGAAGTGTGGCTAGTCAAACTATGAGGCTACCAAAACATTTTGTTTGAGGACCACTGCATGAAATCATTGAAAATAATAAAAGAGCCTTCATTACTTTTGTAACTGCGATTCTGTGTAGGTTTCAGATAGGCCTACTCTGGAAGTGGTCCTTAAATCTTGTTGCTCATGTCTTTGGAGTCTCCACACCACTCTGATTAACAGCAGAGACCAAGTTTCTTCAACTACCCTGTATACACCACAGTGAATGTGTTCATACCTGCGTTGTTGCCAGTCGGAAGGTGGGTCCGCTGGTGGGTGCAGATGGTCTGGGAGAGATGCTGTTTTGAGCCTGAGCCTGAGCTTGAGCCTGAGCTTGAGCCTGAGCTTGAGCCTGAGCTTGAGCTTGGGCTTGAGCATGAGCCTGGGCCTGGGCCAGCGCTTGCTGAGGAACCATGACCAGCTGACCAGTCTCCGTCCGTACCAGAACCATTCCTGGAAGAGAGAGAAAAGGGAAGATGCATTTTAGATTCACCTAGAAAAGATTTAAAATATAAAAACAGACTAAGTTAATTTATACTGCATTTAAAGGATGTGTATTTATAACAAAGTTAATATACTGCTGTGTTTTTGATTGCATGGGCACTTCTCAGATGTTTTTGCACTGTCCACCACGCAACCTTTAACTCGGACAGCACATAAGTCTGTGGTCTCAAGCACTACATATGGGTGACCGGAATTGTGGTGATTTTTTTTTTTTTTTTTTTTTTTTTTAATTCATTGGTCTCAAACTTTGGAATGTCAGCCTTTCCCTATCTGTAAATGTATTCTGCTGCAAGAAGCAAGGTAAAACAGCAGAAAAAATGGCACAAACTGTGAGATTCAAAATGATGCTTTTATATTGTTCTTGTTTCATTGAAAAGAGTAAGACTTTGTTCCAACCAGATCCTTAATGATATAATTGACCCTGCTTAACTGGAAAAGTGAAGGCTGATGACCTCCGTCTTACAGTCGTAATCAAAACTTCAGCCTTCAATCAATACAGTTTGCACAAAACAGTACAGAAAAAAGTACACTCCTGAACATTGGATCTGGGCAGCTTGCATCTTGACATTCAGTTTGGTATAGTGCATGTCACAAACTTAATTGAAACAGAGAGCAGAGGATGCAATTACCACATTTTTAAGTGCTAGTAGAAGGCAATGCAGATAGAAAATAAGTATGTAGGTCCAGGTACTGGAAATGAGGTAACTAGTCAAACATAAAACACTGCAGTACTATGCTTTTCTGTCTGGCATGTGTTTCTGTTTCAGCTTGACAGGGAACTACTGTATATTCTTTATATAAAGCCTTTAAAACTTTCAATCAAATTTAACATGTGCCAGAACATGTATAATTTTCCACTAAACGTCTCTGGAGCACTCAGTTTTCAATAAGACTTGAACAATAGTGAATGCTAAAGCAGGTTTCTCTAGGAAAAAGAAAAATTACCTAAAATAGTTTCTGCCCAGCATGAAATCTAATTGTGTTTGTTTCATACAAAAACATTTAAAAAAATAAATCTAAATTAGTAAAATGGTAGGTCAGGGTGCCGCAGTCAAAAGGGGTCCCCTTTCAGGTGTAACTGTAAAGGAAGGGGCCTTCTAGTATGTTGCACCACGACTCCATTGGATGATGCTCATATATACTGTGAAATCTACTGCTTTATTTAGAAGAAACCTTTGCTTAAAACAAACATTAGGAAAAAACACTGGACTTCATCCAAACAAATCGATTTTAAAGTAATTTCATAACTACATCTACTACAAATAATTCTAACTATATTTATCAAATACAATAGCAATTCTCAATTGGAATAACTGACCTTGTTTCCATTCCCATTTCAATAGTCTGCTTCGATACAATTGTAAACATTTGAATTTTGTACCAGATTGCAGAAAAGATGCTCATAAGGTAATGCAAGGTTTGTTGACATAAGGGTTAAGGCTATAGTTGGATTGACAGGATTTGTTTCATTACAGGTCAACTAAATTTAAAAAAATATATTACATGCAACCAAACAAGTAAAGGCTTGACATGGAAAAATATAAAGAATTAATGTTTCAAAACAAATTTCAAATGATTTATGAAACGTTATGGAAACAGTCTTTAGAAACGTAACTTCAGATCGGTTAAAAACCAAACCAAAAACACCTGCTGTAGAGTCACATTTGCTTGCGAGGTCTAGATTCAGTCTTGGCTCCTCCATACCACCAATAGCCCACTTATATTAGTTCTGCACACTATTTTCTATATTTGTGCAGATCCACAGTATATAACCATTTCTACAAAATGTATCAATCCAAAAATCCTAGAAGTACAAAATGATACTGGAAAGCACTTAATTAAATATAACACAGAGACAAGTCCATTAAATCTAGCAAAGAATAAAAGACAGGACAATTGTATAAAATAACCCAATTACTGCTTGGCAGATAGAAAACACCACTGAAGGTAATGGTTCAGGGTGGATTTTTATTTAGGTATTTATTATTATATAAATTTGGGACTAGAAAGCACATCAGTGTCTGGTAACTCACTTGCTGTTCATGCCTCTCGCCTCTGGAGGTCGCATATGCAATTAGTTAGACTCAAAATAGATACAAGACTCCCATTTTGTTTCGTTTGTTGCCATGTAAGTTAAGGAGACTGTCTACACAAGTTACGATGGGTAAATCTTTGGGCTGGAGTTTCTGCTGAACAAAGTAAGCAAACTGTGGCTCTGAAAATGTAAAGTTCTTTAATGCGTAAGTTGAAATTTGCCCTGATCTCTCTTCATTTTTTTGAATGCTAGAATAGGCTACCTTAATTTCTGTACAACAAATTAATGTAAACTGTATTCTATCTAATGCAAATTAATCTGTGGTATTAAAGAAATCAGGTAAATTGGTAGAAAAGTACATGCTACACCAACAGGGCATATGCAGCAGAAAATATCTGTGTAGACTGTATGTGTGTTTACAGTATGCACAGTCTAAGAAACAACACATAAAAGTTTAGCTTGGAAGAATGCGAGAAGGGGACATTCAGTAACAAATGGCAGCCTTAGAGTGTGTTAGGTACAATTATCGTAGGTAGGAACCTTACTGAATATTTCAAAAGGGAAGAGAGAGGAAGTGATCAGGTGACACCAGAAATGGCACACAAAGTTCATCAATAAATTAAGAGAATTAACAACTTCTGTCTGGTCTGTCCCTTAAATAAGTGCCCCATAAGTATTGTTTGAATTTGTTTTTAAACATGAGGGGCTAAATTCTCAAAGCTGTATACTCCAAAAGTTTTTTTTTTTTCAATCAGACAGAAAAAATAAACCTGATCAAGTCCACACACCAGACATAAACCACTCAAAGTTAAATTAGAAGGTCTTGCAAGTAATCTGGTTTTACAATTATAATTGGTGTTTTTTTGTTTTTTTTTTTCAGACAAAAAAAATGCTGACAATTTCAAGTAAACAGCTTCATTTTTAGAAGTTAGAATCTTACAAATTGTAGTTGCAATTTTAAATAAAAAGGAGTGTTTGTGTCCTGTTTTTAACCAGCATAAGTCAGTTGTGAATGATTTATGTCTTGCCAGTTTATGCCAAAAATCTTTACAGCTGCTGTGAATTTTATAGGTCACGTCACACATGTGCATCAAAATGGGCTCCCGAGTGGTGCATCTGGTAAAGGCACTCTGAGTGTAGTGCAGAATGCGCCCTATAGCCTTGAGGTTGCTGGTTCAAGTCCAGGCTATTCTAATGCCGACCGCAGACATGAGCTCCCAGGGTGCGGCGCACAATTGGCCGAGCGCCACCTTTTGAGTGGGGGGGCTTGGGTCGGCCAGGGTGTCCTCGGCTCACCACACACTAGCGACCCTGTAGTCTGGCTAGATGTCTGCAGACTTGCCTGTAAGCTGCATTGTCCTCGCTTCCAGGGTTTGGTAGTTTGATGACATGCATTGCTGAGAGGATGCTGGTGAAGATGGTGGCTTGGGAACAGAGGGCGCGTACTATCTTCAGTTCTCCTGAGCAGTAAGTGGGTTGCAGTAGTGAAACAACATTTGAAATGGGAATTTCAAATTGTGTAGAAAAGTAGAAAAAAAAGGCATAATAGGCAGTCTGTTTGAGAAAAAGGCAGAGGTGTGAGGAGAAGCTCTTATGGCACCTTAGTGTCAGCCAGTGCCATTGACTCTTTTTTTTTTTAATGTTATGTTCGTGCTCATGAAAGGTAAATGTCCACTTAACTGCTCAAATCACACTTCTCTTCAATTTCTTCGAAGCCACTTGTTAGTATACTTCAGTATTTCCACAATACAAATTTGAATTGTAGTGTTTAGAAGCAATTGGAATTAGGATTGGGATTATTCATGATAACTTGGTAATACTGTATCAAACAGAATTCACGATAAAAAAAAAATGCATTATAAAAATAATTAGAGCTTTCGGAAATGTAAATTATACTCATTCTGATGATTTTTAATGGCAGCTGAATTTGTTATGCTATTTTTCATTTATTTCACAAGTAATTCCATGTTTTCCATCTGTTCTGGTAATATTTAATTAGCACGTCTTGCAGCGTATTAGATCAGTTGCCACTTCTGTCCTAACGATGACCCAGCGGTTATGAGGCTTTGCAACATTTCGTTGCGAAAAGGCGGGGAGTGAAAGTAGCCGAAACGGGAAATTTAAAATAAATTGAGCAGTATTAAATGGGCGTGTATTTTTGTTTTGTTTTGTTTTTTTAAATATATATTTTTTTTAAATATAAAAAAATTTAATTATCAATTTTTTTTCCCACAATTTGCATTTCAGAGATTTTCAATATTTTCCCAACCCTAAATTGAATTTTGATTCTAAAATCATTCTCTATACAATATGACAGTGCCCTTGAAACACAAAAGTATAAACATGTTTAATACTATTTGCTTCTGCCTCAGTCTTCCAACACTGGTAAAAATATAAAACTGACAATTGTACTTGTAACATTCTTTAAAATGCTACCAGGACAGCATTGGTATGTCACAAATAAATGCAGTATCTTTTGACATTTTCAAAAGACTCCAACTGCTGATTTGGTTTTGCTGAATGCCAGTTTTATCGTGATAGGAGGTGAATTCAAAAGAAAATCACTCGTCAGGTTTTGGATCAATAACAATCTAGAGCAGCAAGTACACTTTACGAAAAAATGCATTCAAATATGGCATAATATAAAACCTCTCTCCATATGCAATCTGTTTGTTGAGGTCCTCGCAAAAACAGCAAATTAAGCCATTTCAATACAGGCTGAACTACCAGCAGTCAGGGTTCAATAAAAATCAGGAAGGGGTCTACCCATAATGTAATGTAACGTATTATCTGCACTTCAAAGTAGGCAGGGGCGTCTACTGCATTGTAGATGGAAAGGATTACTTGGAAACATAGCTCAAGAGTTTTTCATTTGCTGTTCCTGTAGCCACTGCTGTCTGAAATGTATTGCTGCAGTATCACAGCCGCAAAACTTTAATAACCCTATGCCTCAAAATGCATCCATCATATTGTGTTTAAAAACTGACAGAGTATGCAGGCAGGGTTTGAACCAAGATGATTTGAGAGTGTGTCCCCCCCCCCCCCCCCCCCCAATGGATTGCGTGATCCCTGACTTTATTTATGTGGTATTCTGTTTGCATCATTGTTGTTCAATAAATATGATCAGCAGCAATCCTTGTAATAAAGTTTAAACATGTGACAAAAGCTTGGCCACATCTTTTACTGCATCTGTATTACTGCAGTTTGAAACCTTGTATATCACCCTATACTTTAAACCCTAGTGGTAGGTCATTTTAAACCATTTCAATAGTTGTAGATTTGATGGTGGTATTGACTCAGTAAACTACTTCAAAATGAGAACGCACTCTAGAAAACTATTTAAAAAAATGTATACCTGTACATGTTGAAAATTGCACTTTACTTTCAATTCTGATTTGCAATGCTTTTGCTAAATAGCTCTTTAGTGCGTCTACATGTACCAACCTTATGACCAGGACAGAAACCAGTGGTTGTCTGTCTGTGACCACTAATTTGGACTAACACTTTTTATTTGATATCAGATCACCCTTAAATGTTGGTTTGCCGTTACCCAAATCAGTTTTAAACATTCAGTAGTTGATGTGTTTATGTTGTTACTGTCTGGTAAGCAGACTGTACTGGAAGAAACAGTTTATACCTGGTTTTTTGAAGGTAATACAAATACTTGGGGGGTAGACGCAAGTATAGGCGCAGTGTAAATAATTACAGATGCATTTGCACTGCATGCCCCATGTAAGCTTAAGACTAATGCAAATTACTCAACACTCAAATACTGATCCACAATTGTGATCGAGGGTCTCAATGAGCGCATCAGTCTATTAAGGTGATGGATTTAGGAGTACAGAGAGCAGTAGGAGCTCAAATACAAACCAAAAAAAAAAGTCAGAAGGGCAGCAAAATCCTCTTACAGAAAAGAAAAGTTTGCTGAGAAGTTGTGAGAGTTCTTACGGTTGAGGTCACTCAGCATGAAACTGAGTTGTTTGGAAAAGCCTCAGCCAACATCAGTTATGTTAGTATCCTTAGGAAATTATATTTATTGGCCTGCCCTTTTCTGCATGAGATCCTTAAATTCACCTATCACTGGAAAAGGTGAATTGGGCTATCCCTCCAGACATGCCAAATGCTCCGAAAGGGACCAGAGGCTCATCCCTCAATTCAGCTATTAGGTTTAGGACGACCTGCGAAGTGATACGATAACGCTTTAGAACTGCATCCTCCAGAATCCCAAACAAAGTGACCGTGGGATTGAATATGCAGGGTCGTCTTCATCTTGCAAAGTGCACCAAATCTTAATCCAACATGGAAGAATCCCAAAATGAGCTTTTATTCCAAATCATCCCGACTGCTGAGGTGCCACAATAAGAGCGGATAATATAAAAAGGAAGGAGTTTGGCAATTGC
Source organism: Polyodon spathula (assembly GCF_017654505.1). Taxonomy (NCBI): domain Eukaryota; kingdom Metazoa; phylum Chordata; class Actinopteri; order Acipenseriformes; family Polyodontidae; genus Polyodon; species Polyodon spathula. The sequence continues at coordinate 32,206,453 of NC_054546.1, read as the reverse complement.
CTCCAAGTAGTTTTTCTAATTGGTGCAACAAAAAGATTGACACTGGGGCGGGTTTTATTCTTGGTCGATCTGGCGCTTCATTGGTGCACTCTGTGTTCATGCTGTAGTGCAGGGGTCTCCAACCCTGGTCCTGAAGAGCTACTGTGGCTGCTGGTTTTCATTTCAACCAATCTCTGTTAATTGAACCAATTATTGGCTTAATTAATCAAGATTAACAGGCGTTTCAGCTCTTTAGCCACTGATGACGTAAAGAGACCTATAAAACCTGAGGGATAGGGCCTCTCCAGGACCAGGGTTGGAGACCCCTGCTGTAGTGGGTGTGGTATGGTTCAGTCCACACTAAAATTGCACCTCAAAACAAAGGAACGAGGCAAAGTCACATTTGGAATTATTTTGAGGAATTGGAGGAGAAAACTTTCGTAGATAAATAATTATGCCAAACAAAATTGCTGTACCACAAAAAAGTTCAATGCTGCATCATTTGAAATAAAAACATTCAGAATTACCGTGGATCGAGTAACTGAATGCAGTAAAAAACAAACATCCATAACATACAGAACACTCTAGATGGCGATTGTGACTATGTATAACAGGATCTTAAGAAAGTTTTGTTTTTTTCAACATTAATTCAGAGAACACATAACTGTAAATGAATTATGTATAGGCTTCAATTTACTAGTACACTTCAATGCAAATCACTTGTTTAAAAAAATTAGAAAGTTCTTCATATCTATATAATTTGTCAAAAGAAGGGGATATTTAAACACATATATAATTGGTTTCCCGTTTGTGGCACCGATCCCTGACAGAAGAGTTAATACAACAATGTACTGGACTATGTGCATTTGACAGATTGTGTAACATATGTAAGCTGTGGTTTTTTTTGTTTGTTTGTTTTTTTTTTTTATTTATTGGTTTTGTTTTGTTGTTATTTGAACATAATGTTTTAAAAAAATAAAAAATAAATAAAGTTTAGTTTATTCACTTCATGTGCACCAGGCCAGCACAGATACATCTCAATGGCTCAGCACAAATACAAAGAGAGACATTTACCAAGATAAAAATAATAACACGAATGCTTTTAAAAAGACCACATTCCCATTGGGCTTTATTGTTATTATTCTACTGATTTTTATTATTATTATTATTATTATTATTACTTGCAGGACTGCCCCTATAAGACGGTTACTTAATAAAAATTGAATGTACCGATTCTACATGTTAATCAACTAACGCCCATAAATTAACGGATCAAAAATTTGAAAAAATCGAGTGATAGTCCTAATTTCAATATGTATTTTGGTGTGTGCAAGTTTTTTTTGTTTTGGTTTTTTTTGGTGTAGTTAAGTCTTTGCGATGTTAAAACATTATTTGCTTATTTAGGGGTTCTTAGAAAATACTAAACCAGGGCTGTCAGGATACATCACAATACAATGTAAAGAGTGTGTGTGTGTGTATGTAGATATGTTTTAAAACGTTTAAATGCCGATACCTGCACTGCATAGCATTTAAACTTTCATAAAAATGTACCAAAAGCACATTCCTACTTGCTTCTACAATGGTTTACACCTTGTTAGAGGGGTAACATTTTTGGAGGGTAGCTGCCTAAGCGCAAGGCAAAAATCCTTGCTTCATATTATAATGTTTGAACCCACTTAGTATCCAGTTCCCGCTCAATTCCTTTCTGTTTTCTTCATTTTAATATAATTGTAATGGATTAATGAAGGCAAAGTGCAAATTTGATAGCGGGTGCATAACGCCAGGAGAACACCATTCTTTCATACGCTGCATTTTTAGCAGCCATTAAAATCAGACTTTGCGGCTTCTAAACACGATGATGGATGCATTGTGGAGGGTTTGCACCTGCAAATCACTTTGCGCGTATCCTTACATCTACCCCTTACAGCGGTGGTATCCCCCTAGAGGTCCGCGGGGCCTTCGCAGGGGGTCAGTGGAAAAACAATAAAAATTGCCTTCTCGCACCGGCAAGCTTAATTTCACAAGACAAACCATCTTCGGCAGAATGTAGCGCCTGCCACTGTATTACACTGGTTGCAGCGTGTGACGTGTTTAGCCTGGTTACTAAATTATGTTACACGCTGCAACTTTATGAAGGCGTTGCTATAGCTGCGTTCCTAAATTCAACACTGAGAAGCAACAACTCTTAAAATCGTTCCTAAACTCACCGTCGAGAGCTAGTGACGCACAGCGTTTGCTCAGCGTTGACTCAACGAACTCACAGACTCTCAGAGCTGAACAGAAAGATGGCGACACCCACAACCACGATCAATCTGCTATATAAAAATTATGAATGGGATTTAAATGTAGATACTGATACCGCTGTCCGATTTCAAAACGGTAATTGTTAATATATACACATTATTTTACTTCTGTATTGTATAACAATTAAGACGCAGCAAATATGACAACGTAACTACAACATAAGAAGAAAAGGATATTTTAGGTACTTAAAAGATAGAATAACTGATTATAAATCAATCAGGACGTTTCGAACTGTAAGTCCTTCATCGGCTGAATTAAAAAAAAAAAAAACATTTCAGCCGATGAAGGACCTTTTTAAGTACCTAAAATATCCTTTTCTTTTTTCTTATTGATCATTTTGTACACAGCTCTCTCTCTCTCTCTCAATGCAGCATATTTAATAAAAACTTGTATTTAAGATTTTGTAATATTCTTTTTAGATCCTGAAGCTGCAGGCCCGATATGCAGAATCGCTCATTTTAAATGTTACTGTTTGGTTTAGGAATGCAACAAAGTGTTCCTAAATACCCGGAAGTGTTGTGACAATAGTGCCGTTTTTGTTGGGTCAACACTCAACAGTACGAGGCGGCACCTAACCCATCTCCTCTGCAGCAAGAACTGATTTCTACACCTCTATATAAAATACATTTAGCGACAATCTAAAATGTCTGACGAAGGAAAGTTTTTTGTTGGCAGAGCTTCGATACCAACAAACAAGGATTGGAGGACGTCTTCGCCAAGTATGGACAGATTTCCGAGGTTGCTGTCATCAAGGACAGAGAAACGCAGAGATCAAGAGGCTTTGGCTTCGTTACCTTTGAGAACCCAGATGACGCTAAAGACGCAATGATGGCCATGAATGGAAAGTCTGTTGATGGCAGGCAGATCCGTGTTGACCAGGCAGGCATGTCCGGAGGTGGAGGAGGAGGATACAGGGGGGCCCATGTGGCGGCGGCAGTGGATTCTACCGTGGTGGCCCCAGAGGTGGTGGTGGATGGGGTGGCCGTGGCTTCTCAAGAGGGGGTGGTGGTGGTGGTGGTTGTGGTGACAGATGATACAGCAGCGGTGGACGTTTTGACAGAAGTGAGGGGGATACTCCTCCTCTGACAGAGGCTATTACCAGAGAGGTTGGGGACAAGGAGGTTATGGTGATCGTTCAGGTGGCTCCTGCAGAGACTACGACAGCTATGGTTCACACAAGTAAAAATCCTTCCTGCATCATGACCGACCTTCCAATGGCTGCATTTAAGTCATGAGCCGCTACTGGTGGAGTACCAAATGAAACCCTGCAACATGCAGATATACAGAGAAACATACATGGAAAACTGATTTACTTTGACCTGCAGCGAATAGGAGCCGCGACCGCTGCATGTTGTGCGTTACAAGGTGTTGTGGAACTAAACTTTGAAGCAAGCTAATCTTCGGTGCCACTTACAAACTCAAAAAATGAGTCGATTAGAAACCCATTCGAGAACGATGACAGTGAAATGCACATGAACTTAACATCAAAGGAATAAGACAGCCTAACAGAGCTTTCATGTGATAGCTCTTTAAATCTGACTGGCATCTGGTTACACGCTCACTACCATATACTCTTATGAAAGTGGATTTTCTGAGCTTGTTGCGTTGAATTGCAAGTACCGGAGTAGGCTGGATATGGAATCAGATTTAAAGCTAAAACTCACCACTCCAACCTGACAGCACCAGTCATCATTAGGTAAGTTAATCAATGTCCCATATGGCATCGTTATCAATTGCCGCTCTATAGTGTAAAGCAATATTAATTGAATGTCCTTGTATAGTGACTGTGTCACTATGAAAGTCGCACATGGTGGTCTGCGAAACTTTTGGCGGTTAACAAGGGGTCCGCACACCCAAAAAGTTAGGAACCACTGCCTTATAGTATACATATTTGTGGAAAGGGTTACAGAAAAACAACTTTTGTTTTGTTAGGGACTCAGGAAGTGAGTAAAATATCCCAAATACAGTATTCAATACAGAGTTTATCAACCTGAACAGCAAGTACACAAATAATTTTCCTTTTTTTCAGAATGCACACTTTATTGCAATAATTAAAATGATCACATTTGCTAAATCACTTCCCCTACTCTAGGGGAAAGTTTTGTATTACAATACTGTTGATAAAACACTGCCTTTCAAGGATTACAGGGGCTACCACTGCACACCTATTCCTGGTTATTAATTAGATATCCCTCGCTCAATACAATGTGGATAAACAATACCATAGTATTTCCTGCATTGGATAGAAATGCTATAGAATCAGTGTCTTATTGCCAACCCTAATTTATAACTGACTCCTAAAATAAACAAACACACACATGCAGATCTGGGACTTTCTTCCCTTCAGTTCCTATATTGGTCTCTACAGTACTGACTGTTGCAGTTCTAGTGATCCAGCACATTCCAAAATTTGACTGAGGAATTGTGGGGGGAGACACTACCTGTTCTGATAGGCTTTTAAGTGACATTCCAGAGTAATACATAGATTACGGTTGGCTAGCAATGTTTAGTTCAAAGAATTCAGCAATTTAAAAAAGTTTACTTCAAAGCATGTTTAACTCACCCTGTGGAATAGTAAATCCAGAAGGCAGCTGAATAGTGGTCTGTTGAGGTGGTCTGACAATCAGCTGTGGAGCTACAAGCCTCTGCTGAGGTGCACTCACTCCGGGTCGAGGCTGCTGAGGATGAGCAGGAGTGGGCATAACCTGTGAAGGTGACGGGGTACCAGGTCTGACCACTCCGACAGGGGCTCCAACTGGCGGTCCTACAATGTTCACAGTAGCAGGCTTAGCCACGGCGTTCAGAGAAACAGCACTGCTTACTGCGGGCACGGAGTTCGCTATTGAACTGTGTGGCTGACTCGTGGGTGGGTTCATTACAGGTGCAGAAGTGGTAGGGTTCATTAATGAATTCACAACACACGGTTGACTTGGCATAACGATCTTAGACTGTGCTGGAGAGTCTGTTTTAGGAATACCGCTGGCATCCGCACTCTTATGGTTTACTAGTTGCGTTCCTGCAGCTGCAGGGGTACCTGCCCTTGCACCAGACTGGATCAAAGTAGAAGTTGCAGTACCATTCCCGTTCTGTGCAATGTTCGTTATGTGGCTTGAAGGAGGTCTCTGTAGCGCTATTGTAGGAGTGCCTGCCCGGTCGGCTTGACCAGCAGGGAACACAGTTTGTGTTGCACTAAAAGCGGTAGTATTTACACTAGATGCCACAGTCAAATTAGAATTAACGGTACTACTGGTACTAGCAACGGAGTTTACTACGTTATTAAGGAGCTGTACTGTACCGCCACCGGTAGAAAAATGTACACTGGCAGGAGAGTTCACGACAACTCCTCCGTTCCCGTTTAAACTCTGTATCCCTGGTGGAGCAGTCCTTATGGTTGAAGCAATGTGGTTTTTCAAAGGATCTGTTGCTGCTGCTCCTGTCGTCGTTGCTCCTGCCAGCCCCAAAACAGAGCTCCTGTTGGCAGGGTTAATGCTCACCAGCGGAGGTGGCAAAGTTAAACCAGGTGCAGCCAGTGCTGTAATATTAGATGCTCCATGTGATTGTAAACCGCTACTATTCGCGTTTACCCCGGTCCCAGAAGTGATGGAAGCCCCTTCAAAGGGCGGAATGGAACTAAGAGAAGACGGTATCACAGTTTTCCCGGAGCTAAGTGCTTTGCAGCTGGGCTCCTGGTTTAGCACAGCTTTATGCTGTCCTTGTTGTTGTTGTTGTTGCTGCTGTTGCTGTAGTATAGTACCCACTTGGACAGGTAGCATTCTTCCTAAGTGGTGGTTAGCGGCGCCGGCGGCTGCAGTGCTCCTGATTTCTGTGTTGGGAGCTGCTGGGTTGCTTTGGCCAGTTAGTTCTGACTCTAGCGAGCCCACAAGATCGCTAACGGCTTTTTCGTCCACCTCGGAGAACAGCATATCTTCCAGAGGGTCGGAAGCGCCCGCCATCTTTGCACTCAGAACGCTGCCCAAATTTGCAGTAAGTAATGCGCACGCGTAGAACGGAATTATGGGGAAGATTCTGACGTCAGAGCGCCAAAATTCATTTTGGTCTCTGGGTCTGTGTTTTGTTTCCGACTGAGATGTGATCTGTGAGGCTTTGGGCGGTTATTGCTTTGTTAAGAAGGAGGTGGGGTACTTCTTGTGTTTTTTTTAAGGGTCTGTTTACTGAATCAGTTTGTAGACCTTAACAGAAGACTAGTGTGTGTTTATATAACACTGACCTATATTTTGCGGCTGTATTTTTTATTTAATTCGTTTTGAAGCGCTGTTGGGTCACTACAGTATTTTCCCTGCATTGCATTATTTGTATAGTGTGAGGATTCAAATTCTGTATCACGCATTTGACCTGAATCAGTTGTTCAACCATGTGATAGGTGCTTCAACAGTGTATTAACAGTTAATAACAAAAAAGTGGCCATTAAAATGGAGAATTACCACAATAATGAACATCCTGTACCGGTATAAGGAACTACAGATTAACTACACTTTTGTTCCAGTTTGTACAACAATTATACATTTTTTAAATGATTGTGGCTCACAAAATAATTCCTTAATTCTTCCAGGTTGTGTTTTATAGTAAACTTGTATTTTTTATTTTAAAACGTGGTATATGGTACTTCGCTTGGCTAAATAAATCTCTGTTTGCAAGTCGTGCTTCCAGTTAGTGAAACAGTTGCTTGCTTGCTTGTTTCACCTGAAGGGTGAAATTGTTCCCACTCCTTCAATGGCTTCTTTTCTACCATTAGAAAACCAGCTGCTTCCTCCGTAGACTGACATGCTGTCATCCAGTAACATACTTTGACGAATAAGACATTGCTGAGGTGAAATGGCCGAGGAAGTGTAAGTGTAAACAGATAGCCAGAGAATAAGACATAAACAAAGCGCTTCCTTTAACCTAAAGTGGCACCACATTTTAAAATGAAAGTACGTGTGTGCTATAGCATGTGTGCCTTTCAGAAATGCACATTTGGTATCTATTTAGCCAATGGAAGTGTAAAATAGGTAAGATGTATGAAATTATTTCGGTAGCTACAATTAAAGAGCTTGTGAAAGGCGAGGGACAGTCAGGCATGCCACTGGTGTACCAACAGAATTGGCTCCTGACAGAATTTGGTCCCCAGTGGCTCAACCAGTAAAGGCACTACCATGCTGGAGTTCAAGGTGAGTCATACAATCAGGAGCTTGCTAGTTTGAATACTGGCTGCACCAAATTTACCAGCTTGGCTGGACCCTTGCACTGTCATTGGTTGGGAGGGAAAATCATCTGGGCATAGTTCACCTATTCATCGCTTCAGTCTAGCAGGGAAAAAATTACAAATGGAGAGTGAGAATGGAGGTTGCACTGGGTGTGGTGGCGTCTGTATTGGTCATTTTAAATTTGTGTAGAAAAATTAGCAAAAATGATACACAGTTCAAAAAATGGGTTAGAAAATTGCATCCTATATATATAGGTTTGAAGGGAGCTATAACTGCAGTATACAAAAATCAAATATCAGACAGGTAATAACTGACGATAACCAATGCATTGTGAACACTATTATTCAAAAGCATATATATATATATATATATATATATATATATATATATATATATATATATATATATATATATATATATATATATTTGTTTTTTTATGTACACAAAGGTTCAGGATATATGGTGGCTACCAAAAGTTGAATTTAAGGAATTTTTCTTTTTAATAATAATAAATTGTTCTCAGTACATCAACTGTCGTCAGTTATTAACTGTCTGATATTCGATTTGGATATTATTTGCTGATTGCACCTTTATATGTACATGCAGTGGTGTGCATAATTATTGACACCCTCGATTCATTTCCTTGTTATAACACTGGGGTGGGAACTTCAAGTTTTTGGTCCATAGCCCAGACTGAATCCAGTCAGGCAACATGGATCAAGTTGAAGAGGCTGATGAAAAGCAGACATTCTTCAAATATTGAGCAGCTGAAACTGATCTGTTGAGGACAGTGACAAAAGATGTCAAGCAAAAAGCTTGTATTTGCTATGGCAGCTGGTCTAGAAACTAAATCCAAATTAGGTAATTGCACATTTAGGTAAAAATACAGTCAATACTGGAGTCAGTCTACAGTCAAGACACTACTAATCTATTTGGCTGGTTTCTCTGATTAGCGCTAATCCCGGACTACCCTACCTAATATTAGGTAGTTCCAAGATTGGTGCTAATGGGGGTCTGTGAAACCAGACAGTCATTGTTCTTTATTATATAGGTCTATTAGCAGCTTCCTATGGTTCAAGTCTGTGAAGTCCCATATGTGTTCTTATGTCAGGGTATTGGCTCTCCTACATCACAGGCTGGAGTGTGTGCCTGTTGGAGAAGCAGAAGCAGAGAAGTAAATATAATGGTTACTGGTTTGTAAACACAGGCTGCAAAATTGCTATCTATTATGATGCTGTTGTGTACCCTTTGCAAGTTACAATAACAAGCTTGGATTGCCTAATGCTCTAGTACCTCCACTGACCTTCAGTGAAAAACCTCCATGTTTTACTGTTCTCTGAATATGTGTTCATTAGCAGTGTGGCCAATTTTTTCCCCCCATTTTTTTATCCCCAATTTGAAATGCCTTATTTGAATGTCACCTCACTCTTCCAGCCTGATCTGTGAAGTTCATGACTCTTTTAACCCACCTGATCTAATGGAGATGTTACTGAGCCATCGAACCCTGGAGGCGAGGCCTAGGCTTGGAAGTTTCTGCCTGGACTAGTGGAATGCCTGACCAGTAGGAGTCACAGAAGTGAGATGAAGCAAACTATCCCTGTTAGATGTTCTGCTGTGATTCAAAGCGCAAGAGACAATGCAGCGCTCCCTGTGAGCTAAGATTGATAACTCTGCGTAAAAGGATTCAAACATGACTTGCACTGCATTTCAAACAGTGGTGATTGTAAGAAAACCCTGACTTACTTTACCTCTGACTGGAAGCACCACCAAGCCCCCTTGGAAATGCAGCTGTTTTATTGTCATGCACTCTTATGTGTGATGCGACCAACAAAATTCACCGCAGCTGTGAAGGTTTTTTACATAAACCGGCAAATTAACACAAAACATCTTCACTGTTGTCTTTAGAAAAAAATACGGTGGTTAAAAATAAGAAATACACACTCCAACTACAATTTGTAAGATTCTAGCTTTCAAAATGTTTGCTCTTTTGGTCTTGAACAGGGATAGGCAATTTACAAAAACACTTGGGATTTCCACTAAATTCCACGCAATTCAACCTTTCACCATTCAATGCACTTCTTATGCACTAGAATAAATAGCAGTATAGTGATAACAAACAATGTCCAAAAAAGGTATAGTGTGTTTATATTATAGTTTGATAAATCTAATTTGCAAGATCTATCTACAGTATGGTTCTGTATCTATGCTCTGTTCTTCTACTAACCAATTGGTCTAAGATATTATTATTTGTTAGCCTTAAACAGGTTACAGAACATTTTGCTATACCCAATATATCACTGATGCCAACATCTGCACAATACAGTTATCACAAGAACTACTGGAAGATGAGCTTTTAAAAAGAAAGAAGGAAGTGATCAACTTTCAGTTTCATTTGCCCATAGTTTAGTTGCTTAGGCATATGTGAAAAGATAGCACTTACTCCACTAAAGTCAGTGTACAAATAAATCGGTTTGATTCACTTGGAAACAACTTTGATCTGAAAAGTCTGTTTCCTGTATTGCTCTATTGTTTAGGCTTCTTTTAAGACCATGCTATCACTGTAGCACAGTGAGTTACAGTAGCACTATCCCCAGCTGATCAAAGATCAGCACTCTTTGAGCCCGCTACCATGATCCCCAACTCAGTACAACAGTACAGTCCTGACCCACCCTTAACTCTGTGAGAATGCTTTGAGTAGGTGAGGAACTGTGGCCTATTGCTGAAGATGTTTAAGTAAGGAAAGTTTGAGCTCTAACATGTCCTTCTAGTAGAGCTTGTTTCAAGATCCTACTTCCCTATAAGGTGTTAGAAGGCCTTGCTCCATTATATCTCACTGAAGTATTATCTCCTTACGTCCCTGGCCATACACTACTCTCCCAGGATGCCAGTTTCCTGTGACTTCCAAAGTTTAAAATGCCTACTAGGGGTGAAAGGACATTCTCTTACTTCCTCGCCACCTTTGGTCAGACAAGCAGTTTGCTCCTGCTTTTAAAACTTGTTTAAAAACATACCTCTTTGAAAATGCTTTTATTGGTAAATCACCCTAAGGTTGTGAATTGGCTTTAAATGACTGACTAACAACTAAAATGTTTCTTATTCATTTTAAACGATTATTTTTAGTCATATTTTTTCTGCTAAAATGTGTTCAGCGCTTTGAGAGGACCTGGTCTTGGAAAGCGCTATAGAAGTGCAGTGTTGTTGTGTAGAAAAAAATGTTTTTGCAAAAACAAAAGTATGTGCTACTAGAACTGAATGTTAAAAAAGAAAACTGAACTATATTAATCTATCCAGCAGTTTCTGTTTATTCTCTACACAAGCCTTAATGAATATCACAAAAAATCTCTCAATTTTCCACACTCCACACATGCTAATTACCTTCTAACAAGGCTAGATTAAGACTATGCACATCATTAAACACAATTACAGTGATTGTTAATATAGCATCCATGACAATATGTTGCCAAAGCCTTAATTTTCAACGAGTGGAAAAACAAAGTTGGTGTTTTACATTAAACTTTATGACAAATTGAACTGTGTTGGTTGCAGTTTCAGTGGATGATTTATTTTATTTTATTTTTTTTTTACTTCACAGGGAGGAAGTTAGCCTCTAATAAAGTAACAAAACACAGCTACCCCTTGGTCCAACTTCCAGTACAATTTATACATTTCTGAAGATTAATAATCAATGCAACATATTTTTCTCTGTAAAATAAAGAACTTGTGTGGAAAACCAGGAATAAAACAATAATATCCTCCTAGATGAGGAATTAGCAGGGATTACAGACCAGTCTGATAATTCCAGACCTGACCAAAAGTATTTCATATGTACAAAAACAGCCAATTTAGAATAAAGTGATCAATTAGGTGTGATGTCTACAAAAGGGACAAAGTTATAAAAAGTTAGGGCGCATTTGGTATTATGAAAGGAATGATTAGCAAAATGAATAAAAAGTAATTTTAAACCTGGGGGAAAAAAATAATATTCACATTGTAGTCTTCCACTAAAAAGGTAGTCACTTTAAAAAATAATTTGAAAGTTGACTCTAAATACAAAATTAAGGTATTTTTGTGATCTTTCTTGAGGTAATGTGGTCTGGACTATACCTAAAGGATAATGGTGTTACGTTGCATGTTAAAAATGCAACTCCCAACTCTATCAGTACGCCATTTAGAACAGGTGTCATTAATTAACATAATCTCAGCTGTGCTTTATTTGTCGTTCCGTTATTGAGTAATAACAGAATGGCTGACCTCTATAGAAAACAATGGAAGAGCGGTGTTATTTTGTTGTGTAATAGAGATTATGGACCATTCAGGTTGTGATATATTTTTTTTTTATTTACAGGCTGAAGCAATGTGCTATATGGTGCATTTGTTGTGGCATGCTTGGCATTTGGGGATGGGCAGCGCTGGATACTGATATGCAATACAATTCTTTCAGTGCATTCTAACATTATGGAGATAATAAATGGCAGTGACCATGCCATCCTTTTGTTGTTTTGGGGAATTAGTTAGACCAAGTGTTCACTACAAGGACATTGTTTGTTGCAAATGAAAGAAAAAAAAAAATTAAAAGGCAACTAGATTATTTTCAAAGGTTATGGGTTAATGTGGTTATACCTTAAGAAATAATTCCTGAAATCATATCTGTTAGATAGACAGCAAATATACATTTAAATAAATGTTATCTTGTACCATAATAAGTAGGCTCTGTTCGTAAGCCTTACAGAAGTTTAAGATAGTCTTGCCTTTTCACCTAATAGATGAATTGCTTTTCCATATTATAAGCCTGTTATAAGGTTTGAGGCTTGTATAAAAGGTTTTTTTAACTCCTTATCTTCACTCTCCTACTGGTGTCTGGTTAGTAATACTCATCTACTACAGTTGCCAGTATTTTCTGCAAAGCATTAGTTGTTTTCTTCCCTGAGCGAAAGCAAAGAGGCAGATGCCAATCACGTTCTGCCTAACACAGGTAGAAGTTTACAAACGAGGGACACGGGAACAAAGAAACACAATAGTCATTACCAGGGGTTCGAACATTACATTCAGATTGCATTAATGACATATTAAGGAGATGTATAACATGAAGAAATTATAAACTGTTTAACCTCATTAAACAAGGAGGTATTGGGTTATCAAATCATGTGACTTACAACTGCTAATTTAGAATTGACCATTTTAGTTTATTATTGAACAGAGAAGACTAGTTGAAAGATTGCAGACCCCACCAAATTTTTCGTACACTGTATGCGCCCGGTGTGCTGCCACTGCTGCTAGTGTCACGTGAGTTGTTCAGTGTGTTGCTATGTAAATAAATCCTGTTCGGGGGCGTGTCAACTTCAAACTCCGTCAGCAGCAAATGCACGCATCCACACGGCAGACGGATACACTGTTACAAGCGTTAACACCCTGCATCTTTCTAAACAAGGGATGTAGGGGAGCTCCATAATAAAAGCTGAATCGCAAAACAATAACTGCGTGTCTAGTAACTGTTACAGCGCCGGATTACTGTATTTACACTTTAAATAGCAGGGAATCCTCATCTCGACACAGTTTTAGATTAGAAAAAATCTCGCGAGAATCTTGCCTTGACAACTTCCCAGCACCACCCGCGGCCAGGGCGAAGGAAAATGAAGGCAGCCATGTTGTTGTAGTATATCTCAGGATAGGGGAGGCAGTCAGAGACATAAAAATCGACACGACTCCAAATCCACATCCATCCTGTGTCAGAGAAGACTAGCAGCGCCGGGAGCAACCATGAGCGGGGGCACCCCATATATCGGCAGCAAAATCAGCCTCATCTCGAAGGCTGAGATACGCTACGAAGGAATTTTATACACTATCGATACTGAGAACTCGACCGTCGCACTCGCCAAAGGTAACCGGGAGAGGAGCGAGTGAGGGGGGCGATTAGAATTTAGGTTGCTGGCGGAAATAGTGTCGAGGAAAGGGGACACAAAAGGCGACAAGGAAAAAAAATGTATAGGGTCAGTAAATATTTAGTTTTACTTTAGCATCTCTGTGTTTACAAACGCTCAATGAGCGACACACGTACGGTAATTGAATTCAGCGTCGCACAAAATAAGGCTATCGTCTTTATAACGCCATAAAGCCATTTTTCAGTGTTCAATGTGTAGAGTACTTATGAACAAAACAGTTTGTTATACTTACTCAAGCGATAAAGTTTGACAGCTTGCAAATTAGGCAACGTACTGTACAAAAAAAATGTTGCATAATTTAAGGGCTGGCGTGTTACGACTAGCAGATGCTGTAATTCAACCTATTTAGGGGTAAAAAAAGTGTAGCCAGGTTTTTATTTTTTTAATTGTTGCTTTGAAACGATACTTCATGTTACAGTGTATTAAGCAGCTGAAACAATTACACGCGAGGCTTTATTTTCTTTGTTTACTCGTTGCATTCTAGCGCTACAGTAGTTGGATATTCAAGGTAGGCCTCGCCAGTGAGTAGTTCATCCGAGTTAACGGGAGTGATTTGCTGAAACTAAAATGGCGGTAAACATTAAAATAGCAAAGACAGTTCTGTGTACTAAAGACTTTAAAGAACTCTAATCTATTTTACACATTTGACACGTAGCGCGGCTTGTGAGTAGCCACGTCGTTACTGAGAAGCTTATAACAAAGTGCTGATCCGTCATTGCGTGGCAGTTCGCGTTTTACCGGTATGTTTTCATTGTGCATTTGGTTTTTTTTAGTATTATGATGTCAAGTTGCAGGCTGGTGAATCCATCCACCGGATTTACATATCTAGAGTAGTGTTTCTTGCCTTTTATTGCTCCCAGTGATGTAACATTTTGTTTGGAACAGAGCGAGTGAAATTCGTATACAGTTTTATTTACAAGGTGATTAGAAAGTAAGTTTACCACATTTACGCACCCTATATTTAGTATTTCGGCCAGCAATAGTTTCTCATTCTTTAAGAACAGGAAAATATATTTAACTCTGTTGCAGGGAGTAAATGTAAGTTAAATACAGGATCATTTTACTTCACCAAATTACTTTAACAGCGACTGTTATGTTAACTAATACGTTTTATCTGTTTCAGACCTTCGCGTGTACAGCTCAGTAGTCTCAGACCCTGAGTAATTGTCGTATATGAATAATTTTCTTGTGCACCAAATCCATGTAATTTGCAATGCAGTGTTATTTACTCAGGATAGTAGAATAATCTATTTAATTGAATTTATAATCTACCGATCATCTCAACTAGTCTCTTAACTTAGTTGTAAACACATACTGGACAGCAGCTTAGTCAGTATGGTTTTCAAACTGGGGGGCTGAAGTCATTTCAGGGTTGTGCCCTGAGTGTGACACATTTCTGTGCACTGATTCAGTGTTTGTGATGAGAAATGTATCTTAGGCTGTATGAAAATATAATTTGGAATTCAAACATGTAATATTTCAAAATATTGATCGCAGTATTACATTTTCACCAGGCATTTCGTCGGTTTGTTTCTGTTGAATACGAGTATATTACCTTTTACCTGCGTTTCAAGCGATGTTTGTTGGCGTACTGGTGTCAAATGAAGAGGGACAACAGTTCTGTTTACCGATTCCATCAACAGTAACATTTATGTTTGACGTAATAGCCAGTGCTTATCAATTTTGGACATTCGTATTGATGTATGTTTTATTCATACATTTAATAATTCATTTTTGAAAAGAGCTAAAATACAGCTGTTGTATTAACTTAAATAACATAGTTTAAATGCATACAGATGGTATTACAAATATTTGGTCGCAATTACATAAGCACAGAATACTGCTGTAAAAAGCATTATAACTGAAATTATAATTGAAACAAATATTTATTTTAGGTTATCAACACATGCAAAATAACTGCTATTGGTAAATGTTCCACTTGTTTGGGCAGTTGTTTTCCATTAGTGTTCCATTAAGGGGAGTTTATTTTTTAAAGTTTGTTGTTAAAATGCTCCCAACCTGACTTTTTTTGTTTTGCAGTACACTTTAATCTAAAACTTAATTTGAAATGACAGTACCCAAGTGCTCAATGATCCTAAAATGTTTACAGAGCTGTGCCACAAATGTTGGTACAAGTAAGCAGACTCAGCAAACAAATGTATTTTAACAGAATGTGCATGTTAATTTTATAAGCTCAATAACTCTTTGACCCCAGTACATTTTATAGCAGACCTGTATGTCTATTTTAATATATGCATATTACCTTAATTGTCTTATTGGCACATTTTATGTGTTGTGGGTGTATAGTTCACTCTAGTTTTGTGTTCCCAGCTTTGTTTTTTCTTACTGTACACTATCTTGTGCATTTTTATACAGTTGAACATATTAGTAGTGGCTCTAGTGCAAGTTTAAGCTCCCAAGCCAATTGTTTTTTTTTTAACCTTATGAATGTATTTTTACTTAATTTTTATATATTCTTTTCAGTCCGTTCATTTGGTACTGAGGATCGACCAACTGATAGACCTATTCCTCCTCGAGATGAAGTGTTTGAATACATCATTTTCCGGGGCAGCGACATTAAAGATCTCACTGTGTGTGAGCCACCCAAACCCCAGTGCTCGCTGCCTCAGGATCCTGCAATCGTCCAGGTAAGAGACCAGACACTGCTGGCTCTCCATCTATGCATACATGTACCTTTTAGTGTGGCCTTTGGAAGGTTTTTCACATTTGCTTGCTTGACTAAATTACAACACTGTCAAATCTATGGCTTGCTGGTATGTGTTGGACTTCTCCAAGTCATTTGTTGTTGATGACTGGAGAAGTAATTCTTAATTTATATATCTATATAAAAAAAATTGCATTCTTTAATCACACACTTCCATAGAGATGGTGGTACTTTTGCAACCAGATGGAATTATTTCCTGCTTTATTACTCCAGGCTGTTTTGATAACTATTGTAACTACATAAATGTCACAATGTACACTACATTCTTTTCACCTGATGAAGGGGCATATATAGTGAATGCTTGTGCGCGTTTTGTATTTAACATTCTAGGCAGCTTCGTATAAAAATAAACCACAGCAGTGAGATGCTTGACTTCAAACAAAGAAAAAAAGCTAACTTTTCCATCCTTGTTGTAGTCATCACTTGGGACCTCCACAGCTTCTTCATTCCAGTCTGTAGGATCCTATGCGTCATTCAGCAGGATGCCTGCCTACAGTCAGTTTAGCCCCAGCCCATTGGTGGGACAGCAGTTTGGGGCTGTAGGAGTAGGTATGTATTTCAGCAGAAATCTGTACTTTCTATGATTGAATGCTATAAGTTGCATTATCCTTTTGCATCCCCATCTTTTCATGAATATACAAACTAACTACACTGATTGGATTGTATTCATTGCAAAACAATTGTCGTTTTGTATGAACCATCACAAAAGGGATCATGCAACTTTATTACATGTTTGTGTAAGTTAACATTGTGTCCTACAAATCAGTTTTTGATATGGGTGACTATTTGCTGCAATTTAAACACATTCAAATACATGGAATAAAAGAAATTGCCATTATAAAAAGCAGACATTTTAAATGATTTGCTTTGCAAAGATTTACTACATATTATTTACCGTTATCCAATTCAGCCCTCCCATGATGCCCTTTAACAGTTGTAATATGTTCCATAAGATAAGAATGCGCAAGGAGGCATTTCAGTTACTTTTACATACATAACAATGTTCAGGTTCTTTTAAACATATATTAAGAACAAAAAAAAGCCCTAAAATGAAACATCCCAAGTTGTTGTGTGCCCACATGTAGAAACTAAATTATTTTTATTATAGAAGACTTGGAAGCCTCTTCTCTTCCTGGTTTTGACACTGATTCCGGTAGCTGGTACTCGGCAATCCAGAAAACCACTTGCTGTTTTTTTTAAATGCTCTCGGTAGCAATATTAATTTTACTTCTAAGGTGACATACTGTACAGCACCAGTGCAAAGTGGTTAATTTCAGTTGTATTGTGTCAAAGGGTTTAAATAACAAACCCAAGACTTAAATTTTCTGTTCCTCTCCACACAGGTAACTCTTTGACATCTTTTGGTACAGACACTACTGCCCCTGCATCACTCTCCCAGAGCAATACAATTGGTTCTGCTTTTTCCCCTGACACACGTTCAATGAAAACACAATTAACTCAAGGTAAAGAAGGCTTCATGCAAAAACTGATTTGTTCTGCATCTTACAAATATTTTGATCTTTTGGTTACACAAGGTTGCTGATATTCTGTGTTCTAGAGTGATTTCCAGAGATCTAAAACACAATTGTCATTTACAAATTTCAGCGCCACATTTGAAATTCACCCAGCAACTAATAAATGACATGTACTCATTTTAATACTTGTAATAAAGATTCTGTATTTAGTTCCTTTATAAAAATCTCTTTAATGCATATGTGTGCAATCTTAGTACATTGATTGAAAGAATTGTTAAATGTTGTGGCTTAATTTAATACAGAAACTTGGGTATTTGTCATAGTATCGCTTATTTTATTTTTTTTTTGTATTAAAATATTTATACAGGAGGATCTACTGAGACTTCCGTTCCATTTGCAGGGATGTCGTATCGGCAGGCAGCAGCAAAGCATTTGGTCAATAAGCAACAGAAGACAAATATACATAAAAGTACAAATTACAATATTCCATAGCATAGTTATCATAAACATTCATGGTTATGTAAACTCTTTGTTAACAGACTTTGTCCTTTTTTTGTTTTGCTAACTTTTTTTAATTCCATTTAATTTATTTTTAACCTAGAGATGTTCGGTAACAATTTTATGGTCAGTGTAGGTTGGATTAGGTAATGATGGGGGTGGTAACTGCTAATCAATGTACTGCCCAGGCTCTGAATAAAGTTTTAAAGGTTGGTGTCTGGATGCTGATGGTTTTCAGTTAACTTATTTGGTGATGTATATCTATTGATATAGATAGATGGATTAGGGCTGTGTCCGAAGGTTTGTCTCTAGCCAGGGATTCGAAGATTGTTTTAAACCTTTGAAGGTTCATCGGGCGTCAATCATGCATTGTATGTTGTACCTCTAGTGGCTGTATTGCTTCAGTAAAGTATGTACTGAGTACCTAGTGTACAAGATAGTGTAAGATAAGTGCTATGGTAGAATATGAAACATACAAACTATACGCTAACAGTAATAATTGCATTTTGAAAACTGAGCACCGTCCCCCTTCAGCTTGTGTTAACCAGCGGTAGATTTCTCCATTCGACATGTCGACAGCAAAGCGCTGTATAGCGTAAGCTGTATTGAAAAAAAATGTCTCAAAATCCCTCCGCTGTTTGGAATTTTTTTTTGTTAAATGACCAGACAAACAAAAAAAGTTGAATGCAAACTGTGCAAGCGACTCATGTCATGGAGGCATAACCAATCTGTGGAGTCACTTGACGAGCGTAAGTTCATATTATTAGTATTAATATTTTTAGTAGTAGTAAAATGTGACAGATAACCTGCTTGGAACAGTGACTATTAAATAAAGCTTTGTTTTGCCCAAGTTCGCTGTAGTTGGTGCTGCTACAATACAAGCTTACTGTATATATCACAAGTAGCCTCAATTGCATGTAAACGTGTATTTTTAATTAATTATAAAGACGATTACTGTTCTATATAACTTATTTTTAAACTACATGTGAATATTTTATTCCATTTATATGGATTACCTGTAATAGGATTTTCAATCAAATATAAACAAGTATCTATGGTGACGTCGCCAGTACGTTATGCAAATTAGTACCACAGAAGGTTCGAACCTTCCTTAGATAATGTGTTCTGAACCTTTGAAGGTCAATGTACCCTTTGTTGCAGCTCTAATATATAAACACAGCAGTTTGTGACACTTGTAACGTAAGGTGAAGGTGCTATACAAATTAAAATGTTTGTATGGGCATGTGGTTGTGAAGTTAATCTGGGATGGGGAGATTAACAGCAAAATAGTAAGGGACTTGCATAGCACAGTTTTGACCCCCTCCCTTTTGCATTTTTTATTTTGTTTTGAATAACTGTTTAAAATGCTTTAACAAATCTCATATTTAAAATATTCTAGGTAATTGCATGATCACTACCACATTGACTGCTTGAGTATGATGTTTAATGTTAATGACAATTGACAATGTTTTGCATGCTATAAATGTAGGTCATGGTACAGACCCCTGTAATGTGGTGGTTATGTTCATGGTAGGGCTGTTATATTTGCTGTCAACATATTCTGCACAGTTCTGCAGATATCCAAGATACATTGAGGTATCTGCGCTTACGTATGAATGTTCCTCTTCATTTTTACATGAACATATTGTGATAGTCTTACAATATCCATGGTGTAAGTTAATTAAATATTTTGTAGTGGTCAGTATGTTTTAAAGATTTTCACATGCCCCTTCTGATTAGACTGTATTGACTTGATATAAACAAGAATGCTTTTGCCTTACAGGTCGCTCTAGCCCCCCACTTGACCCTCTGAGGAAAACCCCGACCCTGGAGCAGGGGGTACAGACTGCCCCAGCCACTGCTCCTGCTCCCCCAGCACCAACCCGACCTGTTCCCTCCACCAGCCAGAAGCAAGCAGATACCCAGGAACAGAGACGGGGTAGGTATTTACAACGCTGTCTACTGAACATTTAACCTCCTTGCTGTCTGTGGTGAGCTATAATGTGTGGATACCCACATACCAAAGTGAGCCTTGTCCTATTTTATAACTTTAAATTTGGCTTTTTTGAGTTAATTTTAGGTGTTTTAGCTGTAAACAATTTGAATGTATTAAGCATATTAAATGGAATGCTTATAAACCAACTTTCTACAGAGGCACAGAAAATGGCAAGGCCTGATGCAGATCAAGTCAGGAATGAAAACCGCGAGCCCAACAAGAGGCAACCAGGCATATTTGATGGTATTTAGATTTTTTTTTTATACGTGTGTGTATATATTGTCTGTCTAAAGATTACATTGAGATGAGAAGTTCATTTAGTAATTATATAATCTGGGAACTAGCAAACCAATCAAATGTATTCAGTTTTAGAAACTTTTGCAACACTGACAGTTTAGTTACATTGCCTTCTACTTCGACTTCTGGAGTAAAGTACAGTAGACTTTTGCTTATCGTGACCCTGAAATTAGTTAGAATCTTTAACATTAAATCTGTACAGGATCTGGTTACGACTGTTCATGGATTTAAGAGTACTGCATTTAATTTATTTAGAATAATTGTACAGTTGGATTTAAATGGTGGTCTTTGTGTTTTTTTGCTAGCTTTCTGCATTGTACTACTATTATCTAAGCCAAATAAGAATCCCTAAGATAAATGTATGTGGCTGTACTACTCTAAGGCCATATCTATTGTGCATTTTTCTTTTACGTATTTAAATTGGATGACGGTCCACAATTCTTTAATCTAGTTTTCATGCCTGGCATCTCGTGGTTGTGCATCAAGTATAAATCTAATGTATTAAATGCAATGATTGTATATTTTTTTAGGGCCTCCTTCTGCAAGGCGGGGCCGTGGTGGACATCGTGGCAGAGGCAGGTTTGGTGTCAGGAGAGATGGCCCGATGAAGTTTGAGAAAGACTTTGACTTTGAAAGCGCCAATGCCCAATTCAATAAGGAGGAAATTGACAGAGAATTCCAGAATAAACTCAAATTAAAAGGTACCTATCATTGTCTTGGTATAGCAAGCGTTTAACCAGGTCTACTTAAGTCTGTACTAAACCTGTTCTTTGAGAAGCAACTTATAAAACAGTTTTATTGCATGGCTTCTGCAGTGCCTTGTTTCCTAAAGATTTAATCACGGCTCTTGCACATTCTTTTGTAAACCTGCAGCCAAAATTTCTGCAAATGTATGTGTTAATATACAGCAATGAACTGTTCAAGTAATCGAATAACTTGCTGAATTAAATTAAGTAGGGAATGCCCAAAGTAGTAATACTAGACATCCCTAAGTTCCGCAGTTCGTAAAGTTTTTAATTTTGTGATTCTTTTCTTTTAAAATGAGATGACAAGTCTGAAAAGCCAGAAAAGGCAGTGAATGGTGAAGACAAGGGAGACTCTGGGGTTGAAACTCAGAACAGTGAAGGAAATGCAGATGAAGAGGAGGCACCGGTACCCCAATGTTACTACGACAAATCCAAATCCTTCTTCGACAACATCTCCTGCGATGATACGAGGTAGGACTTAAGTGTATTTATACCAAATTTCATTACATCTGCAACCTCTGAGAGCACACCAGTGACGAGTTTGCATGCGTAGCCAACTGGTTAGCATTTTAATTGGTTTCAGGATTATCCAAAGCTTTAGAAAACATTGAAAGCTTTGAGACGTATTCAGATCAGAATGCCAAGCCTAAACTTGCAGTCATTTTGTCTAGCACATTACCTGGGTGTTTTCATATTAAAGTTCATTTCTGAATGTAAAAATGAAACAAGAAAATTAGAACTTGAAATGGTGTTATAAAACCTTTTATTCATGATTCACCACGTGATTCTTGTTGAAAGCGTTAGGTGTCTTAATTTGCACTTAACTTTTGACGTCTAGACCTTCCTTGGCACAAGTTCTAGAGTATCTGACTCTAGCTCACAGTGACTTACTTTAGCACAAGTGCTGACTTCCTTGTGCAAATTAAGGTGGTTTCAACATATGTTAACACTAGAACTGCCATGCCTGTCAATTTGACTGTTTTTAGGGTTTAAAATTTTAATAACTCTGCATTGGGGAATCCCATGCACATGTCCGTTGTTGACCTTTCCTAAATATTAAGTAAATAATCAGACTGTTTTTGAGCAGCAGATTCGCAAGAATAACAGTTATAAAAATGCATCCCAAGAACTGTCATTGACAGGGTATTACAAATTTATTTATTTATTTTTTTTAAATGTAACGTGCACCATGGCCTAGTTAGTAATCGCAGCATGGAGCTCTCTTTTTTTCTATGACTGAAACTCATGCTTTAACTTTTGGAAAATCGCTCGCTTACCTGTCCATACAGTAGTGGTTTCCCAAAACAAGAACACCTCCAGAAATGCAAGATAACGTTAAATATGTAACACGTTTTACAAATTAAATTTACAATTATGTATTTGTTGCCAATATATATTACAGCGATAGTCACATTCCCTTATCTAATGTCATACTGTCAGACATCCGAGCTACTCATTTATATAAATTATACTTATTTTAAATTATTTGTTAATTTATCCGATCAACTTTTCATAGGCACGATCTGCTTATTTCCCAGCCTAAACTTGTAAACATTAGAAACAATGGGAACCTCCCCTTTAAATTCTAGAGCTTAATCAACTTATTTCCTAGGACACTGGTATTTTACAGGTAATGCATATAAATAGAATAAAACATTCACATGTAGTTTAAAAATGTTATATATAACAATCATGTCTTTATAATTTAAATAAAAGAGCACGTAATTTAAAGATGTTTGCGATACATACAGTAAGCTTGCATTGCACAATTGCAGCGGACTTGGGCAAAATAAAGCTTTAAGTTTCGAGACATTTCTGTCAATAAAGCTTACGCTATATAAGGCTTTGTCGAGATGGACAATGAATAAATTAAAGGTTTGCTTCTGTATAACACAAGCTGGAGGGGGGAGGGACGAGCGGCGCTCAGTTTTCGAACTTAAGATTTCTTTCAATATGGCTTACGCTGTACAGCGCTTTGCTGTTGACATGGCGAGTGGAGAAATCTACCTCTGGTTAACACGAGCTGAAGGTGGGAGAGACGGACGGACAGTGCTCAATTTTCAAAATGTAATTATTACTGTTGGTGTATAGTTTGTATGTTTCAAATATATACCATAGCACTTATACTCTTGTACGCTAGGTACTCAGTACATACTTTACTGAAGCAATACAGCCACTAGAGGTACCCCATACATACATATTAAAACAATCTTGAAATCACTGGCTAGAGAACAAACCTTTGAACACAGCCCTACATTTTTTTTTTTTTTTTTTTTTTATAGACAGTCACAGAATTTTTTTTTGAGAAATACTGAGGTATTTTGTTTTATTTGAGAGCAACGAGTTACGCCAGGCTTCAGTCATATTTGCCCTGACTGTTTTTTTTACAACAATAGCTCCAAGATGGGCACTTACCTGGCAACTCACTTTGGAGTTATCAGTCTTTTGTTTGATACAAGGAATGTAACTGGGAAAATATCAGAAGGAGATTTCATTTTGGAACTAGCCACAAAGTTTTGGAACAAACATTTCAATCGCATTACTGCAAAACTGCACTCAGTGTATACACGCCAGGTAGGTAAACAAAATTAAAACTTCTGATAACTGTGCCCAATATGAAACGGCAGTAAAACTTTTGAGTTGTATCCAATAGTTTTTCATATCAAAGCTGTTTAAAAATTTTCTAGTTAAAATGACTGGTGTGGTGGTTCTAGGTAGTAAGAAAATTTGGTGGTTCTAGTGTTTAATCAGTGGTGTTAAAATACAAAATGTGTGCACTGAATTTAAATTGATCAACAGTAAATCAAATCCTACCTTCTATTTCAGGAAAGCAGCAGAAAAATCAGGAGCACCATCTTTTCCAAGGTAAGCCTATTGGTGTTGAGCAGAGTGGAGCCCAGTCTTGGAAATTGTCAGTGATGTTAGAATTGATCAAACTGTTAATGGTTTTACAGCTGTGACTGGAAAAACCACATGTGGGAGTATTTATTGTGTGGTGAGAAGTAGCTGCACCCTTGATACAGACAATAGTTAATTTAATATCTGTGGGAAACACAAACCTAGATAATTATATATACTTTTTAGTATTTTTATATTTTGTATTTTTATATTTTTTAAATTTCTGCAAGTCGCTTTGGATAAAAGCGTCTGCTAAAATAATTAAATATACTTAACGGTATAGGTTTCACTTGCATCCAGTCTACCATGTAGCAGACTGGTTTGCCACCTGAGGGAAAAGGGAAGACAATTTAACAAACAGGGATGCAAAATTCAGCACAATTTAAGTCTAATGCAATTTTTTTTTTGTATTGGAGTACTCTGATTTGTAAAACAGCACTTTTAAAGTGTTCACAAGTCATGACCTTTGTCAAATCAAACTTTCAGAGAGAGGCGACAGACCTGGGCAGAAGAAAGGCGGATGAACGCAGAGACGTTTGGTATCCCGTTGCGCCACAATCGCGGTCGCGGAGGTTTCCGAGGCCGTGGAGGAATGGGGTTCCGTGGGGGGCGGGGCCGTGGTGGGGGACGTGGAATGTTTGGAGCCCCACGTGGTGCTTTCCGTGGAGGATTCAGTAGAGGACGTGGAGGAAGAGAGTTCTCAGACTTTGAATACCGGGTAACTTTCTCCTAATGCCTTTACACTCTTCGCATGAAGAGCTTGGTTTTAACATGTGTCTGATCCCATCATCTTTGTATTCTTGGGGGAATAAACGGCAAAAGCCACAGTGGAAGTTGTGATTATTGATTACTTAATTTACCATCCTTCTTTATGGGTATCATTGCTGGTTCTTCCAAGGGCCATTTATAACCATTACGTACAACTGCATTTGCCTAATTGATTGTACCTGACCACAAGATCAGATAACTTGTCAGTGAGTTGATGGTTGAACTGGCATTTAATCCCATATCTTCTGTCTGTTGTTTAACACTGCAACAAACTTGCTTTCTTGTATTAAATATTAAG